>NW_012153040.1:208795-310730 GCF_000956105.1 Propithecus coquereli
CTGGCTAATTTTTCTGTTTTTAGTAGAGACGGGGTCTTGCTCTTGCTCAAGATGGTCTCAAACTCCTGAGCTCAAGTGATGCCCCTGCCTTGGTCTCCCAGAGTGCTAGGATTACAGGTGTGAGCCACCGTTTCCGGCCTGTTGTATTATATTGATTGATTTTCGTACGCCAAACCAACTGTGCATTCCTGGGGTAAACCCCAGTTGATCACGGCGTACAATGCTTTGAATATGTTGCTGGATTTTGTCTGCTAGTATTTGTCGAGTTTTTGTCTCTATAATCATAAGGAATATTGGTCTATAGTTTTCTTCTCTTGTGATGTCTTTGTCTGGTTTTGGTATTAGGGCGGTATTACCCTCCTAGAATGGGTTGGAAATGTTCCCTCTTCTTCTATTTTTTGGAACAGTTTGTGAAGGTTTGGTGTTAATTCTTGCCTGGAGACATTTAAGGGTAGATGTTAAGTTGGATATAAGGATCCAGAACTCAAGAGAGAGGCTGGAGCTGGAGACCCAGATTTGGGGGCAAGAGGGCAGAGGGCAGGCCCAGCTAAGAAGGCAGCCTGGTGGAGGAGGTCTCCAGCCAGGTGGCTGAGATCGTTTGGGGAAATTGGGAGAAGAGAGGGCCAGGACAGAACTGTGAGAAACACCAACACCACTGGCCGTGCAGAGAGAGAGGGCTCTACAGGAGCCCAGGAGCCCAGGGCCTTGGCAGCAGGGAGGGTGACCATGGCTGAAGCCTGGGGTAGAGGTGAGGCTAGCCTGCTCTGTGCTGAGGCAGGACTGGGACATGAGGAAGTGGAGCCGCTTGAGCACCTCTTTTCCTGAAGGAGAAAAGGTTTCCTCTCAAGAGGCCTTTTTGAGGATGGGATTGAACTTGAAACCCCAGCTGGGCCCAGCAGCCAGTCCCTTCCGGAACAAGAGGGCCTAGCTGGGCCAAGCCCTTCATTCCAGGGATACGAACTTCTGTTTCTGGGGCTTACAGAGAGGACAGGAAGAAGAGGCTCACTTTGGGATTCTAGTTTTGGTGATGACATTTGTTCTGGGAGGAGCGGACATCCCACAGGAAACATGAACGTTGGGTGGTGATGTGAACGAGGGGAACCCCGTTTGAGACAGGGAGGCTCAGAAAGCCCCTGGGGAAAGATTAAGGCCCCAGCTCAGCCCCAGACAGAAGGGCCCAGCCTCCAAGCTAAGCTCTGGAGGCTCTTGTAGCTCCTCCAACAGAGGCCAGAACGCTCCTCCCCCAAAACTGGGGAACTTGCCAGGCCAGGCAGGGATAGTTGGAGGGAGATTGAGGGGCTCTCCAGGTCACTCCCCAACCTCATCCCCATGCCCAGGCCCCCTGCAGCCTGGCTGCTCCCAGCCCGTCCTCTCGGCCCAGCTCTGTCTCCTTCCCCAAGCTCTCCAGGCCCCTTAGCCAGCTTCCCTGCAGGGGACAAGTGGCAGTGGAGGCACAGGTGGAAAGCTCCCCAGGGGGCTGCCCCATGTCCCGGCAGGCCCGAGGGGAGAGGCTTCAGGGCAGCCCCCCAGTGTGTTCAGCCAACTACCTTGCTCTGGAGAGGAACGCAGCTGTCTGAGGGAAGATCTTCAGGAGGCCACCAGAACTTATCCCCGTCCGGAGCACTTGTCCCTGAGGGAGCCCCTCACCTTCCTTCCTCACCCGGGCTGAGAGGGCTGTGCCCAGCCACACCCCAAGGGCCTGGTCACTCAAGTGTCCAAAGCTTGGGTGGTGCCTGGCCCAGCTGTGTCCCTTCCTTCCCCCAACCGAAGTCCCTGCCCCCAGCCTTGTCCCCGGAGGGCTCAGCCCTGCTCTCTACCTTCTGAGGCGGACTCTTGGCCCCAGCAGAGAGCGGAGCTTGGAGGCCACCTCCCACCCGTCTCCAGCCCTAGATTTAGCCTGTGGCATCCAGGACCCAGTCCTTCTGGGCCTGGCATTTCCAGTTTGGCAAGAGAAAGAGCGAGGACCTGACCGTGCTCCAGGAACATAAAGTGCCATTCGACTCAAGATAAAGAGATTCAGCCTTTTATTCAGGATGGAGGTGGCTTAGCAGGCCTGCCCCGCCAGCGGCTCAGGGTTTCCCCTCAATGACTCTGATGGCAATCTGGGCCACCCGCCGCATGGTGGCCTCGCTGGCTTCCTTCTCGAGGGCACGGAAGGTGTGCACGTGGGACTGCAGGGCTCTGCGGCCCTCGGGGGCCTCGGCCAGCATGGTCAGGGCCTTGGTGGCATTCAGGCGCACCTTGTTCGTGGGCGAGCACAGCAGGTCCAGGAGCGGGCTGATGGCTTCTGCTTCCAGGGCCGCATACTTCCCTGCAGGCCACCAGCACAGGGCGTCCCCAACAGCCCGAGGGGGCCTCTTCCCACCTCTCTCACCCCACCCTTCCGCCTCTGCCTTCGCTGTCTCAAGGGGAGGCGCCACCCTGGCCCCCTGTCCTCCCCACCCACCCCCACAACCCTTTGCTGAGTCCAGCCTAGGCCAAGTCCCCTCATCTCCTGCCTTTCCAGCCCCCAGCTGGCTTCTCCCCATTCGCCCTTATTCCTGTTTCGAAACCCAGTCCTCGCAGGCAACACCAACGGTCTTTTCAAATTGTAAATCCAACAGTTCGTTTATGTGGTAATTCTTGAGCACCTACTCTGCACCAGGCGCCCACACGCACACACGCTGCCCCTTCCCACCGTCCTCACCGGCCCCACCCTCCTGCAGTGCTCATCAAACTCAGCCTCAGCCCTGCCCTGTTGACTCCCGCTGTCCTTGGGGTCGATCCCACGCCCCTCCCAGAGGAGGCGCAGCCCCTGTCCTGTGCCCTGCCAGGCTGTGCCCCTCCTCCACCTCACTCATCACTCTGCCTCTCCCAAAGCTGAGCCCCCAGGTCCCCACAGTCCAGCACAAGGCCTGGCACGTGGCAGGGCTCAGGGACCTTGGCTGGAGTGCCAGCTCAGGAGGAAGTGGCCTCACATCCCTGGGTGCCAGTGTCCTGTGTCTCTGGCCCTTGCCAGGCCCCCAGCGAGCCCCCCGCCCTCCAGCTGCTCTGGCAGGAAGCCGGGGCCGAGGAGAACACTGGGCCGCAGCTGCCCCGAGGCAAACATGCAGGGGGAGCCCCTGCCGCACACAGTGAGCTCCCTGACTGCACAACCAAAAGGGGGGCTGTGGACTCTGAGAAGACCCCAGCCTGTCCCCTCCTTGTGCCTCAAACTCCACCGCTAGGGTCTGGTGGGAGTGGCCGGGAGGACCTGTCTTTGGGAGGCTCCTTGCAGCACACTGATTGCAAATCTGAGCCCAGACGGTCCTCCATGGACTGCAAAGGAAGCACAGGGCACAGGCTGGGGGTGCATGTGGGCCAGTGGGGAGGTCAGACAGCTTTTCCGAGGCCCCGGAGTGGCACGCCCCAGCCTGCCAGGTGTGGAAACTAGGGTTGGGTGACTTCAAGGGGAAGCCTAACTGGCTGAGAGTTTTGAGGTGGGGGGCTTGGTCAGGGGGACTTGCCCCCTTGCCCAGTTTGGGAAAGTCATTATGATCAACAAACACCATGGAGTCAAGAGCTCTAGGGCTTGCTTAGAGCTCAGGATAACAGAGTCATAGATGGCAAGCTAATGGATCCCAGAATCACTGCTCAGCAGGGGCCTGAGTGGGAGGAGGGAATTCCAGGCCCAGGGAAGAGCCTGGTGCCAAGGCCCTGAGGTCCTAATGCGAGTGACTGGCCCACTGTGCCCAGGAAGAAGAGGGAGGGCTGAGCCTCAGAACAACCCTTGAAAGGACTTGGTGACAAGCCAGGAGGAGGATTTTGGCAGAGCATGGGGACCCAGGGGGCAATACCCAGCCCCTGAGCACCCGAAGGGTGAGGTTTTGAAAGCTCGCCGAGGCTGCCGGCACGATCCTTGCCCCCGCCTCACCTTCCGTGGTCACGGTGGCAAACATCAGGGCCCCGGCGGCGTTGGCCTGCACCTCGTCCACGTCGTCTTTCAGCAGCTGCACCAGGATGGGGATGACGCCGTACTGCCACACCTGTTTCTTGCCCTGCCAGGGGATGCTGGAGCAGAGAAGGGACAGCTGGGACCTCTGCTTGGGAGTAGGAGGGGGCAAGGCCCAGGAATGCCCCAGGGGGACACAAAAGGAAAGGCTCGTGTTGGGACTACTCCTGGTGGTCCGAGATGGCCAGGGAGCCGAGGAGCTCTGGTGTGAGCTCCGGGGGTGCCAGAGCCCCACCCTAAGCCATCATGAGGAAAAGAAATGAGACACGTTCTCCCTGGTCCCAAAATGAGGAAGAGCAGGACCCAAGGGTGCAAGACACAGGGAGACCTGTGTGACTCCACCCAAGAGTCAGAGGGCTAGGCTGCCCCAAACCGCAGCAGGCTGCCGGTGCTGGGCAACTCAGGTGGAGGCTTAGACAAGATGACTTTGGGTCGCTTCTCATTCTGACCCTGTACGAAGCTGTGGACACACAGGTGGTGGACTCCCCAAGAGTTTCCCAACTTAGGAGGGCCAACATTGTCCCCCAAAAGAGAAGGGCTCCCTGGGCCAGGAAACACTGTCCATGGGCCCCATGGGAAAGTCACAGGGCAGGAAAGACCCCTGTGTCACTTACTTTGTTTTATTTTTTAGAGATGGGGTCTTGCTCTGTTGCCCAGGCTGGAGTGCAGTGGTGCAATCCTAACTCAGTGTAGCCTCGAACTCCTGGGCTCAAGTGATCCTCCTGCCTCAGCCTCCCGAGTCACTGGGACTGCATTCCTGCACCACACGCCCAGCTCTACCCAGCTGAATCAACCTTTCCCAAACATAGCCATCCAGAGAACCCACGTTTTTCTAGAACTCTTAGTAACACCTGAAAGACACAGGTGCTCCATAGGAATACAGTTTGGGAAACGGGGTTGGCCAGCCACTAACTGGGACATTGAGGCTGTTGAGCTTTCAGGGCTGTAGGCTTGAAGGATGCAGAGTCCTAGGCGCCCCCTGCAGGAATTCCTGCAGCAAGTAGTAGGCCAAAGCCACCCACTGAGAACCTTTGGTCTACAGCAGCAAACAGAGCAAAGCTTGTTCTCCGGAGGTCACCTTGGGGGTGACATACAAAATAGTAAGGACGGTTGATCAGTACAGGGCAGGAGGGAGGGGGAAGGCCGCAATTTTCTCTCCTGGAAAGCCTCTGTCCTGGTCCCACTGGAAAGAGACCTCTGAGCAAACCTGACGGGTGATGGGGCTGGCCGGGGCCCAGAAATCTGCATTTAACGGGCCTCCCAGGGGCTGCACTTGCAGAAATACTGGCCAGGCCTCCAGTGAGAATCCCGGATGGAAGGGAGCCAGGACCTAGGGCCCTCACTAAAAGGACACAGCTAAGGTGGGGACTCTGGGGTTGGTGACCAGCTCGTGCTTGGGACAAGGGGCCGATGTGGGAACACACACCACCCCTCTCCCCAGCCCTGCAGCTTGTGCTGCCTCAGTTTCCAGGCCAGGATATAGACTGTGCTCCAACGTGACCTTGGGCAAGTGACAAGACACGCTGCCTCAGTTTCCTCACCTATAAAGAGAGACATCGCCTTTGTTGGGGGTTGTCTAAATGGGATGTTTGCAGACAACACCTGGCACATAGGAAGCACTTAAGTGACCAGCGGGCACCACTGTCACTACCAGTGTTCTTCTGCGCTTGCCTTCCCCGTGGAGGCGGGTGCCCAGCCACCTGGTTTCGTCCAGGCTAGGGGGTTTCCCGGGATCCAAGACACTGTCAGGCCAGTGGGGTCGGGCCCAGGCCAGGCCTTACCTGACGGCCATGAGCGTGCAGGCAGCCTTGGCCCGGATGCTGTGGCTGCCACTGAGGAGCTGCTGCTTTAGAAAGGGCACCACGCGGCTGCCCAGGGCCTCCGTGGCATCCACGCGCAGGCAGGAGGCCAGCGTGTCCAGAATGAGCTCCTGGATGGCCCCCTGCTCCTTCTGCAGCTTCCACACCAGCGAGGGGATCAGGCCGCTGTTGAGGATGCCTTGGGCCCCTGTGGGACAGGAAAGGCACCGAGGGTGGGCCGGCCACCCGCACCCTGCTGGTTGGCCTGCAGAGCTGGGCCTAGGAGAGCCCACAGCTCAACTCCCCGGGGTCCCAAGCACAGGAGGGGAGCCTCCTCTCTTCCCTCCCCGCCCCAGAGCAGTGGAGCCAGTGGAGCCCCACCCCAACCTGAAATGTCTCAAAGCTGCTGGAGCCCCCAGATTGGCCTGGCCGGCCCTTGAGAAGAACTTGGAATCGTCTGAGACAGAAGACCTAGAGTGTACCAGTGTCTTATATGCCAAAAAGGGCCGTGGCCCCAACTAAAGGTGACAGGAGCCGATAGGGTCTAGCCCAGGGGTCTACCTGGAAGGGACCGGATACCCCATGGGAAGGGGGGCTCCCCTCGCACAGCTGGGGTGCAGGTGCTAGGAGAGGCACAGTGAAGTCAGCCTCCCACATAGAGGTCCCAGTCACCCCTCCAGCTGCTCCTCCCTCCTGGGATTGTCCAGAGAACCCAGAACCCCGTCATGGGCAGCATCCCAAGGGGCCCAGATGTTGCCCCGAGTCACCAAGATGAGCACAGAGAATGTGCCAGAGCTCCAGGGAGGGCAGCCCCTCCCCACACACAGCCCCTCACTACTGCCCTGCAGCCCAGCCACCCACTGCAAAGCCATCCATAGCCCCCCAGGGAGGCGGCCACCAGCAAACACCTCTCTCTTCTGCCATCCGCAGCTAAACCCTCTAATTTACTCTAGAGAGACAAATAAACAGGTTAATTAGGCTAAAGGTCTCTGAGTGCCAATTAGCACCAGGGACTTCCTCTTTGAAGACATCACCCCGGCCTTCCTCCCTCACTCCCTGAGGACATCAAATGGCAGGTGCCCGGGGTGAGGGGTGGAGAGGCAGGGCAGGGTGTTCAGTGGCTCCTACCTTGCCCTCGACCAAGTCCCCTGATGTCCAGCAGCTCCCAGTGTCCCGACCGGCCCCTCCCTGGGGTGCCAGGGTGCAGCACCTAGCTCTGCCCCATTTGTTCTCAGGGCACTCATGACACAGGAAAAGCAGTTTCCTGTTGCTTGGGGTGTGTTGGGCTTTTTAAGATTTAATACACACAGACTTCAAAAAAAGCCTAGTTTGACTCCTAGGTGTATCCTGTCCCAGCTCTATGGCTGGTTTCCTCATCACTGAGGCCAGCCTACCTCGCGCGGGGTTGTACACCACCCGCGGGGTTGTGGGTGGGAGCTTCCTGTGCTACAGATTTTCACATCCATGTAAGGGACTGTCACTGTGTGCCCAGAACATCTGGGCAGGGTGGCAGGAGGTGCCTGTGTCCCACCAACACTGAGCCCCAGCTGCCAACAAGGGCTTGCTGGGGTGCGGGGTGAGGAGCAGGACATATCCCAAGCCCTGTAGAGCCTGTCAGTGGTCCCCTGGCTGCCTCTCTTGGGGGCCTGCTCCTTTCTGCCCCTCCACCCTCCCCTTTGGCGGGGCCACTGCCAGGCCACACACCTGGCCTCCTGCTCCCACTGTGCTCCCGCCTCAGGTACAGCCATGACCGGCACAGCTCATGGTGGGGAGGTGACAATTTGACCTTGCAAGAAAGATTTTTGCTGGCCGATGGGGGTACAAGGTTCTGGGCTGGGGACCACCTGAGCAAAGGCCTGGGCGTGAGGAAGTTGTGAATCATCAAATTGGGGCCTCACTGTGGCCTCATTTGCACCTGGATTTGAGCTTTCTGGGAAATCTCAGGGACAAGTGTCTCTGCTGGGACTACGGGGAGCTGCTTCCCAAGTTGGGATGGGCACAGGCCGGGGGAACGATAGAGGGAGCAAGTTGAGGTCAGAAAAGTCGGAATATCAGAGGTGGTTACCTCTGCTGTCCCCCTTCTCCCTTGGTGAGGAAACCGGGGCCCAGAGAGGTCACTCAAATGCCCAAGGTCGCACAGCAGATGGGGGCCAAGCCAGGCAGGGTTCTCAGCTCCTCTGGTTTTGTTTCTTAGGCATTTGGCCCTCTACTCCTAGAAATGCTCAGTGCTGGGACCCGGTTTGTTTTGAGACAGAGGGAGAAGATTAAAAATAATCGTGCCGGGTGTGCCTTTCTGCTCGTTCACTTTGCTTCTTTTCAGCTAAAAGAAGAGTCTCAGGCCTGGCTATTTATAACTAACCCAGATCTGCGATGGCTTGTTCAAGTGGGGGTGGGGCACATGGACCCCAAGGGAACAAGCTAGAGAAACCCGCCCAGCTGGGCAGGAGCCTGAGAGGCAGTGAGGGCTGGGGTGCAGGACAGGTGGGTGCAGAAAAGAGCCAGCCAGGCTGGGGTGGCACCTGAGCAGGCCAGGCCCTGGGCCGCGGGAGGTTCAGACACAAGTGAGACACCCACACATCCCCCTGAGCAAGTGGGAAGACCAGTGGAAGAGTCAGCTAGGGACAGGTCGTTTCAGAACAGGTTGGCATGTGCGTGTGTAGACAAGAATTCCAGGGTCCTGGGGCTCCGGAAATGCAGGACAGGAGGCCTGGGGAGGCGGCCCTCATGGAGTGGAGGAGTCCAGACCGGTAGAGGGTCCAAGGTGTGTGTTTGGGGGAACCCCTGATCTGGCCTAGCAGGTATGTAGGGGCCAGGATGGGTCAGTAGTTGATGACCCAGAAGGAGCCACTGGGATTGAGGGGTCATGACACCCACGGCTGGAGCCACCTTCCATTGAGGTTTGATCAGTTTCTGGGGGACACCACCTCCAGGGGCCACTCCTCAGTCAGCTGTCCCTGCTGAGTTGGGGAGGTGCCAGATAGGCTCAGTCATCAGGGCTCCTTCCTCTGGCTGCTGCGGAGCCCCAGCTGCCGTCTCTCTGTCCATGAGGACTTAGGACAGAGCACCGGCCCCCGGGTTCTGCTCCCAGTCACACCGCCTCCTGCCCTGGGGACTGTGTGTCTGCGTTTGGCTCCCTGGGCCCACCGTGCCTCAGGTGACCCACCTGTCCAGCTTGAGCCTTGTGCAGCCTCAGTCCCTAGACTCCTGGCACACTGATGCCCACCGTGCCTGCCTCCCCCTGGGGATGCTTCTCTGTCCTCACCTCGCTCAGCCTCAAAGCAGCCATGACACCGCTGATCAACTGCATCTTCCCTCCTGAGATGCTCTCTTCCCTCCACTCTGCTTCCCGACACCTCCCCAGCTTCCTCCACTTTGTTGGCGAGTGCCATCCCTTCCTCCAGCAGCTCCTCTCATGGGCACCCTCATCACGCCCGGCCACTGTCTCCTGACACGCTGAGTCTCCCCGTGGCCCCACGCCCACAGCAGGCCCTATTCTGGACTTGGCCTCATGCACCGACTCTCTGCTCTTTCTCACTGTCTCTGGACTGACTAGTTGATATTTTTGTTATTTGATTATACCCAGTAGGACAACTCACATTGTCTGTGGGACCACGCCTACTGCAAATAAACATGGGGGAAGAAAGGCTTCATCGTAAAAGGCTCATCTTAAAATTCTGGTTCTTAGTGGTTCTTAGGCCAACATCCCCCATTCTACTGTTCCCGGTACCCTTGCAGCTCGCTGGCCCCCGCCACGCTGGTCTTCCCAGGGTTCACCAAGCCTCGTGCTCCTTGATGCCCAGCGCGATCCCCACCCTAGAACGCAGTTCTCTCCCACCCCACGTCACTGGCCACCTCCACTCCTGCTGTGGCCTCATCTCTTCCTTCAGGAAGCTGGCCCAGTGGCCAGTGCTCCCCTGCCACATGCCCCCAGAGCACGTTGGGTCTCCTCCAGTAGTGTCACATGACTGTAATGGCCAATTATTGCCCTGCTTTCTGCCCCTGTCCTGTAACCCGCAGGGTATGCCAGATCACGGAGCTGAGCTGCAACCGCCACACCACTGACCTCTGCCAATAGTCAGTCCCAGTGCTTCTGCTTAATGAACAGGGTCACCCACGTGATTTGACCACGAAGGCGTAAAGTGGTAAGGAAGATGTTAGCTGGGAGGCATCGGCATTTTACCAGGGATGCTCTAGGATGCGATAGGCACAGACAGGCTTTGAAACTGAAAGCAGAATGTCGCAGCCTGCCCTGCGGTACATTTAGCTGAGGGTCTGATGCTTGTTGCTGTGAGATTCCCAAAGGCACCAACAGGGGCCTGGCCTTAAGTGAACTGGCTCCTCCCGCTTCTCTGGGCCGGAGGCCAGCTCCTGGACCCTTCTTCACCCTCCCTTCCCTTCCCAAGGAACCTTTCCTGGGCCAGGACTGCCAGGAACCCAAAGAGCCTCTACATGCTGGGGGCAGAGAGCAGATGACTAATGCCCCTCCCATCGCTGCACAAACCTCACCGTTGTAAATTTGTAGGGTTTGCACATCCTTTCACACGTTCTAGCGTTCTGTTGCGACAATCCAGGAGGCAGGTGCCACTAGCCCCACTTTGCAAACGGAAAGACTGGGAGAGGTCAGCCGGTTGCCCAAGGACGCAGAGCCCAGAAGGGGCCCAGCTGGGTTGCACCTTCGGTGGGGAGGTGAGCGGGGACAAGCTGAGGTGGAGGCGCCTGGGCCATTGCTGCTCTCAGGCCGGGTCCGCCAGGCTTGCCAGACGCGGGCCCACTGGGCTGGCGTCCGGGCCTCGGCGCAGCGTAGCCCCAGGGATGCCAGCGCGGGTAGCGCGTGCGGGACTGCGGCGCAGACAGGAGCTGCGGCCCCGCCCCCGTCCGTTCCCATTGGACCGCTGGCGCATCCGTCAGCCGCCTGCTCCCAATGGGCAGCAAGCCGGCGCTCGTGGTGGGGCGGAGGCGCCTGGCGCGTGGTGCCCAGCGGGCGCGCGGCACCCCCGTCCGCGGTTGGCCTAGCAACGCGCTGCGCTCCCGGCTCCGCCCCCTGCCGGCGGCCGCTAGGCGCGGGGCGGGCGGACCCGCGGGCGGGCGGCGGGCGGCGCGGGAGGGCGGGTGGAGCGAGCCAGGCCGGCCGGAGCGTGTGCGCCGCCCGCGGTCCGGTCACGTCCCCGCGCGGGGGCTGCCGCCCGCGTCGTGCGGAACGAGGGCGCCGCGGCCCCGCTCTCGCCTCGCCGCCCCGCCCCGCCCGGAGCAGCTCGGCGGTCGCCCGGCGCTGCGGACCGGAGGTGAGTGAGCGGACCCGTGGCCCGGGCGCGCGCGGCTGCGCCTGGGGGGTCGGGGGCGCGGCCGGGCGTCCGCCCCACCCTCACCTGGGACCCCTCCCGGGCCTTTGTACCGGGGGCCTCCGGGCGGGGGGGCGCAGCGGCGCGGCGTCAGGGATGCCCGGCCAGGGCGGGGTCGGCGAGGGTGCGGATGCCTGCGAGGGGCAGGGTTGGCCTCCTACGGGCCAGGGCTGCTGAGGGAGGCGCCGCCGGGCCGAGGAGCACGCGGGAGGGGCGGCTGCGGGCCCGGGAGGGTGTGCAGGGGGTGCGGGGATGTCGCGCGGGGCCGCCGGGCGCCCCCGAGCAGTGGCTGGTGCGGAGCCCAGGCCGGGCCAGGCGACCTGAGGAGCGGCGCTGAGGCGAGGTCTCCCTCTGGGAACCGGGGGGCGGCAGGGACCCCCCCCGGGCGGCCGGACCCCCGACGCGTTGCCTCGGCGGAGACGGAGGGGAGGGCCCTGGAGGCCTGGGCCCGGCGACCGACAGCTCGCAGTTCTCAGTCATTGCTCTTGTAGCGAGCAGGTTCCTTGGAAGCATTTAGAGCAAAAAGATGAGTATCGACCCGCTGCGATTGTAATGCGTTCCCGGCTCAATATTTTTTTCCTTAAAAGGAGGTGGGGGTGTTTGGGGGAGGGGTGTGAGGGCCTCGAGGCTGGGCTCGGTATCCTGCGGCGATCCAAGAGGACTCTGCATTTAGGGCGGTGCTGAGCCTTTCTGGGAGATGATGGCAGGAGTTGGCCTAGGCCGAGAATTCGGGCTCCTGTTTCTGAGAGAAGAGGATGGAAAGGCGGTGCCAGGCGAGACAGGGTTCCCTGGAGTCGGCGGCTCAGGGTGGAGGGACTGCTTGTTAGACAAGGTCTGTCTGGCTTAGGGAGGCAACTGAGCCCCTGCCTGGCTCCTTTCGGCCCAAGTGATTTCCCTGCCCTAGGGATCGAGCTGTCTGGAGAAGGTTCCTTGGCCAAATTCAATTAAGCAAATATTTACTGAGCACTTGTTCCCCCGGGGCCTGGCGCTTGGGTGGACAGGGTGGGAGTGGACTGGGCCTGCCCTCCCAAGACTGACTCACCACGGCCCAGACAGCCCAGCATGAGTGTGGGTGCAGGGGTCTCCGGGAGAGGTGCTGGGACTGGGGGTCAGACAACGTGGGCAACGTGACATTTGAACTGGGGCTTGAAGGACATGGGCACAGTTAGGGTGGCACTGCGGGCAGAGGGGAGAGAGTGGATGGAGGCACAGAGGGCCACTTGTGTCTGGGGTGAGCACTGGCTGTGCTTGGGCAGGAACAGGAGCCCTGGCAGGAAGGCGGGTGGGACCACACAGGGCCAAGGGACCTGGGGAGTGGAACAGCCCCACTGCCTGCTAGCCGAGGCTGTGGGAGACTGTAGCCTCTTCATCTGTAAAAGGTTACAGTTCTGTGACCCTATGAGCTGGGGTGAGCCCGGGGAAGAGCATTAATGACCAGGGAAGGCTCCTTGCAGCTTGGGGCTGCACTTCCAGGCCCCTTATCCCTTGGGCAGAGTCAGGGCACTGGGTAGCTATCCCCCCACCACACACACCGGCCTCCTTCTTAGCTGGAGGGCAGCTGCCTGTTTTGGGAATGATGCTTAGCTGGTGACTTTGCCTCTGGGTGTGGACATTTGAGAGCAGTAACCTAGGCAGCCTGGGAGCATCCATCAGGGGCCAGGTGGGTGCAGAGTGCCTGGCCGAGCTTGGGTGAAGTGGTGTGCCTCGAGCATGCCTTATTTCCAGAGACGATGAGATGCTGGCATTTGGCTTAAAACTCTTCCTGTGTGTTCCTCTAACGGACGTTGAGTTTCTGAGACAGGAGGTGAATAAGACAGTTCCTTCCCCTTGGAAGGCCGGTGTCACCTTCTGCCCTAGATCTGCTCGCTGGTTCCTGGGGATGTTTTTGCTCTCCCCTGAAGAGGCTGTTGCTGTCTTTGTAGTGTGCCCACCCCCAAACACACAGACTGGGCTGCACCTGAGGCTCAGGTTGTGCAGCGAGAACAGCACCAGGGGCTGTGCGTTCTGCGCTGAACAGGACTAGCTGCCTTATTCTGTGCCTCTCGCCTGGCCTGTTCCAGGGTCCTGCCATGGGCTCTGGGTTTGGGACACAGAATGGATTCTTCCCTCTGTTCCCAACCTCTAGCCCTGTCTCCTGGAGTCTAAGGAGAAGTGCCTCAGTCTGGACCTCAGGAGCTAAAGCGATTCTGGGAACTTCCAGGTAACTCCACAAGTTGGCAAGCCTGCCCAGGGCCCCTGCAGAGAAGCCGGTGGGGCCGAGGGCCTCCCCTCAGAAGGAATGCTGATTGCAGTTGTCGAGTGTGTGAATGCATGTGTGCCACTTCCTCCCCTGGAGGTGAGGATAAGGCAGCCCTGTGCTGTTCCATGCTAGTTGCAGAAGATCTGAGATGCTGTGCGGTGGTGAAGGCGCTTTGCTGCTGCTGACCACGGCCAGCTGCCGGGAACCCTGGAGGAGCAGATTAGCATGCTGCTCTCCTGAAGCCCCCAAGAAGGAAACTTGGGGTAGCCGAGCCTCCAGGGATGCCTGCAAGCACGAAAGCGCAGAGAGACATGGACAGAAGCCTTAGCACAGACAGCAAGGGTCAGCCCCAGGCAGAAACCCAGAGCAGGGCCCAGGCGCAGCTTGTGCACACCGGGCAGGGGCATGGGAGCTCCCAGCCTCTCATGTACCCGGCTGGTGAGGCGAGGACTCTGGTCTAGGCAGCAGAAGACCTGGGGTCAGGCCCTGGCCCTGCAGCCCCTGGTCCAGGCCCATCCTCCCTGAGCCTCTTTGTCCTCACCTGTACACAGTGCCAAGAATGTCCCGCCGGTCCTTGCACCACCCTTGCCACAAGTTGGGCCCATTTCTTGAGTCCAGGCTGGCAGGGGAGGCACATCCTGGGCATCAACTGGTAGGGACTGACTTACAGGAACCGTCCTACGGATCCTGGAGCGTGTGAGAGGAGATGTCAGCCCTCAGGTGGAGCCTGAGGAGCGGAACCTCACACAACCCGTCCATTCGTTTGTTCAACTGACATTTACCAGTGCTGTCAGCCTGCCAGGCGCTACACTCAGCACAGGGGCACAGCGGGGACGTGGTGTCTGCTCATGGTGCTCACATCAGATGGGCAGGGGCTGACAGTCATGTGTATGACCCAGTGCTGTGCCATGGAGAAAACCAAAGCAGACAGTGGGGATACCTGGGAGGGGTGTTGGCACAGTGCCATGGAGAAGCAATGGGCGAGTGGCACAGCTGGCTGGGGCGTGATGGAAGGTGCAGGGGCGCTGAGCAGACACTGCCTGGCTTCTGCAGGCCCCCCAGTAGGCTAGTGGCTGGAGCCCAGTGTAGGGGCGTGGGTGGGATCTTGGTGCTAGGTCCAGCAGGGCTCTGCAGGCCCTGGTGAAGTGGGAAGGCCTTGACAGATTTGGAGCAAAGGAGAGACTTTAGCTAATTTGCACTTTCTTAAAAGATCTCTCTGCTGATGTGGGAGAATAGGCTGGGGTAGGGGCAAGACCCAGGGTCCGTCAAGGGCTGTTGCAACATTCCAGGGGCAGAGGCTGCCAGTGATAGGTGCATTGGAGTCCATGAGAAGTGGTTGGATGGGAGATTTATTTTAAAGAATAGCAGGTCAGATCTGCAATGGATAGAGGCAAGGACAGCTGCAGATTTTTGGTCTGAGCCAATGGAAAGACAGAGCTGGCATAGGCCAGGAAGAAAGAGGCGGAAAGCCCCATTCACGAGAGTCAGGGAGTTGGGAGTTGAGTCGTTGGGAGTTGAGTCTGAGGCCCTGGGAGCCATCAATCGGTGCTCGTGGTGCTCACTGGGGAGAGCGAGGCTGGAGGTAGCAACTTGGAGTCCTTGGCACTAAGGTGTACAGGAAGCCAGGGACTGGCCAAGGTCACTTGGGCATTGAGGACAGATGGGACCAGAAGAGGCCAGGCTGAGCCTCGGGGCCTCCACTGCTCGGAGCATGTGTAGGGACGGAGCATCCAGAAAAGGAGATTGAGGATTGGCGAGCAAGTGAGATGGGAGTGTGATTGCGATGGCGCCACAGGGCTAGAGCCTGGGGACTGAGCAACATGAGCATGGCGGCCACATGACTTGTGGAGCTGCTTGGTAAAAACCGTGAAGCATTTCAGAACAGTGACAGCAGAACATTAAACCCATGTGGCTGCCCAGGCACGTGGTGACCTTGGAGATGGTGCTGGGGGTGTGGTGGGCCCCGAGGAGAAGGCAGGCCTAGAGGGTGGGCCCACGGCCTGCCTGCTGCCTACTCTCCACTGCGTTTCTTCTCCCTTCTCCGAGTGGGCAGGTGGGTCGTGTTCAACCTGTGGGGCTGCTTTTGGGGACATTCAGACCCAGCCTGTAAGCCTCGCTTGGCCTCTTGCCCCAGAGAGCCCAACGCCACATGCTAAGTGAAGAATTGCCTCCCGCAACTTGTCCTTTCTTCTTCTCAGCTGTGGCTCCTCAGGCAGGAGGCAGTGGGAGGCACATCTCGAGGCTGAAGTCCAGGCTGAGGTCCAGGTGGTCCCATGGTCAGGCCCTGGGAAAGTATGGCTGCAGCTTCACACACAATGGCTTCCTTGAGTTCATCTCTTTTCCAAAAGAACCTGCTACATCACAGAGTTTTGAGTTATTTGCTTCTAAATTAAGGTATAACTCTCTTTTAGAGACGTCCCTGGAGAATCCATCAAAAAGTGCTAAGAAGCGAGACTGTTAAAAGCCACAGTGCAGGGAGGGGCCTTACAAATAGTGTCAAGCCCGGTAGTGTTACTTCAGCAGCCTTCAGCCAGAAACACGAGTCGCCGAGGCTCAGTCAGGCCTCTCGTGGCCCTGTGGGCTGTGGTCAGAGCAAATCTTTCAGGAGACCCCTGCCCCCTTGAGCGGCCTCCCCTGGCCCTGGGATGGAGAGCCACCAGGACAGGGTTCCCTGGGAGGGGCCTGGCCTCAGAGACCAAGGTCCTCCGAACGTGGAGGAGAGTGGCCCTGACGTGCACGTCTCCCCCGGCGCCCAGATGCAGGCATTTGCAAGGAGGGCACGCGGAATCTGTTCTGGGTCACGCAGACAAGTGCCTTCCAGGGGCCGCAGTTCACTTTGTCCTGCTACAACCAGTGCTGCTGAGAAGGGGCCTGTTTACCTTGGTTCTGCGGTTGAGGCGACTGAGCCCTGGAGAGGTGGGTTCTTTCCCCACTGCCTCAGTGGTTCCAGCCAGCCACTGGCTCCGGTTCACCAGGCCCCAGGGAGGGCGTCCAGGAACCTGAGGGCTTGTCTCAGTGATGTGGAGCGGCCCAGCTTCCTCCCTGGCGGCATGGCCCCAGCTGGTCATAGGAAGGGTGATCGCAGAGGGCTGGCTGGGTCTGCTGTGCTGGAGGCCGGCATGGCGGCTGGAGTGAGCTCCTGGGCTCTGGTCCCTGCTCTGGGCAAGGCTGGTGGGCTGCAGCCGACCCTCGGCTTTCCCATCCAGTCGTGCCCTTTATCGCTCTACACCCCTGGGAGAGGCAGCACGGGTAGGGGGGGGACCTGGGTTTGTTTCCTGTAGCCATGTGCCCCTGGACCGGCGCAGCGCGTCACCTCTTTTTTTTTTTTTTTTTTTTTGAGACAGAGTCTTACTCTTTTGCCCCGGCTAGAGTGAGTGCCGTGGCGTCAGCCTAGCTCACAGCAACCTCAAACTCCTGGGCTCGGGCGATCCTCCTGCCTCAGCCTCCCGAGTAGTTGGGACTACAGGCATGCGCCACCATGCCTGGCTATTTTTTTTTCTATATATTTTTAGTTGTCCAATTAATTTCTTTCTATTTTTAGTAGAGACAGGATCTCGCTCTTGCTCAGGCTGGTTTCGAACTCCTGAGCTCAAATGATCCGCCCACCTCGGCCTCCCAGAGAGCTAGGATTACAGTCGTGAGCCACCGCGCCCGGTCAGCGCATCACCTCTTTTTGCCTCAGTTTCCTTTTCTCTAAAACGAGGGGCCGAAATGGGTGGGCTGCAAGGCCCTTCTGCGGTGGCACAGGGGCTCCTTCCCTGCTGGGGTCAGTGAGCTGGCTGCCAAGGTCAGGCTCACGGTGGGGATGGCACGGGAGACTGGGTGGTCACCGCCATCTTCGCACTTCCTTGGTTTCTGCCTGAATCTCTTTCCTTTGGCTACTCAGCTGCTGTCTCCCTGTGTCAGTGTCTCTGGAGGGACCAGCTGGTCCTTGTAGCTGCCATTTCTTCTCACTCACGGTTCTCGGACAGGGCCACATGTGGGAAGAGTTTCCAGAGCCTCTCACTGCGTGTTCACGCGAGGCCTCCAGGCCTCTGTCTAGAACAGCACGCGTGTTCCTGCCACACGGTTCCTGTGACCCTTACGCTGATGTTCCTCCCTTAGCACTCGCCACAGCACTACCTGCTCCCTATTTAATTTACTTACCGTGTTTTTTAACCTTCTCTCTCCTGGACCTGACCGTGAGCTCCACAAGGGCGGAGGCGTTGCTGCGTTCACCACAGAGCACTGGCCCTCGGACGTTGCTGTTGAGGGGAGTGTTGACAAGCAGACAGGCCACGAGGTCCCGTCGAGCCTTTTTCCCAGGCAGGGCTGGGCTGCGTGCTCTCACGCCGCAGAACTGCTGCTCCACCTCGACCCTCTGCTCCTAAGAGCTTGTGCCTTTGGGCCTTAGGTTTGGCCCCAAACACAGACCACCCGCAAGTGGACACCACTAGCTGGGTCCCATCAGGCCTGCCTTTGATTCCTTCTCGAGCCAGAGACAGGTGGACTGTCTGGCTTCCCTCACTGAGTTGGGTGCCTCGGGCTGACACCCGGCCCTCAGGGACATGGCGTGATGAGTGGGGCCTCAGTCAGACATGGGGATTCCCACAGTCGTGACACACACAGGTGTGTCTGTGGGAACTGGCCTAAGAGGGTGAGCCAAAACTCTGGTGGTAGTAAAGGAACATGGAGATGACTGAGTAGCCCTTCCACATGGCCACTGTGCCCAGGATCAGGGAGTGACCTCTCAGGCCAGCAGGGAGGCACAAGGCGGAGTCCTGACCAAGTCTGTAGTGGTGACCCTGGGGAACTCTTTTTGCTCTCTGGGCCTCAGTTTCCTTGCCTTTAAAGCAGAAGCTCTGGGCCGGGTCAAAGGTTTGGACAGTTTTCACGGCTTACCCCAACTCTGGAGTGGCTACCCATATTTCTAAGGCTGAGTCCGGCCCAGAGGGATAACAGTCACAGGTGACTGGCGATGTCTGCAACACGTAGGAGGCAGCGTATAGACGTGCTCCCCAGCGAATGGCCAACCCCACCGTGTCCCCACTCCTGCCCGCCAGCTCCAGCTCATCCCCATCTCTCCTTACACGCCCCTCCTCAGCGACTCCGACCCTGCCCACATCAGGTGAGGACTCACCCCCCCGTGTCCCCACTCCTGCCCGCCAGCTCCAGCTCATCCCCATCTCTCCTTACACGCCCCTCCTCAGCGACTCCGACCCTGCCCCCATCAGGTGAGGACTAACCCCCCCCCCCCCCCCCCCCCCCCCCCGAGCCTTGGAACAGCTCAGGTCATTGCTGAATGTCTCTTCCCCACTCTTTTGAGCCTTGCTCCCTGCAGTGGCCCCAGGGTCCAGCCCCACACCTGGCCCATGGCAGCCTCTCTCTGCACACCGAATGAATGAATGAGCAAGTGAATAAGTGAGGCAGACACTCAACTGCTCAGCCAGGCTGGGAGCTTCCTCCTGGGTGTAAACCCCCTGCTGAGCTCTGCTCCGGCAAGGAGTCCCAAGAAGCCTACCTGGAACAGGCAGCCCAGATGAGCACCGGAACGGGGTGCCGGCTAACTTGTGTGGTTCCAGCTCCAAGTGCTGCAGGAGTGGAGTCAGCAGGGAAGGAGGGGGAGTGACTAGGGAGGGCCGAGGTATGTGAGTCCCAGGCTCTGTGTCCTGCAGGGGGCTTAGTGGTCCTATCTGACCTTGGCCATGGGTGGCTCACCAGGCTTCACCAGGGGCCCTCTGGGGACCCTCCTTGATAGAGGGCTGGAGAACTTGACACCTACAGCCTTCACCCTGCCTCCAGCAGGCCCTGGCCCCCCATGAGCTGGGGATACCCCCAACTCCTCCTAGCCCCCATGCTACGGTGACTGTGGTGGCACCAGGGGAGGAGCAGGCTCCACACGAGGGCCTGGCCGTCCTGCCTACCCTGCCCAGCCCTGCATGGCATGTCTTCTCTGGCCTTAGCTGCCCAGCTGCTTGTAGCCTTAGGCCTGCCCCACGAGCCCCTGTTGCTTCCTATGGCCCTGGGAGTGGCTACCAGACCCCTGCCGGCCATCTGGCCCCTGCTGGCAAGGGTGGGTGTGGCTGGGCTTTCTTCCAGCTCTATCACCCCTCACCCACTCTGTTACCTCTGATATGCTGTGCAAACATATTTCTTGATAAAATGCTGGGAAGAAAAATAATTAGAGTGTTGCTTCCATTATCCAATTTCTGATTAATCAAACTCTCTTTGTCCTCGGCCAAAATCTATTCATTTCCCTTAAACACTGGGCCAGTGCCAGGCATTGATTTCCTCTATAATAACACCACGCGCACATGAGGACATGCCCTGCCCTGCCCCTGCCCGGCGGCTGCGACGGCACAGAGGCACTGATGGGGGTGTCCTTGTCCCCCCAACACCACCACCTCCTCCAGGGAGCCTCCTGGCCTTGCCAGCACTCCCCAGCCCTGCCCCAACTCCTGGAGTCCTTGGCTGGGCCTGGTCCCCCTACTTGGCCTCCAGTGTGTTGCTTTTGTCTCACTGGCTGTCCTGGGGCTCTCCCTCCTGCCCCGAGGACAGGGATGGTGTGGAGTGGGTGGAGGGCGTGGCCACTTTGGCCCCAAAGTGCAGGGGCAGAAGGATGGGCTGTACCACAGGCTCCGGGCGGGCCAGGGTTTGGGGGCCACTGGCACAGGAAGAAGGCTGGGGCCAGGGCTTGTAAGAGGGCTGGGTCCATGCAGCATGTGTGGGGTGTGGGGAAGGCTTTCAGTGGCAGCAACACAAGCCCAGCCCCAAAGGGCTTGCAAGATGAGGGACAGCCTGGGCCCTGGGCCTGGGCCTCAGCGGTGCGGCACTGGCAGGCTCAGCCAAGTCCAGGCAAGAGGCGACTGCACATCCACCTGTGTCCATCCAGGAGAAGGCCAGTGGCCTTTTCAGGAGACGTGGCAGAAGTCCCTGCTGCCCCTGCCTGCACCGTGTTGACCCATCCCTCCTTCAGTCACCACAGGGGACTGGGGTTGATCACCACGGACACCTGCTTGGTGCCAGGTCTTCGTAGGCACGTGGGATACATGGGGGAGCAAATGGACCAGCAGCCCCGCCCCGGGGAGTGCAACGGTGGGCAGTAAACCCCCTAAGTGAGTTAGGCAGTGTGCTGGAGAGGGACCGTGCGTGGTGTGGCTGTCTGTGAGTTTGGGGTTCATTTTCAATTGTAGGAAGAATGGGCAGGGAGGCCTCCCGTGGAGGGGATATCTGAGCCATCGGAGGGGTGGAGAGCACCACTTGGCGCTATGGACAAAGAGCTTTCCAGGCGGAAGGAAGGGCCGGTGCAGAGCCCCGAGTGGAGAGAAAGTGACGGTGCCAGAGGGTCAGCAGAGGTCAGCAAGAGGCCAGCCTGGCAGGAGCAGGGCGGAGGGAGCATGGGGGGGCTCAGAGAGGCCAGGCGTCTCAGGGCCCTGGGGCCCCGGAAGGACTGACTGTGGCCCTGCCCTGGGTGGCAAGCGCTAGAAGGTTTTGAGCACAGGAGAGATGCGCTGTGCCTTGTTTTTACAAGGATCCCCCTGGCTGGTGGGGACAGTGCAGAGGCTGGGGACAGCAAGACCAGCAAGGTCACTGCTGCTGTGCAGATGAGAAGCTGGGGCTGGCAGGGCGGGGGTAAGTGGTCAGATTTCGGAGCGTGTCAGAAGGTCAACTGAGGGCTTCCCTGAGGCCAGCACCTCCCTGATCTAAGGTGCTGCTGAGGGACTGCACGTTGGGCATGTAGTGGATGCCACCAGTGCCCCCAAGTCCCCTTCCCTGTTGGTGCACTGAGCCCAGCTGTGGTTCAACAGCTCTACCTCTCTCCTGAGATCTGCCCCCTTTCCTGAAAATGCCTGGGAGGTTCTGCCCCCTCCTTCAAGGGGGACGGCATGATGTCCTTTTCCTTTCTGAGTTCCCTGTGGGGCAGCTCCTTCCCTGGCCCCATCCTGCGTCCCTCAGTCCCCTGCAGGTTTCTCCTGAAATGCTCCCTCTCTCCCTTACGAGAATCCCCCGCTTAGGCTCAAGGAAGGACCCAGTTGATGGGGTTTGGAGGCTACTGTGGGCTTGGAGACTCGGGGGTGGCCTGTCACAGATGGATGGACCAGTGCCAGCAGCCAGGAGTCACCTGGAGCAGCTTCCCAATGCAGGGGCCCCAGGCCGCTGGCCTCAGGAGGACCCACAGCTCTTGACAGAATGCCCATTCCTGGGCCCTTCCCTCAGACATGGAGGCTGGGAATCTGTACTTGTCAGAGCCACACCAGCCGGGCGGCCTGCATGCGTGGTTCTGAGCACGTGGGCTTGAGTTTCGGAGCCTCGGCACAGAGGCCGAGGGCAGGGCAAGGAAGAAAGAGGGAGCGGACAGGAGGTGCCCACCTTCCAGGTGGGAGAGACGGGAAAGGAGCCAAAGGGGCAGGGGGTCCCTGGAAGGAGCAGGTTGCTTGTCTGGCTCCATAGAGCCCCTCCCCAAAGGGGAGGCCTGGGGTAGCCAGGTGTGAGAGGTGGAGATACGATTATGGGATGCCACACTCAGGCAGGGGGAGGAGATTGCAGGCGGCAGAGACCCAGAATGGGGCCATCAGATTCTCCACCCAGGCCTGCCCGAGGCAGCTGCACCTTTGATGTGGCTCCTGTAAAGGCCCTGCCTCTTTCTGCTGTAGTCACGCCTTCCTGAGGAAGGACCTTCCCATTTTTTATTTATTTATTTACCCCTGACCCAGGGAAATATCTGACTGGATTTCCTCCTGAGTCAGTATTCCTCAGGCGATGCCGTCGCCCTGGTCTGCTCAGCTGTGGTGGCTGCAGGCCGGAAGACTGCACACATAGCTGGGGTGTCTGGAGCCAGGACAGCTCAGGGCCATAGGGAAGGGCCTCCCTGGTCATCTTGTGTCCCCTTCCTTTAGCAGAAGGGCACTGAGAGGCCCAGCCGAGGCAGAGCCACTGGTGGGGTTGGGCCTGTGTGCAGAGGGGGACACTGTGTGCTAACCCTGGTCTTCCTCCCATGCACTTGGACTGTGGCTTCAAAATAAGCAGGGAGCCTGGAGGAGGCAAAGGGGCCTGCTTTTAAGACGAGAGCTGCTGCAGGTCAGCGGTGCGGGGGTGGCCAGTGGCATGGAGATGCCAGTCCGGTGTCCTGGGCCCTCGTCACCGCGGAGTGACTGCAGAGAACCCACAGACATGGAGTCACATCCCCAAGCCCTGAATCATTAATGTCTTGCATGTGCACATGCTGTCATTTTTCAAATATTTGCAGAAGCTGTTGTGATAAATGAAACGCAGAGTCATTTATAAGCCTTATAGAAATCTTGGGGCACAGAAACCCTTGTTTCCTCTGTCCTCAGTGCTCGCTCGCTGGACTGGTGGCTGCTCTGTCTCCTCCCTATAAAGCATGCCAGCCTGTGTCTGCGGCAGGCCCAACCCTCCAGGACATCACAACAGCCCCCACCTGCCCGGGGCACTTCTGCTGCATTCGCGCCCCTTTGAGTCAGTTTTGTTTGTCCCAAACTTGTTTATGCCACTGTATCCTCAGGAGAAGTCGTGGTCGGGTTTGGTGTGGACAAGACAACCACAAGTTTGGGGACTGAGAGTCGCAACTGCCTGAGGTTTGGATTTCAGTTACCTTGCCACCTCACTCAAGTTGGAGAAAGTAAACCAGATGCCACACAGGTGTGCTATGGTTTTAAGCAAGAACAGTGCCGGCAAGTCGGGAATGAGAACCTGGGCTCCAGGAAGAGGGCATAGACCTCTCCAAAGATCAGTGCAGAATGTACGTTTATCTGTCTAAGGTAAAAAGTATTTTTTATTTCTTAGGAATCCCTGCTTTAACTCACTTTTGAGTAGACCAACCAGCAAGCAGCCAGCAGTCCCAAGTTTGATTGCAACTTTTGGTCACTAATGGGTATTAGAAACACATCTGTACTTATGTTGGAATCTATGGGTTGGTCTTTTCTGTTGTGATTTGTTGTTGTTGATGTTGTTTTACATAGGGAAGGTCATTCTACTTGAAAAGATTGTAAACCCTGGGTTTACAACAAAGTCAAGGCCACGGAGGCCGAGGGTGGGGAGGGGGCCACTGGAGGACATTGCAGAGCTCCTGGGACAGGCCACCCTGGAATCCCCTCGCCCCAGGACTAGGGAGACAAAGGGTCCTTGGAGGCCCAGCCCACCTGGGGGGGAAGTGCAGGGGCAACTCACAGGGAAGCTCAGGGTTTTCTGGCATGAGGGGATGCGGGGGAAGGGCATGAGGACCCCGGGAGGCTGGCTGGGCCCAGGCTCCCATCTCACTTCAGCAAGGGGCGGAGCTGGCTGGGATGGGGACGAGGGGCAGGAGGCCCCAGAGGAAGTGAGAGAGTGAGAGAGGAGGGGTGGGCAGGAAAAGTTCCAAGAGGAGGACGCTGGCCACACACGGAAGGACCTGGAAACCACGAGAGGCTGGAGTCCTTAGGGATGGCCTGCGGTTTCAGGAGGGGCAGGTGAGATGTGCACTGGAGGATCTGTGGAAAGCAGGAGCGAGAGGGTGTGGGAGGCACCGCAGAGGGGCCCAGGGGAACCCAGCAGAGCCGGGCCCCAGGTCTCAGGGTGTCAAGGGCTCGGGGACCAGGCTGTGGGTCAACAGAGACCTCGAGCCCTGAGCACCCGTGTGGACTGCAGCACAACCCCTCCATGGCTCCTGGGAAAGGTCGTGTTAGGTAACGCACTCAAAAGGGAGTGCTGGAGAAGCTTCTGAGCCCTATACAAACATTTTTTGGTATTCATCCATCTACTCATCCATCTGCTCTGCAAATCTTTCACAGAGCACCTGCTTCGAGGGAAGCAGAGCTGGCAACTGGGGGAGGACGCGGAGCAGGAACCCGGCCCGGCCCGAGGCGGGTCAGGGGAGGCGCGGACAGGAGGGGCCAGCAGCCCCGAGGCCCAGGCAGGGCCGGTCCGTGGACATCCTGCCCGTCTATTTCTAGGGGGGGTCTGGTCCCATCGCCAAGCCAGCACACACCACACTTGGCGGTGGTTGGGGGTCCCTGTGGGGAAAGAGTCTCTCCCTGGGTCTCACGAGCGCATTGTCAGCCAGGCAGGGTGGGCCAGGGCACTGTGGGAGACGCAGTTCCTGGGGGAAGTGCTTCTCCCACGACCCGCAAGACTGCTGCTCTAGGAGGTTGTGCCGACTGCCATCCTGTCCTGCGTCCCCTGCTGGCCGCCTGCCCCCAGGTGTGGAGCCTTTTCCAGAACCCTCAAGCTTTTGGGGGGCAGCTCTCTGGCCGGAACTCCCACTCAGAGGGGCAGCCTTGGTTTCCAGGCAGCTTCCCTCCAGGCTGCGCCGAGCCCGCCAGAAGTATATAGAACGCCTGCCCACTCTGACTGGTGGGTCAGCTTGGGAATGACCCGGCCCTTTAGTGTCCTCAGTGGTTCCTCAGCGGTGCCCCTCTACCTGGCTGTGTCATTTGCTCCCCGACGAGAATATGAGCTCCTTGACACAGACTCAGCTCGTTCCCCACCGCAGCCCCGTTACCCCTAGCAGGGCCACACACACTGAGGCTCCATTCTCAGAGGGCACAGCATTGATCAGGGCGGCCAAGTGATGGATCGGCTGCCTGCATGGATCTGAGGGGACAGGGCCTCCGGCTCGGGCACACGTGCTGGATGATACAGGAGCAACAGGAGAAGCAGTGGAGGACTCTCTGCTAAACAGGCAAATAGAACTGGGCTGGGCGGTGACCAACTTAGATGAGATGAGATGGCCTCTGGGCTGAGGGCGAGGGGTGAAGTGTGGCCACCACAGCCAAGAGCCCCTATGCCGGCACCACTGCCTTAACCCCGGCTGTCCCAGCAGAGAGGGCCTCTGATCCGAGCCTCCCTGTGTGCCCCACCTGCGTCCCCAGGGCTGCATGGCCACCAGACATAGGAGGTGGCCTGAGGCCACAGCTGTGAGCAGCACTAACCTTTCCCATGAGGAAGGTAATCCTTTTTTATTTCTCTCTCAATCCTTTTCCTTCAAGGAGAAAATCCCAGTTTGATGCCAGCGTGGCTCTCACACTGTCTAGCAGGCGCTAATCCCCGCTGTTTAACCAACAGCAAGCGGCCTTGCCTGGCCCCTCTGCAGACACAGGTCTCTGGCTAGCAGCAAGAGCAGTTCCTTTACACTGTTTCAGATTTTAGATTATTTCTGTCTATGGTGAGTGACTCTGGCTTTCCATTTGAAGTAGGGACGTGAAGTTCTTTTTAAAGTACATCTATTTAAGTTAAAAAGGCGAGTCAATTTAAGGAAAAACAAGTAAATAATAGCAGGTGATACCCAGATGTGGCCAGGTCTGGGGGTACTCGGGTCAGAGGGTGTAGTGGGAGCTGAGCCCTGCAGACTCCCAGCGGGCGGCTCCAAGAAAGTCTCCCTCCCGTCTTTACACCTTGGTTTCTACATCCATAGAGCCGTAGCCCCTCCCGGCCTTCTCTTAGGAGATGACGTGTGTGGTCCAGGCTCTCACCCCAGCGGTGGAGCAGACAGGTGTGGATGGAGGTGCGGATCCCCCTTTCTCTCCAGCCACAGACCTCTGGGCCCAGGTCTCCTGTGGTCCCTCCCCTCCTCCGAGGAGGCACGATACAAACCTACAGATGAGGAGCCCCCGCCCAGGCCCAGCCGGATTCAAAGCCCTCTGCCCAACCCTACCATGCCCAGCTCCCTAGGACAGCCACTGCTTGGGGCCCCGCCCACAGCTGCCTCTGATCTTCCATGGACACACTGGAAACGGCTCCAGGCAGAGTCTAGGAGGCCGTGGACAGTGACCAGACCTTTAGGGCAACGTGTGTGGGATGGGACCACCGTAGAGAGGGAAAGATGCACAGTCATGGGGCTGCAGCGTCTGCGGAGCACTTCACACGGGTGGAGGTTCGGCATGACAGAGGCGGGAATTCAGTCAGGACAGACAGAAAAAACTGGGTAGCACGAAGGACAGCTGGCTCCTCAGAGACCACAGAGGAGCTGCTGCCAGGACGGCCCCTGAGGGCCCAGGCCAGGCTCTGGGAAAGCCTAATGAGGGACCGACGCTTGGGCAGGAGAGGAGCAGGCAGGATGTCAGCTGCAAGCAGACTCGGTTCCAGCCAGCCAGGCGTGAAAGGGCAGTGGAAAACGCTTCCTTAAGTAAGAGGGAGACGGCTGATAATCAGCGGTGGCCACAGGCACAGGCTCTTCCGGACCTTTGGTTTCTAAACTAGAGCCACGGCGGGAGTTGACATGGGGATGGCGGTTCCAGAAGGCGGGGGACAGGACCCGGTCTTTAAAAGAAGATAGAAATGCTGTGGCGGAGCATGGGCCACAAGCTCCCACGCTGGCCTGGGACGCGCCTCCTGGCCGCAAGTCAGGCGACCCAACCAGCAGCAGAGTCAAGTGTGAACTGCCCACGTGCCCCAGGTGTGGGCTCAGGGCACCCCAGACGCAATTCCCGAGACGGGCTGGCTGTGGGGCTGAGGCTTCCCTGCGCTGCCTGCTGTCCTGCGAGGAAGGGCCTGTGGTCATGGGCACAGTGAGCATGAGGGTCTGCCGCTGGCCCGCCTGCTCCTGCCCCTCCCCAGGTCACCATAGAGCAGCTGCTGGGTGCCAGGGTGGAGCTGGCAGGTGCAAGGGCCACTGCTGCCAGGGCAGAAGGCGTCTGAGCAAGCTGGGGGTGTGGGCAGTGCTGAGTCATAGCCGTGCTCGTGCTCAGGGGCACACTGGCTTAGCTGCCACAGGGGACTCTGGGGCAGGGGGAGGGCCAGCCTGGGGCTGCTGGCAGGGTGGAGCAGGCCTGATGGGTGATCCGAGATGGGTTGCAACTCCTGCTGCCACCCCCAGGCCTGGGACGCAGACCCTGCTGACCGCCACACTGCAGCTCCAGGGCCTCAGGCTGGGGTGAGGGATGGCCAGGAGCCTCGAGGGTTCAGGGTGTGTCGTTTTTTGGGAGGCCTGGGAGCCTGAAGGTGCACTGGGGGCACGGCCTTGCTCTGCCTTGCTCTGCCTTGCTTTGCCTTGCTGGCCCTGTGGCCTGGGCTGCCTGCCACCTCTTGGGGTCCTACCTGCCACCCCAGCAGGGTTGGCCATCTGTGTGGCCTCTGCTCGGACCCGAGACACAACTCTGTCTCTTCACCCATCCACAGTCTGGGTACAGTGTGTCACCTCAGCGAGCCCAGAGTCCTCATGTTGAACCCTCAGCCCATCCTGGCTCACCCTTTCTGGTGGCCCTGGCACAGCGTGGGGCAGGCTTTCCTGTGAGGTGGGAGGGGGAGGCAGGCAGCTAGGGGTCTGGGAGTGAGGGGCTGGGCTGCTGTCTCTGGGGAGGTGGGGCACAGTGTTGAGGGAGCTCGGCCCATAAGCTAATACGTCTTCCCATCCCAGAGTTCCCCTGGCTTAGCCCAGCTTGGGCAGCGACACCTTCGGTGACCCTGGCTGTGGGCTGTCTTCCCCTGCTGGGGTAGGGCAGGGGGTGCTGACTCTGTGTGCTGGCTGTTGTGGAGGAAGCCCTGGGAGGCTTTTTGGGAAAAGGGTGGGAGGCACCAGGGCAGGTGAGGGCCCTGGCGAGCTCAGGCCAGCACAGGCATGGGCGCTGGGTCGCCCGAGCTCTGTGCCCCACGAGGGCTCAGCCTCCAGGGATCGCACCTGGGCAGGGCAGTGGCTCCCAGCATGGAGGGTGTCCAGGATGCAAATGCCCTGAGAGAGGTGACCACACATTCCCTCCATGACCATGTCCCCCTGCCCTGGGCTGTCACCTTCTGGGGGAAGGGGCAGCATGGAACCCGGGTAGGCCAGGCCTGCCAGGCGGCGGGCGGGGAGGTGAGTGAGGAGGCCTGGTAGGGGCCGGGATAGAGCTCGTCAACAGGAGCTGTTTCCCGAGACCGCTGGGAGGAGGTGGGCGGCTGCATACTCTGGCCTGAGCCCAGCCTGTGGGCCCCTGGCCCTGGGCCGCACCAAGTCACAAGCAACCTCCTGGTGAATTTGTCATGTGCTGTGTGCCTCAAGCACTACACGCGGGTCGGGTGGGGGCAGGGGGCTGGCAGGTGCTCCCTGGTGCAGTCCACACACCTGTATCAAGCCCTGCCGTGGGCACAGCAGGGCCCTGTACTACAGGGACAGCAGACAGCTCTTCACATGCCTACCGCTTCTCTGAGCAGCCCCTGCTCCCAGCCTGCTGGCCAGGCCCCGTGGTCCCCTGAACACCTCCCTGCTCCGGCCAGCTGCCACTCCAGCACCAGGCCCCGTCCATTACAGCCCACGCGTCTCTCGGAGCCACCACCGTGTCTGCCTCCCCCCAGCCCTCGCCTGAGTTGCCCCCTGTGCCTTGGATGTCTGCATGGCCTGGCCTCAGCCCGGCAGCCAGAGGGATGCTGGTGACACTTAGGGCAGGACACGGTGCTGCTGGCCCTAACCCTGGCTAGCTCCCAACTTGCCCTTTCAGTGACCTACCCTCACTCTTGGCACCAGCCATACAGCCTCCTTCCTGTCCCGGAGACAGGCCATGCGTGTTCCCACCTCAGGGCTTTGCACTGGCCCACTTGCTCTGTCACCACCTGTCCGTACTCGTCTCCACGGATCAGGAGGCTGGCCCCACCCCCCTGCGCAGACTTGCAGCCCGGCAGGAGCTCCATTTCCACCACGGAACAGGCACCTTCTGTCACTCGCTGTTTCTTTTCTGTCTGTGGTCTGCCTCCTGCCCTCCCGCCTGAGCAAGTGCAGGGACTGGGGTCTCTGCCTCATTCCGCAGGCCCCTCCCAAGCCACGGCTCAAAGCCACGGCTCAGTAAGTAGGCGTGGGGTACCGGAGAGCCCCTGACTCAGCTGCCCTCAGCCCCAGGCGCCTTAGCCGGGCTCCACACCACAGCCAATCCCTCCTCTCCACGGCACCTCTGCTGCTGGGACAGCACGTGCAACCACACATAGACGCTCACATGCACCAGTACACGGGCAGCTGCATGCGGACACATTCAGGTGCGTCTACACACACACACAAGCACATGCACACACAGGCATGGACCTGCTCACAGACGTGTACATGGAGCTGCGCATGCTTGTGAACAGATGTGCACACACAGCCACACAGAGACATGTATGTGCACTTACATACTCTCGAAGGCACACACACCTATATACGGACCTGCACAGAGGCAACCATATACTGTCGCAGTGTGTAAACTTTTCGGGGGCTTCTTGTTTATCTTCAGTCAAGACCAAGGCCCCAGGGTGGGCGTCTGGTCTGCCCTGCCCCTTCCTCTTACTGGAGGCCCCTCTCCTCCTCTCTCCGTGTCCAGCCACTTTGACCTTCCTGCACTTCCCTCGTAACACCGCAGTTTGTCTGTCCCTTTCCTAACGCACCCCCATACGTACACCACAGGGCCTTTGCACATGTTCCTGTACCTGGTACACTCTTTCCCTCACCCATGCCTCTGAGATTTCCAGCCATGCCCAGCGCACAGTCTGTGATGGGGAGTCCTGGGTCGGGCCCTGAGGGACTGTGGTTTCTGAGCTGCGAAACAATGTGGTCATCCAACGCTTGGACTTTGCCTCTGGGCTGACCATCATCAGGTTCCACCCTGGGACTTGGGGAGTCCTTGGATGTCCAGTAAAGCCTACTTAGACTCAGAGAGAGGCCTGGCAGGAGCCTTGTGGGGACTGTCCTGAGGTCCCATTTGGACTGAGGCCAGCTCCTGCTCACAGGCTTCTCTGCATCTGCGCAGCACCCTGCCCCCTGCACGGTTCCACGCACATGCTCGCTCCCTGGACCCAGTTTCCTCTTCCCTCCCACATTGCCCTGTGGTTGCCAGAGCACACTGATCAAAGACTACATGGCCAGCCCTTGGGTTGGGACTTCCAGACAGTGGCAGTTCAAGTCCCAGGCTGCCTGCCCAGCCCTGCGGCCCTGGGCTTATGGAGCACATACTTCCCGAAGCGCAAATCGCATGTCCTGGGACAGAGCAGCTCATGACCAAAGGCTGGGTGGGCGTGGTTCACCCTCCTCCGGACGCAGTGCCAGGCTGGGGGCCACCAAGTCAGGGCTTATCCCTCGGCGGGAGCAGTTGAGGGGAAAGGGACATGGCACCCGGCGCCAGGCCCTGTGCAGGTGCCCTGCCCTCATGGACTGGCCTCGCTCACAGGTGGAAGCCAGCCCAGAGTGCCCTCTGTTGGTGGGGTGAAGCCGGGATCTGGCACAGGCCTGCCGCTTTCTCCTGCACCACTCGGCCTTCCTGCTTTTAAGGAAATCCCAGCCTGATAGGAGAGAGCAGAGAAAGGGAGGGTGCAGGCAGCGGGGGAGGGGAGAGGGCACCCGGCTGGCGAGGGAGGCAGCCATGTGTGAGCTGACCTGTGAGGAGCAGGCCGAGCTCCGCACAGAAGCCAGGCGAGAGGTGCCACAGATGTGGAGCAGCCCCTGGAGAAGCCAGGGTGACAGAACGAGCCCTGCAGAGCACAGCAGGTGTGGGGCCCGGCCTGGCGAGCTCCTCTAGGCCCAGGTTGTAGTGGGTGGGAGTGGCACTGAGAGGGATCGCAGGGGCCGTCACACAGTGTGCCGTGAGAAGTTGCAACATCTCCATCTGCTCAGGTGCAGCTCTGATCCAAGGCAGGGTCACCCCAGGACCCTGAGGCCGTCACAAGCTCTCATGTCTGGGGTTCCCTTGTCACCTGCCTGGAGCAGACCTTGTTCCAAGAGTGGGGTCACTGTAGGTGTCCCCAAGGCAGCTGAGAGCCTGCTTTTCTTAGGTGGCAGCAAACAGCTTGGGAAGCTCATTCGGGAGGAACCTGTTCTGGGTGATCTTTGTCCCTGACGCTGACCAGCTGAAGGAGAATCAGTCAGTTGGGGCAGGGCTATGCCTCAGATTTAAAACACTAACTTGAGAAAAACAGTGATAACCATGGGGGACACCCCCGGCCAGGTTGGACACTGCCTCTGATGGGAGGGTGCTAGCCTCCTGCTGGCACGATGGCACTGGTAGGCAGGTCCCCAGCCTAGGCACCCAGCAACTGCTGGGGTGGAGAAAGCTGCTCCAAGTGGTGGAGTGAGGGCTTTGGGTGCCTTTCCATACCCAGGGGACTGTTGGGTAATCAACAGAGACTCGGAAGCAGTCACAGGTGCCCTCCACGCGCTGACTACCCATGGTGGAGAGAGGCACGTCCCAGGTGTGATGAGAGGCAGGGCCTTGTTGCCGCCACGATGTTTGTTTACAAACCCTTATTCTGATGAAAGTTCATTGAAAGATATATAGGAAATATGGTAAAATGCAAAGAAGCAAAAAATTCCTCTGATTTCACAACCCAGAACTCATTGCTGCTTGGAGAATGACTTGCCAGACCTCCGCTTACGCGCTGCACGTGTGTGTGTGCGTGCGCGTGCATGTGCACATGCTACACACATGACCTACGTATCAGCCTAAGCAGGCGCTCTGCCAGTCCCCACTCTGCCAGGGCTGGAGGTCACCTCGAGGCTTCTGCTCTCAGACATAATTTTCAGCCTCGCTGGGATCGGGCTGAACAACTGTTTCATTACTGCGCTCTCAGCAGACATGTTTCTGGGGCATTCCTTGGTGCACCTCACATCCGTGGCTGCCAGCGCGTGGGACTGTAGAGAAGTGGGAAGTTCCTCAGCCTCTCTGAGTCTGGTTCCTTCCACCACCAGCGCTTACTGAGCACCCGCTGTGTGCCAGGAACTGCTCTGCTCCCAGCGGGCCCGGCCCTCCGCCACTGACACTCTGGTCGGGGTGGACAAGGTCACGCAGTACCTGAGGGCTGCTGTGGAGGAGGCCAGCAGAGGGGCTGGGGTGACACAGTGACGAGGACAGTGGGGAAGTGACTGCCACAGGCTGGCACTTGCCGAGTACAAAACCCATGCTAGATGCTTTACTCCTCGTGGGCTGGTGAGAGACCGGCTCTGAGACAGACAGTGACGTGGAGGGGTGAGACTGACCACCCTGAGAGCTGTGGGGGACGTCGGGGTTTGACCAAGGGAGAGAGGCGGCATGAGAGCATGGAGTCCTGAGCTCAGAGGCTGGTGGGTGTGGGGAGCAGGGTGGATGCAGGGGGCCACCGTAGCTGGGAGAGGACGGGATCGCTGGGCTTTGTGGTCAAGTCTGTGCGGGGTAAGGGGCAGCGAGGGGCATGGATGACAGCGGGGAGGATGAGGACACTGGAATAGAGGCTGATTTGTCAGGTTGAGTTTCAGATGCTGGTCATAGCCAGGAGTGGACATGGGGGAGGCCTGGGCTCTTCAGGGTCTGTCTGCCATGGGCCTTCCCACCCCAGGGCCTGCCATGGAGGTGATGGGGGCGTCGGGTGAACACTGGCTGTGGGGGGATGGGGAGACTGGGAGCTGCCAGACAGGGACAGAGGTTGGAGGAAGGAATGAAGGGGATGTGCATGTGAGTAGGGTGGGGGCAGCTGCCACCTGGGCTCAGTCGGGGGACAGAAGCCTGAGTTTTGGGGTTGCCTTGGTGCGGGGGTCTGCCCAGCCATACAGAAGGTCATGGGATCATCCTGGGTGTGGTCAGAGGTGGCCAGGGAGCGTGGGTGCTGGGCCCTGCCCTGGGGTGCGCACAGCTGTTCCTCCCGATGACCAGGTGGGTCTGTTGGTGGAAGATTCTGCCTGGGGCTGGGGAGGCCTCTGGACCACCCTGCCTCGCCTTAGACTCAGTGATGACTGCTGCCCTTAACAGCCGCTCCACCCTGTCCCTCTCCTGCCTTCCCAGGTGGACGTCACCACAGTGCTCTGTGCCAGCCAGGCCCTGTGGGCCCCTGCTCCCCAGCTGCACCCCCTGGCACTCCCACAGCCCACAGCCTCCACCAGGCTCTGGCCCTGCCCGTCTGCTTGCTCCCGGGGCCTCAAGGGAAGGCAGGGCCAGGCCTCCCTCCTGGTGCACATCCTGCCCTGTGAGAGCCTCAGGGCCCCAGTTCTTGCCGTCGTGGCAAATTGAGGAGGCACCTTGTTATTCTGGGCCTCTTTTGGGCAGGGCTGAGGCCAGGACCCTGCTGTAAAACAGGGTGAGCTCCATCAGCACTCTCCAAGAAGAGGGTCCCAGGGGGCACCACAGTGGGGTCACCTCACTGAATCCTAGCCAGACACAGAGACCAAGGCTCAGGGAGGGTGAGGCCAGCTGGGCTGGTGGGCAGGGAGGGGCGGTGGAGGCTATTCCAGCACTGGGGCCAGGCGGGTGGAGGCCTCACTGCTCTCCTCTCCCATGCACCTGGCTGCAGGCGGTCCGGCCAGGCGGCAGCAGGCGTGCTTGTCACACTGCAGTTTGGACACTGCCCCTGTAGCACTCCGTGGAGAGGGGATCTGATGGATCAGTCCGGCTGTTTTCTGAGGCCAGCTGTGGCTGCTCTGCTTTCCCTACCCAGCCTGAGGTGGGGCTGCTGGCAGGAGGCTCACACTGTTCTCTGTTTGGCAGGTAAAGGGCTGGATGTGCTGCAGGAGCCAGAGCAGCCGGAGGCAAGGGGGCTGCAGGGAGCACACGCAGCACCAGGGACTGGCCCTCCAGCTGCACTTAGCAGCATCGCCGCAGCAACCAGCGACCAGCAACCAGCGACCAGACGGCAACAGCCTAGGCAGACACAAGCAAAAAGCGGACGGCTTCCCACCGTCGGCTGAGGACAGGGAATGACTACAGCGAATCAGGCCACGCTGCTGCCGACAAGGGAGGTGGAGTGTCACTAGAAGGGAGGGGCGGCCACCGCCCGCTGCACAAAGCACCATGCGGGCTGGAGCAGAGGCGCTGGGGCAGGGGCTGCGGTGTGGCTCTGCTTTGCCCCACTGCCAGCACTGAGCGCTTCCAGGGCAGCTGGGCTCTCATCTGTCGGGTGCACCAGCCGCGCTTCAGTGTCCCCCACTGCGGCCGTCCCACCTGGAGGCCAGGCAGAGCAGGCAAGAGGGAGAGGCCCCCATCCCGTGCTCCGCATCCGGGCCCGCCGCTGCCGGACCATGGGATGTCGGCAAAGCTCAGAGGAGAAAGAGGCAGCGCGGCGGTCCCGGAGAATCGACCGCCACCTGCGCTCGGAGAGCCAGCGGCAGCGCCGCGAGATCAAGCTGCTCCTGCTGGGCACCAGCAACTCGGGCAAGAGCACCATCGTCAAGCAGATGAAGATCATCCACAGCGGCGGCTTCAACCTGGAGGCCTGCAAGGAGTACAAGCCCCTCATCATCTACAACGCCATCGACTCGCTGACACGCATCATCCGGGCCCTGGCCGCCCTCAGGATCGACTTCCACAACCCCGACCGCGCGTACGACGCCGTGCAGCTCTTCGCGCTGACGGGCCCTGCCGAGAGCAAGGGCGAGATCACACCCGAGCTGCTGGGCGTCATGCGGCGGCTGTGGGCCGACGCCGGGGCCCAGGCCTGCTTCAGCCGCTCCAGCGAGTACCACCTAGAGGACAACGCGGCCTACTACCTGAACGACCTGGAGCGCATCGCCGCGCCCGACTACATCCCCACCGTCGAGGACATCCTGCGCTCCCGGGACATGACCACGGGCATCGTGGAGAACAAGTTCACCTTCAAGGAGCTCACCTTCAAGATGGTGGACGTGGGTGGGCAGAGGTCGGAGCGCAAAAAGTGGATCCACTGCTTCGAAGGCGTCACAGCCATCATTTTCTGTGTGGAGCTCAGTGGCTACGACCTGAAGCTCTACGAAGATAACCAGACGGTGAGTGGGGCCCGGGTTTTCCTTTGCCTGTTCCTGCTGTCATGGGCTCCTGGAAGCAGGTGCACTTGTGGGGGTGAGGAGAGGCTGGCCCTGCCACGTGATGACGAGTGAGCTCCAGGTTCCCTGAAGGAGGCATCGCTGTGGGCAGAGGGCTTGGGGCTGACCAGGCTTCAAGGCAAAGTGAGGCGCCCATGCCAAGCCCGGAGACCATCCATGTGGGTCTGCCAGCCATCCTGCAGCAGCCAGTCACATGAGTTTGGGCAGTCGGCACTCTGGGCTTCTGCTGTGCTCTGAGGCCTTCCCGGCCCTGATCTAGGGGCTGCTTCAACTGTCAACTCCAGGGCAGGCGTGGTGAATTCCCTCGGCGCCGGGCCTGGCTCCCCAGCCCATCTTTTGGCAGGCTGTGCCCTCAGGTGTGCCAGGACGTGGGAGGGTTGGTCCCACGTTTCATGGAGGGCTTTGGCCTCTCTGAACCTATCAGCACCATGTGTGGTTCTGGGTGGAGATGTCCCAAGGTGGCTCCGGCAAGGTGGTTGGGCCCATCCTCAAGCTGTGCTCAGAGAGCAGAGTGTGGAGTTTGTAGGTGTAGGGTCATGCCTATTGCTAGGATGGGGGGCTCCTGGTGGGCAGGGCCGTGCTGGGCCCTCACAGCTTCCTATGAGACTTCATGGCTTCCCTGGCCTGGGGCTCTCCTCCGACCTAGGTGACCGTGCCCTAATAGACCCTTGGAGCTCCGACACCCTCCAAGTAACCACAGCACCCCTGGGGTCCACAGAGGAGACCCAGCTCACCAGGCAGGGACGAGCATCAGCTATGGCTACCTTCCCCTGGTTGCAGATAGCACTGCTCTCATGGAGCTTATGGGCCTCTGGTGCCCAGGGCATGTGCCCAAGCCACCTCCATCTCAGTGCAGTGAACAGACAACATCCCATGCCTGAACCATGCAGGGTGTGGAGGCCACAGGGCGAGAGAGGACGGGGCCAGGCCAGGCCTCCATGGTCGGTCTGTGTGGCAGCTCGGCAAATCCATGAAGCTCCTGCCAGCACTGGTCTCCTGCCAACGTGTAGGTCTTGGGAATGGCAGCCACCCTGTGGCCCCATCTTGATCCCAAGAGTCTGGTGGTGGTGGCATTAAGAACTGTTTGGAATGCATAATCCCAGGGGTGTAGGACCTGGGCTTGGGGTCCCAGTGCTAGGAACTCAGTAAGAGGGTGGCCTAGGGTAGTTGTCGGGATTCCTCTGAGCCCTTGGCCCAGGCTGAGGACCACTGTGTGGGGACAAGGACTCAGGCACGAAGTGGGGTGGGCACAGCCTGAGGGAGACCTGGCCCAGTGCCGAGCTGGTGGGGCTTTGACAGGGAAGTTGCTACAGAGGGTGAGCCCCATGCGCAGGCCCAGCACACACAGGGTGGCAAGGGCCAGGAGCGGTGGCGGTGGAGGCTGAGGTGGACAAGGGAGAGGCTGTCCTGTGCAGGAGGAGTTTTGGGCCAGGCAGGAGCCCTGAACAAAGACCTTGGATCTGTCCTAAAGAGAGAGGCCTTTGACCCTGGGGGTGGAGAAAGTGGGGACAGAGTCCCCTGAGGAGCAGGTAATGGGGCTGTGGGTACCCCGGGGCTCAGGGGAGGGCAAGGCTGCTCATGGGTGACCCTGCGAACATGGAGCCTCCACCATGCTGGGAGACGAGGGCCCAGCTGCGCCATGGAGCACTGGCATCTGGGGTCATTCCTTCCTGCACCCGGTCCTAAAGCAGGCTTCATTCCCAAGGGTTCTAACTTTGGGCCTGGACGGCTCCAGGCTGTGGCCCCAGGGCTAGGAGCCTGCATGTTCTGGGCAGAGAGGATCTGTGGCCTTCCTCAGGCGGCTTTGGAGGCAGGGCTTGCCCCCTCCCCTCCATGCATAGGGGCCTCCCTGGAACTGTGCCCAGGTGTTGATGGTATGGCTGGCAGGAGGGACGGGCATGGCTGCATGCAGACGCTGCATCTGCAGCGTCTGGAGGTGGGGCACGCCTGCAGCCAGCTGCGGTCCACCTGCTCGCAGCGCTGTGTCTGCGTGTAGTCTCCAGGGTTCTGGCCCCTCTTATCTTCTGTCTGCCCCACTTCAGCACCACGTGTGGTTCTGGGTGGAGGATTTGTCCCCAGAAGACAAGTGAGGTCAGGCTCCCTTGGGGAGGCATCGCTGTGAGCAGAGGGCTTGGGGCTGACTAGGCTTAGAGACAAAGTGAGGCACCCAGGCTGGGCTCCAGGGACAGGCCGTGCAGGTCTGCTGGCCACTCTGCAGCTGCCAGTCACAGGAGCTCAGGCAGTTGGTGCTCTGGGCTTCTGCCCATTTCTGCTGCTGTGCCCTGAAGCCTTCCCGGTTCGGATCTGGTGGTCGCCTCATCTGTCAACTCCAGGCGTGGCGAATTCCCTCGGTGCCCTTCCCGGCTCCCCGGCCCTTTGGCAGGCTGTGCCCACAGGTGTGCCAGGACCCAGGAGGCAGGACGCCTGGGCCCTGGGTTGGCCCCATGTTTCATGTAGGGCTTTGGCTATCACCTCTGCTCTCTGAACCTGTCAACGAGGAGATGGCCCAGGTGTCCTCCTGGTGGCCTTCCAGGCTCTATCTGGCCAGTGCCTACCACCTTGCTGCCTCTGTCCTCTCTCTGCTTCCACCGTGGTCAGCTTGCTTCACTCCCATAGTGCGGCTCTGTCCTGCCTTCAGCTTGTGACCATCCTGTCCCCTGTCCCTTCAGGTCTCATCCCAAATGACACCTCCCAAGGAGGCCTTCCCTGTCTGTAGCCCTGTGCCTGCACAGGCCCCGATGGGCTGGGTGCCTGTCGGCTTGCATCTCGGGGCTCCCCTCTCCTGGTCTGTCCCTGTGGGGAGCCACAGTGGGCAACCCTGGGCAGGGACAGCAGCCTCTGGCCTGGCTGTGGGGATCTCTGTGAGGCTGTGGGCATTCAGGGCATTTTCCAAAGGGAAGGGTTGACAGCCAGGCGGGCACCCCCATCACCATCACCTTGGTCTCTGCAGGCCTGGGGAAGTGATTGTTCACCAGAAAAGGAAATTCTTGATGAGAAACCCAAGTGAGGCTGGAAATTCACTGGATTCCAAATGGTTCTTACCTTTCATGCTCTACCAGTATTACCTGAGGATGGAAAACAAACAGGGTACGAGGAAAGACAATGCCCTCCCGTGATTCTGATCCCTCCCGCCGGCTGGGCTGGCCCCCGGCGTGGTGCCAGCAGTGAGGACAGCCCACCTCTTCTGTGCCCAGCCCTCCCTCCAGCCGGGCCAGGGCCAGCACAGAGCTGCCACCCTCTGCCTTCTCCTTCTGGAATGCCCTGAACTGTCCTCCTTGGGCCCTGTCAAAGGCAAATCAGCCAAGAACAAGCCATGCTGGTTTTTGCAAAAGCTGAATGAACCATGGGGCCAGCACTAAGGCTCTGGGTGTGGCTCCTCCAGAGCCCTCCTCCCTTTCTGTGCTCCCAAGGCCTTGTCTTCCCTGACGGAGGCTGGCAGTGCCTCCCTACCCCCACTCCTGGCAAAGGAGCCACAGCCCCCCGGCCCACCTGCTGGCTTCTGCGTCAGCACGTTGCCAAGGAGAACGTCAGCATGTCTGGGCTCCCGGGCGTGAGGGCAGCAGTGAGTGAGCACAGGGCAGCACCGTGAGTGGAGGGGAGGCGGGTCCTCGGGCTTCCAGGGCAGGGCCGGGGCAGCCAGCTGACCTGAGGAGCCACGCCCATCTTCAGCCGCATTTCCCACCCTAGTCCAGAAGGATCTGATGGATCCTCAGCCTGACCAGGGCCCCACCCTGCAGTCCTAGCAGGCTCCCCAGTGCTCTAAAGCCCAGCACCCCCGTGGGGCTCCCCCAGACAGCCCGGGAAGACTGAACATGGCCCAGTCACGTGTCGGGGCTTTTCTTGGGCACCCCCCCGACTGATCCTGTGGGGCGGCGGCACCATCTGTTATCTCTGTCAAGGTGGAGACACCGAGGCTCAGGCATAGAGACGGTAGTGGCTGGCTACCCATCCCCACCGAGTCCCCAGCACAAGGACAGCCCAGCCAAGTGGCTATGTGCCCTCACCTGGCAGGGGCTCTGTCCCTCCTCTTTGCATTCACACAAGTGTCAGTTGACAGAGATGGTCACTCTGTGACCTCAGGAGGACTGTGGAAAAGGAGTGGAGAAGCCAGCACCCACTGGCCCACATAGCAAGATAAACTCAGGTGGCTGTGACCGGCGGGACAAGGTCCTCGTTCCCCCCGTTGGAGGCACCTCAGGCATCAGGGGACCCCGAGCACCCCTGCAGGGAGCCTTGGGGCAATGTGGGGAGGCAGGCACCTGCCCACCCGCTGTCCGTGAATCGGCTGCTGGACAGCAAGGGACTCTTCAGGAGTCCCCGACTGGAAGGGCTGTTGGTAAAGTGTTGCATGTTCTCATGTGGGAGCCCACAGGGAGCTCCCTGCCCAGCTCCTGACGGAGCCGTCAGCGTTCCCAGCCCTGTGGCGGGCCATGGTGTGCCTGCTGTGTACCTGCTGTGCAGACACAGGCCCGGGCGGGGAGCCAGGCGTGAGGGTGAGCCCGACTCTCCTGGTGGCACAAGGAGCCAGGGACAGGGAGACAGTCACACCAGCACAGCCACAGCTTCATTTCTACAAACCCTTGTGCTGCCAGTGACACCTGCCCCCTCTTTCCAGAGCTGGCAGGCAGCTGGTGCGAGGGGTGTCTCCATTCTGCTTTCACCTAGGGACCTCAGTGGCCACTTGGGCCCCACAGGCAGGCTGGGCTGCCACAAGGCTCACCGTGGGATACCTGGAGTCCCTGCCATTTATCCAAGGGACAGCTAGTCAGCGTGTGTCAGCGAGGGTCTCCAGGGGGACGGATGGGACAGAAGGATACGCCTTTAGGCGGGGGGCAAGTTCTGCAGGTGCTGGTGTTTCAGCAGCCAGACTCCAGGAAGGTGGCCTCTGCCCAGCCCTGGCCAGTGGCCCCTTATCCGGGGGCCTTTGGCTCCCTGAGGAGCCCCTCCCCACCCCTAGGCAGGTCAGCAGCCCAGCACACCATGAGGGCAGGCCCATACCCACCTGCGTGGCCTGTGCTGTGGGCAGAGAGCCTGGCGCACAGTAGGTTCTCAGTGGACTCTGGAGTGGGTGGGAAGTGGGGAGGCTTGGGAAGAGCTGGAGTTCCAGGGCCCTGGCTTCTGGGTGCAGAGCTGCTGGGACACTCAGACCTTCCGGGGGAGACCCCATGGGTGCCAAGCTCTAACAGAGGTATGTGCAGTGTGCGCTGAGGAGCGGACTGCCTGAGGCTTTCCTGCAAACACAGCGTGTACCTGCCACCCTAGCACTGTGCTTTGTCATTTAGCCCAAAAAGGGAGCTTGTTTCAGTACTTTAAAAATGGAATTTAGGCTGGACATGGTGGCTCCCAGCACTTTGGGAGGCCAAGGTAGGAGGATCACTTGAGCCCACGAGTTTGAGACAAGCCTGGGCAACATAGTGAGACCCTGTCGCTACAAAAAATTTAAAAATTAGCTGGGTGTGGTGGCATGAGCCTGTAGTCCCAGCTACTCAGGAGGCTGGGGCAGGAAGATCACTTGAGCCCAAGAGTTTGAGGTTGTAGTGAGCTATGACAATGCGACTGCACTCCAGCCTGGGTGACAAAGTGAGATGCTGTTTCTTAAAAAAAAAAAAAATGGAGTTTAAACAGTTGTGTCATAAAGTGGCACGTTAAGGGTGGCACAGGGTGTCTGCAGTTAAGGTAGGCTTTCGCCTGTTGGTAACAGCCGGTTGTGTCTGCCCAAAAGGAATAACAGATGGGAAACAGCCAGCTGTGGATGACACCCTCCCCGGCACACCGGGGCTCACGTTCGGAAGGCACCTTGCGTATCCTTTAATGCCCTCAGCCAGCCAGCTTTGTAAATGAGGAAACAGGCTCAGAGAGGTTCCCTCACATATCACAGGGCTGAGTCTCTGGCCCTGGCCCTGGGGGATTCTAGCGGTCCCCTCCCCACCCTAGCAGCCCCACATCCCGTGGGTGCAGGGCTGCTCTAGGGAGGGCTGGGAGGCTAGACTGGGTTCCACCCTGGGGGCTGCTATGTGGCTAGCCTCCCTTCGGGTGAGTGGCACTGCCCCCTCTCCACCTCCCTGGCCCAGGCGGTGGTAGGACTGCGGGATCCCCAGCAGAACGCATCCCCACTGCCTCCTGCTCCTGGCCCGGATGAGGACAGAGCTCCAGGATAGTGTCCAATGCCGAGAATCGAGCCAGAGCGGCCTGCTACCGACCTGCCAGGAGCCTGCTGCCCTTCCCTGACCACATGCTAGTCTCCCAAGCACTTCTTCCTGATCCCACCATATGCCAAGGACACATGCAGTTTGTCTTTGACACCTGCAAGTCGTCATGACCCTGGAGCAGCAGAGACCTCCTGACCAGAGCCAGAGGCAGGGCTGGGCCAGCAGAGGGGCTTGGGTTCCCCAGAACTGTATGGCCCCCAAGGCAGCACAGCTCTGAGAGGCCCACAGGAGCAGGAAGCAGAGAGGGCCAGGCCCATGGCAGGGCCCTTGTGACACTTCTGAGGGCAGGCACAGAGCTGGGAGCAGAACTTGGCCAACTGCACAACCCAATCTCCCCAGCTGGCACCCCCACAAAGCTTGTTTTTCCTGACATGCACCCATAGCTGGACCGCCATTGGCTTGGAGGTGCCACCAGCCCTTGGGAACAGCCCCTCCCTGCCTTCAGTGCAGGCTTCCCGTCCACGGTCCCTGGGTCCCTGGCTCCATTGCCCGGCACTCACCCCCCTCTTAATTGGGGCTGTGGCCATCTGCTGCTCACCTCAGGGGGCCTTGGGCCACTCTGAGCCTGTGGTCCCCACTCAGTGAATGATGGGTGTCTGCTCACCCAGGGCTTCCCATGAGTCCCTGTGGGGTGCTGGCTCTAGCCCAGGATCGGCAGAGGGAGAGGCAGGGAGGGGTGGAAGGGGCAGCATCCCGGCACCTATTTGAAGCCTTTGCTGGCACTTCAGGTCCTTGGGTTGGGGCCTCCCTCCCTTTACTCCCCGGGGGACACAGCCACAGAGGCCTCCATCAACAGCAGCTTCTTGCGTCCCTCCTCTGTCATGCTGCGAGCTTCTGAGAGCAGGGCCATTTCTTAGCCTCCTTTATGCTGTGGCTCCTGGCCCTGGGTAGGGCGTTGGTCGTTGTGAGCTACAGGCAGGAGGAGGGAGGGCACTGGGCTCGGGCTGTCCTCACACCAGCTCCTCCTGTGTGGGCTTTGTGTTTAGCACCCACCTCGTCTTTGTAGAACCTGGCTCTGTCATTCAGTGCACTCATCCCTCCATGGTGGTCACCTCCTGTGTCACTAGAGGCCACCCCCTGAGCACAGGCTGTCACTGAGCACAGCTGGGCCGTAGCCAGGACACCAGCCCCATTGCTCTGTCTTTTCCACCATGATGACATTGCCAGATGCCTTGGCAGAATCTGCTGGGATGTCCATGGTGTTCCTCAGATCTCCGTTGGACCTAGTGACGCCACCACGACAGGTCAGCCAGCTTGGGCTCTGGTGGGGGTCCTCCCTTATAGGCAGGTTGGGGTCAGTCCCTTGCCCTAGTGCCGACGAGCTGGGAGCGGGGAGAGCAAATGAGTTCTCTGGGCTCTGGGCTGGGCAGCACTGGCCTCTGCAGAGGAAGGTGCTGAGGCCCAGGGTTAGGCGCTGGAGCTGGCCTGTACTGGCTCATGAAAGCCAATTTTTCAATTTTTAGGACATTTGTGAGCCGTTCGACATGATATTCGTGGTTTCAAATCAGCCAGGTGGGAGTAATTTCACCCCAGATATTGGCAGATGCCACAAGTCAGTTCTACTCCCCCAGCCCCCACCGCCAAGCCAGTTGTTAAACATCTGCCAGCACGCACAGCCGGTGACTCCCAAGCCTGGGCTGGAAGAGCCTGCGCAGGTCAGGGTCAGTGACTGGTGTCAGAGGAGTCACCATAGATGTCTCTTTGAAGAGCCAGTGTCCTTGTCTCTCAGTCCTCCTCTGTGGTTCCCAGCTCTGGCCCTGTGGCCACATGTGTTTATCCCGTTGGAGAAAGGGAACTTGCTGGCGTGGCTCCACGCTCAGCCCGGCCTTCCCTCCCGCTCTCCCTGGGCAGATTTAAGAGACCCCACTGCACAGAGAAGCAGGCTGAGCTGGGAGTTCTGCTCTCTCTCATTGGCTAACACGAGACTCCTGCTTAGGCTGGGGGCCACGCTGTGTCCTCCCCCTGAGAGAGAACAAGCCCTGTGACATTCGGGAAGCAGTCCTTGCACACCTAGTACGTGCAGGCACTGGGCCCAGTGATCTCATAGCCTAGGGACTCAGATGGTCCTGTCCCTTCCTCCCCTGAGGTGTGAACAGCTGGGCATGGCATCGAGCAGCCCCTGGAGCTTCTGAGTGGCCAAGGAGGGCCTCAGCTGGCTCCCCTGCTACCAGTAACACTGGCCCCTTGCTGGCCTTGAGGCTGCCCTGTGAAGCAGCAGGAGCAGGCGTGGATGGATCGGGTGAAGGAGAGAGCAGTGGCCGATGTGGACCTTGCAGATTCCAGTCAGGGCTGGCAGGGGGGCAGCCAGCAGAGGCAGGACCAAGGGGACCATTTGGGGGACCGTGAAGAGCAGAGTACCACACGCTTCCCTTCCCTGCATGGAGCACCGAGTATGCTGCAGCAGAGGCCAGGGAGGACCAGCCAGGGCAAGGCCCCCGGTGCCATGTCCACTCCCCAGCGTGGCCTGGTGCTGCCTGAACCCCCTGTGGTGGCGGAGCTGGGGTTCAGGCCTGAGTCTCTGTCGCTCCTCAGCCCGTGTACCTCCTGCTGTGCCATGGGGATCACACTGGATGCTCGAGACAGTGCCCCTCCGAGACAGTGCCCCTCCGAGTCGTACCAAGAGCTTCAGGGCGGAGCTGCTTCCCGCCCCCATCTGCTCAGCCTGCCCAGGCCACTGGGTAATTAATTTCCTGAGCGCATTAGCTCTGCTTGTTACGCACACATGAGAACAGCTCTGGGTTTTAAGACACAGATTATTATTGTTTTAAGGGATTTGTGTAATCCAAGAACTGAAAAACAATTTTCCACTTATCTAGAACAGACTCCTGGGTGGAGGCTGAGAGTACTGAAGGCCTCCCCAGTTTGGGGGCTCTTGGTGACTGGCATAGATGGGAGGGCTCTGCCACCGAGGGGAGTCCCACAACTTGCCCTGAACAACACAAGCATAATGAGGGCGGGGCCCCACCAGGGTCACTTGTGGCACAGCGACGCCTCTGTGCCAATGCACGCACACCCCGTTCACCCATCTGTAGGGCTCCTGGGGCCCCTGGCTCCCACAGTCTAGAGTTTGTAGAGGGATTGGAAGGACAGTCAGCTGGGGGAGCAGCCGGTGTTGGCCAGGATGGGGTGAAAGGCGCCTGACTCCCGGCTGCGCAGAGGACAAGTTCAGACTGGCCAGGGAGCCTGGGCTGCAGCTAGCCCTGATCTTTCTGCGTCCCACTGTGGTGACCTCCCCTTGGCTCATGCGTTTTCTCTAATTTCATTAGTAATGAAACCACAGGCAGCTGGGGGCCCCGGGCCTCATGTCTTGAGGCTCCTAGCTGAGGCCCAACCAGGGCCACAGCCCCGCACACCTTTTCTTGGCCTGCAGTGACCTCAGGAGATGCCCAGCAGCATGTTAACTGAGGAGATCCAGCTTAGCCCGGCTGGATGAGTGACCTCGGGCAAATCCCCACCAGCAGGGCCACCCAGGCTCAAGCAGTGACAGGTGGGAGCTGGAAAACCTGTGACCTCCTCATAGTTCCCCAAGAAGCCACAGGCTCTGGCTCTTGTGTCCCAGGGCTCCAAGAAGCCAGCTGGGAAGAGACCACTGTGGAAACAGGCAACCAAGGCAACAGGTTCCCAGGTAGCTTCCCACCCACAGCCCACCAGGAGAGAAGTTAAAAGGGAGCCGTCTGCACCACGTGACCCTGAGTTCAGTGCCTGCCTGGCTCCCAGGCCCATGTTCTGCTTCTCTTTAGCCTCGTCTGCCGAGGGAGGGGCCCAGGAGGTGAGAGGGCACAGTCCTGTGTCGGCCGCGAGCCTGACCCCTGCTCGGCCTCGGCTTGGACAAGCTTGTCTGGCCTTTGCTTCCTCAGCTGTAAAGGCGGACTGGCATGGCTCGAGGTGGAAAAAGTGCTTGTAGAAGAAACAGAAAGCCTGGCGTGGACGTTTTCATCTGCCCCTCTGTGGTCATGAGCAAGTTTGAGCCTCAGGACAGAAGGACAGGGTCGTGACAGTATCTGCTGTTAACCTGTGGCTGCACTGGGCCCCCCTGGGGCTCCAAGCTCCAGGGGTCTTGCTGTCACAGAGGAGAGTGCAGCCTTAGAGTTTAGACTTTGAGGGGCTCAGCATGTGAGCAAACCTCTCCCAGCCCCAGCAGCCTCACCTGTGGCTGGGAAGACTGGGGATCCTTAGGGGCCTGCCAGCCATTTAATGTTCCTCTCACAAGACACTGCCACAAGCCCCAAGGGACGAGCGAGTGGGCTGAACCCACGTGCAGTGTGAGGCTTGCCAAGGCCAGTCCTCCACAGAGCAGGCCCGGGCACCGGGGCAGGCCTCCTCCACCAGTTCCAGCCTGGGCTGCCCCAGACCGGGCCTCAAGTGCTCCTCAGGACATGCATCACAGAGGGACAGAGACCCCCACTGAATTGGGAATGAGGCAGCACTCGCCTGGCAGGCATCCAAGCCTGGGCCTATCATGCTCTCCTCTGACGCCCAGACCTGGCAGACAGGTTTTTTGTAGCCCAGCTCTGTGACCAGGGTCCTGGCCTGGGCATCTCAGAGCAAGGATGCTGGGGAACCGCCAGGCCTGGCACAGGATGATATCCTCTACGGACATCTCAGCCCCCCTGAGGGCAGGAGGCCTCTACCCAACAGTGAGGAGCCCACAGGGGCTAAGGGCTGATTGAGCCCTACTCCTGGTGGGCCTGCCCCCTAGAGCTGCAGGAGACGCCATGTGACCCCAGCCTGGATTCAGTGGGCTGTGGCCATTGGATGCTGACCAGCCTGACCTCTGGGGCTGCCCTGTCCCTGCACCGTGTCCATGGTCCCAGCCAGTGCTCTGTCCACAGGCACAGCTGCCGAGGCGACCCCTGACATCCAGCCCTTGTGCCCTGGCCACCCCAGATCACTCAGTGCCAGCTCTGTCCTTGGCTCATCATAGTCCTTTTGCCTAGACTATCCTGCCCACCTGGGGCCTGGCCTGAGTGTCGCCCTGAACTGTCTGTCCTGTGTTCTCCCCCCAACACCACCTGTCCCAGGAGGAGATGTGTGCACAGCCTTGGGGGCGATGCGGGTGAGGACTGGTATGGAGCTGAGTGAGGTGTTCTTGGGCCCAGCCAGGAGGCATTGACACCTGAGCTGCATGACCTGAAGGCCAAGATCATCCTCGTAGCAAAGAGCGTGGGCTCAGGAACTCTCTGTGAATGGGGCTGAGAGGGCTGGGGCCGTGCTGGTCAGGATGAGCATCATCGGCTGCCAGACCCGTGCGGAGTGTAGGGCACGCCCATGACAGGGACAGCACTGTGAGAGGCCACTCTGCCTTCTCGTCTGTGTTTTAATTGCTATTCACCACCCACTTAATTGTTTTTACAAAATGCACCAACGGGTTGCAGCCTGCAGTATAAACCCAGCCGCCCTGGGGATGGTCGAGTCCAAGCCTCGATCACTCTCTAGAAGGTTTCATCCCATAAAGTCTCCAGTTGGCTCAGGTGCCTGTTGCCACTGAGGCCTAGAGAGGGGACGAGACAGCCCAGGAGTCCTCAGTCTGGGGCCATCCCAAGTGGGGTGGTCCCTGCTGCTGGTGAGGGCTTGGAAGTGGCGGAGCTGTGCACTAGCTGCCCCACGTGACCTCTTAGCTCCTGTTTGTACATCTCGTGACCAGATCATTGACCAGGGATGCAGAAGGTGTTTTCTCTCCTAGAGCAGCTGCTCAGGAAAGGCAGGAAGCCCTTGTCCTTGGCACTGTGACCCCTCCATGCACTTCCGGCAGCTCCTCCAAAGGGCCCCTCATGGCCTGAGCCAGCTGCTGCACTCGGGCCTGGATGAAGCCACTGGCCCCCTATACCACACACACGGTCACAGCAGCACCTGGGAGCCATGGAGGGCCCCGGGGGCCTTTGAGAGTCCATCTGGACTGCCCAGGTCCAGGTCAGCCCAACAGCACAGCCCTGGGCCCCTATCCCTCGCCCGGCTCCTGAGGAGTTAGAGTGATTCTCAGAGTACATCATGGGCCCAGAGCTGTGGAGTGGCATGTGTGTGCTGGCTGACGACAGAAGAGATGGCAACGGGAGGGCCAGAGATGTGAGCAGGCAGCACAGAGCCTGGCCAGGGCACTGCATGCGTGACCTTTAAGCCTCCCAGGCTGGCAGAGGGTCCCCTACCACACAGATGAGGAAACTGCTTCTAAGAAAAGTTGCTCCAGTGGCAAAGCCTGGGCCTTCTGACCTGGGGGGCCCTCCACTGCCTCCTGAGGAGGACCCTTGGCTGGCCACTGCCCAGGGGGCTGGGCGGGCTGAGAGGCAGCCACCCTTGCTGTTACTGAGGCTCACCCCAGCCCCTTGCACACTGAGGCAACCCAAGGCTGAACTGCGGGAGGCAGGAAGTGGAGCACTCTGCTGTTTCTGGCAGGTTCAGAGGAAGGGCATTTCAGGCTATTAGGGCCTGAGCTTTAGCAGCAGCCTGTTATCTTGTTTAAACAGCCCTTGCTGTTTGAAGTGGCACCCTGGCCTGTGCTGTTACTATGAGCACTGCAGTTGTCACCAGGCACAGTCGTGGGGGAAGTGGGCACAGGCCCTCAGAGGCTCTGACTTGCATGCGGCGGAACACACCCCTACCCCAGCCTCCACCCCAAAGAAGCCCCTTCTGTCGCTGGCCTGAGTGCTGCAGGGCTGAGTACTGCGTAAAAGGGGCTCCTTCCTGCCTGGGGTGGGCAGTTCCTGGGAGGAAAGCCAACAGTGAGAGCACCAGGTGAGGAAGGGAGAGGTCAAGGGCCCCATGAAAACCCGAGGCCTGGGAGTGTCTGGGGGCTCGAGGTGCAGTCACCCCAAGTTGCTAATCTTTCTGCGTGACTCCATAATCTCCACTTTGGCCAGGCAAGTCCTGTGCATTCAGGGCTCTGTTTGCAGGTGTCACAGCTGGAGTGTGGGGGGCGGAGCCAGGGCGGGACCCATGCACAGCGTTCCCTCCAAGAAGCACACAAGCCCACAGGGAAGCACAGCAGTGGCGTCGGGGCCAGGGGCCTTGGGACACAGAACCCCAGGGCAGTGACCCCAGGGTGCTAAATCACGAAGATAAAACCCAAGGCTTCCTCCCGCCAAAGTGCAGGCTCAGAGAGTTCCTGGTCGTTTAGAGCCAGAGAGCACTTGCTTATCTTATCAACACTTTTCCAGTCTATTCTGCCAGACTGACCACTGAACCACAAGGCAGCAGTGAACAGGGACAGGCCAGCTGTCACTGGAAGGCCAGGCCAAGGCTTGCTAGTGGAGTGGGGAGACCCAGCCCTACCCCCTAGAGCCTCCAGTTGGTGCCCATCATCTGCCCCAGCCACACCTCAGGCTCTTCACAAAGGGCCCTTCCCGCCCAGCCCCCTCAGACCCTCTGTGGGCAGACCCAGGGGTGGCTGCCCTGTACAGGGGGACACACAGGGGAAGAAGGGAGCAGTTAGGCAACCCCGGCCCCTGTTCACGGCTGCCGCACCGAATGCCTGCAGCACGCACCGCAGCCCTGCCCTGCCTGCCGTCCACCCCAAGTTGGGCAGAGCTGGGGTGAGCAGTCCCCAGACAGACAAAGCTGTGCTCCCAGGCAGATGACAAGCGATAATAAGACCTGCGTCAGGTGGTGCTAAAAGGTGTGTAGCGAATTGAAAGACAGGCTTGTGATTGACACTGGGGGATACTTCAGATCGGGGGTCTGCAAGCTGAACGGCTGTGTGAGCCCAGGGGAAGAGCAGTCTACGCAGAAAGATAATACAGCAAGGGCCTTGTGGGGCAGAGAGGGGCAGGAGATGGGGGTAGAGGGGACGATCCTGCCACGGAAGCCACTGGAGGGCTTGCACGGGGGCAGTCGCAGAGCAGAAGCAGGGAGATGGGTCCTGATGAGACACCACCGCAGTGGCAGCAGGAAGGAGAGTGTCCCAGAGGTGCCATCACAGGACAGAACCCAGGCAGAGCCCCTGGCACAATGCTGGGCCCTACACGTGTTGTGTCCCGGGACCAGCACCCCAAGCATGCTGACCCCAGCAGCCCACCTGATGGGCTATGCCTGCAGTCTGGGTGCCTTCTCCCTTGGCAGAAGTCGGCTCCAGCTACGCTTGGTGGCATGGAGTGGTGCTGGCTACCCCACGTGTTTATGTCCTTTGCCTACTGGAAGGGTAGTGGCACATGTGTCCCTCCTGTGGTGGGCTCAGTGCTCTGACGTCAGGACTGCACCTCATTCCTGTCTGTCCCTTTAGGCAGGAGAGTGCTCTGCATGCAAAAGGAGCTTAGGAGGTATCTCTGAGTGACCACCTGGGGTCCAGAGGAAAGGCGCTGGAGGGACACCCGAGGTGTCTAGAGAGGCTGGCCCTGCATCTCAGTACAAGTCCAGTGTGTTCTCTTAGGAAGAGCAGTGTCTTCACGAGGTCTGGCCAGTGTCTGGCGGGTAGAGGGCACTGGGCCCCAGCCTCATTATTGCCTGTTGACCACATTTCTGTTGTGACTCATTTCACAGTCACCCCAAATAACTGCTGTCTCATGGCTACCAGGGCCCAAGTCTAAGGGGAGAGGTCAGGGAGAAGCAAGGCAGCCCGTGGTGGGCCTGGCAGCAGAGCCCTGGGAGCCGGCCGTGAGTGGGAGCCTCAGGCCAAAGAGGCCCTGAGAGCAGGGGTGCCCAGGGCCTGCATGTGAGGAGCCTGTAGCTGTGCCAGGAGACACAGGATGGGGCAGGATGTGAGCCACGAGCACAGAGTGGCTGGGTTCAGGGTGAGGAGGGGAGTGGACGCCACAAGCTGAGGTGGTTCAAACCAGAATGGAGCCCTCCATGCAGGCCAGGCTGAGCCATCAGCCTCAGTATCCCGAGTGCTTGCAGAACCATGGGACAGCAGGGGTTGGTGGGTGCAGGGGCCAGGGTTGGGGAGCCGGTGCCACTGCTCTGGCCAGCAGCTGTGGGAGCGGTGGCTGCCCTGAGGGGGGTGACCGTAGCATGGAGGGGCAGCAGCTCCCACCTCCTCCCATTTGTCCTGCCAGCACTGCCCCTCTGTGCTGTCCCTGCAGACTGGCTCCAGGGGCAGGAAGGGGCTCACTGAGTCATTAGCTTCATTAATCCAATTCTCCTGCCCATCATGGCAGCATTTAGGTTTGCAGGAGGACGAAGGAGGCAGTGTTAACTAGATTGGACTGGAAGTGACCCCGGACAACTGGCTGTGTCCCAAGATACCTCCCGTTTCCTGGGGGGTGGCTTAGGCTGTCGGGGGCTCTCCTCAGTGAGGGGCAGTGTGCCAGGTAACCCCTTTGAGCCCCACTTTCTACATCTGTAAAATCAGAAGGTTGCGAGGAGGCCCACTGTGGCTTCCTCTCCCTGGTGAGTGCGGGAGCCCCTTGCAGCCGCTTCTCTGAAATGAGCAGAGCTGGAGGGTCTCATGGCAGCCCCGACACACAAGAGGAAGCTGAGGCCCAGAGCCAGTCTGGCAACTTTGGAGGTTAACAGCCATAGGTGACAAGGGCGAGACATGCCCTGGGGCTTTCCATTCAATGTTTCTTCAGTAACAAGGATGCCGCCCCTCCCCTGAGAGTCCCATAGGACTCTAGCCAGGAGCAGGTCACCAGAAGGGCTTCCCCCCTTTCCCTGCCCACTGCACTGTCCTTCAGGGCACTGAGGGAGAATTGGGTACCCCAATTTCCAGAAGCCTCCCACCACCCCAAGTAGATGGGCAGTGGACAGCGTTTGGCCAGCCAGGCCCACACGCCCCTGTGGAGGGTCCCCTGCCCCAGCGTGAGGATCAGCGGCTTCCTACTGCCATTGGTCTGTGTTGCTGTGTGAGACTCTGAGGGTAGAGGCGTCCTCCCTGGTTGTTGTGGAAACGGCAGTGAGTCTTGCAGAGTCTGGGTGCTAAGCTCAGCAGAGGGAGGAAACAGTTGGCCCTGGTGGCAGTTGCTGTCAGTGACTCCCAGCAGCTCAGTGTTAGGAGGGACCTGCGGGATGGCAAGCACACGGCGGGCAGCTCGGAGGCCTCCCTGCCTGCCATCTTCCTGTGGGCAGCTGGACCATGACCACATCTGTCCTCCTGTCCACATGGGCTCAGTTAAGATTCCATCCAGGTGCTGGGTGAGCTGAGCACAGGGCTCTGCCCTAAGGGAGCCACTTGAGGGGACAGGATAACATTGGGATTCCAGAGTGTCAGTAGCTCAGGCCGCCTAGGGAGACCTGAGCGCTATTCATGAGTGCGAGCAGGGTGATCCCCGTGCCAGGCCTCTGCTGGGATGGAGTGGCCTCGCTGTCTGCTGGTTCTTGCCCTGTCCCTCTACCTCCCCTCGCCACTGCCCCCACACATTGTAGGATCCTTGAGGACAGGAGGGTGGGCAGTGGCAGAGCCGGAGAGGCTGCCCTGTGACACAACCGGCTATCCACTGGGCAGGGCTTATGGCTGCAAATCTCAGGCCAGGCAAGGGAGGCAAGTGCACTGGACTCAGCCCCGTCTGGCGGCAAAGGGAGGTCCAGAACAGTCTTGAGTGCTTGGGGCCCTTGCCCCATCCACGTGGGGTATGGGAGGACCTGAGGCAGGAAGGTGTCGGGAGAGGCCTCTCCAGGAGGTGACGGGCAAGGAATGCCGGTGCTGCAAGGCTCGGACGAATGCAGGGTCCCAGGCCACTGCAGGGTCCCCTAGGTCACTGCAGTAGAACATAGTGACCATTGTGCATGAGCAGCTTATTTTACTGAGGCAGGAGCTGTGGCCTGAGGAGGAAGTGACACACCCAGGGTCCCATGGCATTTTGGTGGTGGGACGAGGTCCAGGACCCGGGACAGCCGGTGCCTCGAAGGCCCCTTCCTCGGGGAGCCGGCAGGGCTGTGGGAGAGCAGCCAGGCGTCATAGGGCAGACGGCCCGACACTAGCCCCTTGAGACTTAATCTCGTTTGTGACAGCGCCACCCCCTAACAGCACCCAGACTCCAGTGGCAGTGGGCTGTCCTGAGATCCACATGGTCCTGCTTCCAGAGCAGAAGCCTCCAGTCACAGAGCATGGCACTGGGAGCGTGTCCTGGGAAGCCTGGCACTCGGCCCACAGTCCAGTGCCATGGTTCCCATCCTCAGGCTGGCAAGTCCCTTGCCCCTGCAGCTCCCCCCACTCTGGTTAAGCACTGCCTCTGTGTCCCAGGCCTGCCCGCCATGCACAGCCAGGCTCCCAGCTGCCATCACCACCTCAAGCTGCCTCCCAGGCACTCCTGCCTGCACCCTTTTGGCCTGAGGATAGGTGCAGGCAGGGTCTTGCACCTCCCAGCTCCCCTGGGACGAGCTTAGAGCCCAGAAGAGGAATAAACCCAGGAATTCCCAGCCAGGGGCTTGGCTGTCACTTCGGGAACGTTGTCAACATGAAGCCCATCCCCATGTGAAACCTCCGTCTTGGCCCTTCACTCAGGGCACTGCCCTCGGCGCCCTCCAGAGCCTGGCACGCTGTTGCCCAGCCCAGGCCTGGTGGGCCAGCTGTGGTCTGGGCAGCCTCAGGGTGGCTCGTCCATGGTGAATGGGCTCATTCATGTCCACAGCCCAGCCCCGCAGCTCCACTTCCAGTGTGAGAGCTCTTTCACGGTTCCCACGAACACACACTCAAGCTTCTCCACAACAGGCTGACTTGAGCTTTCTAGACTGTCACAGGACCGAGACCTTGTCCTATTCTGGGGAAACTGAGGCCCAGGGAGGGACAGAGCTGCCCCAGCCCCACCCACTCTCAGCAGTCCCAGCCTGCATCTCCACACCTCTGGGCCTTTCCCCTCCCCTCTGCCACGGAGGCCCAGCTGGAGGGCCTGCTCCTGCAATGTCAGCCCTCGCCCGTCTGCCTTCCTGTAGTGCATCGCTCATCAGAGCCATAGCCAGCTGGTGCTGTCTGCAGTACTGCCAGCTGCTCACAGTCACCTGTGCCTGGGTGTGGGGACTGAGCTGTCCATGTATGTCCCAGTGCAGCCCTCAGCCACCTCATGAGGGAGGTACTCTTACATATCTGTTCTGCAGGTGGTTGGGCCCTCATTGGCCACTGCACAACCATGGGCTCTGGTGTTTCATCGGGTCCTGCCTGTGCCGGCTACCCCGTTGAGAGCAGGGCTTCTGCCCAGGGGAGGGCAGGGCTGTGTGGACTCAGCCACAGAGTGGCAGGAGCAGCAGGAGCTGCTGCCCGGCTGGGGTTTCGGGTCACACTTGCCCCAGGGTTTATGCTGGTTCCAGGAGGAGCTGAAACCTGATGTCACCTGCATTTTATGTGAGATCTCGAGCTTGAGACCCTGGTTGGGCCATCTGGCCTTGCCCTGTGGAGTGGGGCCCTGGTGGAGAGTGAGTGGACAGGGATACAGGACAGGTCAGTGTGGAGCCTTCCCTAGCCACATGGCCATGTCACACGGCCACCACTTGCCCATTCCCAGCACAGGACAGGGCCCTCGCCTGGCTGCAGCATGTGGTGAGGCTCTTATCTGAGGGTACCAGTTCTTATGAGTAGGTATTTGCATGTGGCTGTCCGGAACCAGTGTGACGCTGGGCTGCATGAAGCTTGAGTAGGGAGGTGACGCTCTCACCTCCTGTGGTGAGGAAGCCAATACCCAGGTTAAAGTCTGTTCTGGGGCATTGAGTGTATTTGGACCAGTTTGAGCAGGAACTTTCTTTTTGCAAACAGCCAAGAAATGACTTTCATAGGGACTGTGTCCAGCTGCCCGGCAGCTGACACTCCTTGATACAAATCTCTGGTTCCCCACCGCAAAGCGGTCAGACTCCCCGCCAGTTGCAGAGGTTTCTGACAGGAGGCATCTCCTCTGCGTTGTTCACATAAACGAATGTGCAGACCAACCCCAGCCTCCTAGGAGGCACTGACTCACTGCCGAGTAGGCACTAGAGAGAGCTGGGCGGGCATCACAGCCCTGGGCTGGCATCGCGGGCAACTAATGGCAGATGCCTTTCCATCAGGACTGCTGCTGCACTGGCAGCTGGAGAAGTGACAGCGAGGGGGGGAGGGCTTCTTGCCAGGATGTCATGGGAGTTGGTTCTCAGCTGTGCCCTGGCGAGTCACCCCTCCCAAGGCCTTGGTCCCCGTGTGTGGAGTAGAAAGCCCTGCCCCTTGCAGTGGGGTCATGGTTTGCAGAGGCAGCTCCTCTGGTTCCAGGGCCTGGGGGAGAGTCACTGCAGGAGAAGAGGGTGATGCTCCATCAGCAAGCAGGGCCAGATAACTCCAGAGCTGTCTCCAGCTTTGCCCCAGGGGCCCAGGGCCCCAGTTGAGCATTGGGAGGATGGTGCCCAGCCCTGTCACACCACCTTTGGGTATGAGGGTAAAACTTCACCCAGGCCCGGATGGGCTGGGAAGGGGGATGGAGCCGCAGCTGGCATGTGCCACAGGCTACATACACCCACCAAGGGCAGGTGGTGCCAGGGGAGCCCCCCAAGGCCAGACTAGTTGCAGGGGCACAGCCAGATATATGCTGCAGGAGGGTGGGCAGGGCTTCTGGGAAGAAGGGGCCTTGAGCCAGGCACTGCAGAGTGAGCAGAACGTGGACAGGTCCTGGAGGCCGGGCCTTCTGACCAGCCCTCCTGACCTGTAAGGATCCCAGCCCAGGGCAAGTGCCCACAACCATCTACGGCTTCACCACCTGGCGGTGTGGAGCCCATATGCGGTGAGGGCTCAGCCAGCGTCAGGGATGGCAGGACAGAGCGAGACGCCTAGCTCAAGTGCTGCCCACGCACTGAAGTGCCGTGTGTCTCTAAGCCCAAGCCAGGGCTGGTCGGTGCCCCCCACAGGCTCTCCCAACCCTGCCAGGCGGGGCCAACCGAGAGATGGGAGGGGGGAACTGGGAATCTACACAAATAGAGGTTGGTTTTGTTGTTATTCTTTGAAGCCCGTCATCTCCCAGGTGCCCACTAAATCATGGCCGAAATCATTCCCCATGGCTTGTCCCAAGGAATAGAGAAGAAACCAGCAAGCTGAGCCCCAAAATGCCAGCAAAGCAAGAGGAGCCCCGGATGGGAGCATGAGCCTGAGATGAGGGAGGGTTTGGAACACAGGCGACGCCTGTCCTGTCGCGGCTGCCACAGCAGTCGGGGGCGTGGTGAGTGCATGCAACGCACCATGCCATCAGGCAGCGGGCCCTGCTTCCTCTGCCCTCTGCTGCCTTGTGAGATACATGCCTCACTTTCATGGTCTCTAAGTCAGGAACCTGAGGCTCAGATAGTTGTCCAGGTCCTCTAAGTGCAAAGTCATCAGCAGGGAAGTGGTTCAGACGGGGGGGAAGGGCTCATGGTGCATTGGGACAGCTTGATGGAGCCAGGACTCATGGGGGCTTGGGTCAGGAGTCTTGGGTGGTGGTGAACAAGAAGAGTGGCTGAGATGGCCTTGGGCACGGGGGTCCACGTGGTCTCTCGGCCCCTTTCACTACCCTGCAGAGCTTGCTCCTCAGGTCTGCAGCTGTGCTTTCCCGTGCACATGTGCCCTGCAGAGCCCTCTCTGCCGACAGTCAGTACAGGTGCACTGTTTCTGCGTCTTCGAGGCGGCCCTCCTGCCTCTCCTCTTCCCTTCCCATACAATAAGTTCCGCTGTGGAGGTACTGGCTGCTCCAGGCACTGCTGGGGCGGGATTGTGCACCTTGGTTGTCTCTGCAGAACAGCCCATACCCCCCAGACCTGAGACTACCCACTTTTCAGAGTCCCCATTTTTCCTAAGCACATTCTAAAGAAGGAACAAATTGGTTTGTGGAACACAGCGTCCCAGCACAATGACAGGTACCTCTGGGCATCCTTCCTTGCCCCACACCTGGCTCCTCGGCACACATCCTGCCAGAGAACCAGGGGCTCTGGGGGCAGGTTTCTGTGGCATCCTCCTGGGCACCCCAACCCTAGGGCTCCTGGCCATGGGACTTGGAGCACATTTCCTGCCTTTCCAAGCCTCGGTTTCTTCGTCTATAAAATAGGAATAGGAAGATGTGGGGATAGAACGGGCTGCCACTGCATGTCCAGCTGTGGTTACCATCGTCATTGTCACCGCAGTCGTTGGTACTGCTGCTGCCTTGTGCCCAAGCTATCAATACCGACAGAGTTAGCGTTGTCATCACCATGGTCATTGGTGATGAAATCTGCTCAGAAAAGTCCTCAGATCTGAAACCTCGGATCTAAATTAAACTGGTTCCAGACTTTGTCCAGACACTTGGCTTAGTTTATCTTAAAAGGAGGGGCAGGCCAGGCGCGGTGGCTCACGCCTGTAATCCTAGCTAGCTCTCTGGGAGGCCGAGGTGGGCGGATTGTTTGAGCTCAGGAGTTCGAAACCAGCCTGAGCAAGAGAGAGACCCCGTCTCTACTAAAAATAGAAAGAAATTAATCGGACAACTAAAAATATAGAAAAAATTAGCCAGGCATGGTGGCGCATGCCTGTAGTCCCAGCTACTCGGGAGGCTGAGGCAGGAAGATCGCTTGAGCCCAGGAGTTTGAGGTTGCTGTGAGCTAGGCTGACGCCACGGCACTCTAGCCCGGGCAACAGAGTGAGACTCTGTCTCCAAAAAAAAAAAGGAGGGGCAGCTTTCACCAGCAGCAATTCCAAGTGGTAGTTCCAGGCACTTCCTTCTTTTAAAAGTTAGAATTGTCAGTTTTGTGGGGAAATGGTGGATTGGAGAGTCAGACAAAAGCCTCATGCTCCTTAAAAACCCAGAGTTACTGTAACACATTTAAAGACCCTCAGAAAGAGAAGAATGGAAGATTGGCCTGGTGCCAGGCTCCATGATGGTCACTGCTGCCTCCTGTCTTCTGCACATCCCGAGCACCCGCTCAGCCCAGGCCACCAGGCAGAGAGCCAGGATCCTGCCCTGGGCAGATGCGGGGAGCCAGGAGCCCCACAGCAGCTGGTGGGGACACCGCACCCAGGGAGGGCAGGGAAGGAGCCTGGCCCCAGGCTGGCGTTTCCTTACCAGCTGGAAGCTTTGGTTACAGAAGGGAAGGCCACCCCCTCACAGACTATGGATGGACCTAGGCCGTGACAAAAGACGGCAAAAACCCAGATGGCAGAAGGTCGCCCACACATGTTGAGGGAGACAGGGAAGACAAGCTCTCACGTGAGGGTGTGGGGCAGGCTGGGGTGGGCTCTGGGAAGACTATAGGGTGCTCAGGGTGAGGTTGGAGGTGCCCAGGCCCACAGGTTGGAGGAGGCTGTGCTCAGCATGGCTGCAGCCCCAAAGCCACATGCTGAGCTCACTGACCATGGGACCCAGAGGGACCCAGGAGGCCAGAGAACCTCTTCCAAACACGCGCCGTGAGCAAGGAGGGTGTTGCCGGCTGTACCAGGGGAGGCCAGTGAAGACAGATTGGACCAGACAGAGGACAGCCTCCCTGACAGAAGGGGGTGCTGTTGCAGGGACCGGCCTTGGGCTGGAGACCCTGGAAGGAGGACTTCCTCCCGGCAGGGCTGTGGGTCTGGGGTCTCTGCCCGCTGCCTGCCTGCCTAATGCTAGCACTTTCCTTCCCCCAGAGTCGAATGGCAGAGAGCCTGCGGCTTTTTGACTCCATCTGCAACAACAACTGGTTCATCAACACCTCGCTCATCCTCTTCCTGAACAAGAAGGACCTGCTGGCGGAGAAGATCCGGCGCATCCCGCTCACCATCTGCTTCCCCGAGTACAAGGGCCAGAACACGTACGAGGAGGCCGCTGTCTACATCCAGCGGCAGTTTGAGGACCTGAATCGCAACAAGGAGACCAAGGAGATCTACTCTCACTTCACCTGCGCCACCGACACCAGTAACATCCAGTTTGTCTTTGATGCGGTGACAGACGTCATCATACAGAACAATCTCAAGTACATTGGCCTTTGCTGAGCAGCGGCCGGGCCCGCTTGCCTGTGGTGAAAACACGGGGCGTCACGCCCCAACTCATGCTAGAGCGGCCCACCCGGGGGCAGAAAACGGGGGTCTATGGAATGCCCCCCACCCCTTGGCCTCCACCTCCTTGGCCCCATGTTTCCGCAAACATTAAAATATATGGATAGATTGCTAGGTAGGTAGACACACACGTACACATGCACATGTCTGGAGATGGCAAAGTCCTCTGAAGCGCCAAGGTCTCTTGGAGACACGAAAAGCTGTCACAGAATCATGACAAGCCCATCCTGCCCCTTCACTTTGCCTTCCTGAGGTGGCCCTACTCTGCATGGGGGTCTGCGCTGGACTGTCAGGGTGTGGCAGTGGGCTGGGGCTGGGTCAGGCCAGCTTGCCGCCCAAGCCCCAGTCTGGGGACATTGCTGCTGACCACGAGGGAGGACCAGTGTGGGGCCTGTGCACTTCCCTGCTAGCTGCGCCCACTGTTGGCCTACACATGGCTGCTCTGCACCACATCTGTTCCCGACCTGGGACCTTGGGAGCCAGGTGGCAGCACTAACCCGACCTCCAGCCACTCACAGCTCTTTTTAAACAGCTTCAAAATATGCAGCAAAAATCAACACGATAAAATGAGTGGCACGATTTATTTCCAACTAGGGTTGGGGTTCCAGCTGGGGTTCCAGCTTTTCTTCTACTAGTCTGATGTTTTATAAATCAAAACCTGGTTTTTCTTCTCTGACATCCTTTTTTTTGGCCAAATCTCGTGGTGTTTCGCAGAAAAACAAAAAATACAGAAAATTTCAAATGCAGTTGAGTATTCTTTTTTAAATGCAGATTTTCAAAACATATTTTTTTTTAGGTGATCCTTTTTGTGTCTGGCTTGCTGAGTGTAAAAGTTGTTATCTGGACGATTCTGTCCCTCTGCTCCAAAGAAATCCTGGGGTAGGTGGCAGTCCTGCACCAGCCTCGTGGGACACATGTTGTACATAAGCCTCTGCAGCGTCCTCTTGTCACTGGTACAGTTTTCTGCTTTGTTTTTATTTAAGAAAATAAACGTGATGTATTTAAAGAAGGCCCTTCACCTAAGAGCGAATGAACAATAGCTAAACGTCTTGGTATTTAAAGAGTAAATTATCCGTGGCTTTGCCGAGTGAAAGAAAGGGAGCGAGAGATGGCGCCCCCTCGTCCCCACACACCCCGCACCTGAGGTGGGCTGGGAGCGCCTCCAACTCCTGTGAAGGCACAGCCAGCGTTGTGGCCTGAGGGAGGCCCTGCTGGGACCGCACATGGGCTTTCCTGCCCAGGGCCGTGGGACCTTCGCTGAGGGCTGCATGTACATAGGAACCCCTCGTGGGGAGGCCGTCAGAGCCCTTGCCAAATCTCTCTCGCCCTTTGTGTGGCCTCTGTGTCCGAGGTCAGTGTGCAGATTCACAGCCGAGGACTTCAAGAGATGTACAGAGGGAAAGAGAGGAGCTGGTGGTCGTATGAAAGTCAAAAATTGTCTACTTTAAGAAAATAAAATAACCCTGAATGGAGCCGAGCCTCGTCCCAGTGTGCTGTGTGTGTGGCCGACGTGTGGCTGGCATGGTGCCTCTGGGAGGGCAGCCAGGGACCTTGTGCACTGAGGTTCCTTTTCTGCCTCCGATCTCCACACCTCCACATGTTCAGGTAAAATCATTCTCAAAGGAACATCAAGAATAAACCACCTCAAGAGAGGAGAGAAGCTACAGAAGATGGGAGACCTGCCAGACCTGTGTGGCCGAGGGGCAGATAATGGTTCCTCCCCATCCCACTGTCCCCAGGGTCCTGCCCAGCACTGGCCCAGGCCGTGCCATCACCCAGACCCCTCCCCTCACACCCTGCAGACACCTCTGCCAAGGTCAGGGTCATCCCACACAGCGGATGGGGCGCCCAAGAGCCTGAAGGAGGCGACCACCCCCATTAGTGTAGAGCAAACCCTTCAGGGTGCTGGGGAGGAGGGGACACTGAGGCTCACTGCTCACTGGTCAGAGGCACCTCGACATTGTTGAGAAGCGCTGATGAGAAGGCAAGGAGGTGCCCTTCGCCAAGTGCCTGCCGCGAGCCAGACACCGAGCCAGGCTGCTTACAAATCATTTTATTTAACACTCCACCTTGGCAGGTTACCAGTGCTGACCCACCCCATTTTACAGATGAGGAAAGGTGCCCAAGGTCAAGGTCAGGGAGCAGATGAGCCTGGATTTGCCAGGCAGAGGAGCTGTCCTGCTGGGAGGAGCAGAAGCGTGGGCCCAGTGCCTTCCCGAGGACGGATCCTTGCCTGGCTCTGCCCCTTGGGCACTCCAGGGCAGGAGCCCACTGGGAGCACCGAGCCATCCTGCAGCCTCCCCCTCAAAGCAGGACCTCGAGCAAAGCCCTGAGTGGGGGGCGGGCGGCAGACGCACACGTGCACATGCATGCCCACAAACGCGTGCACACATGCACACATGCACAGATGCACACACTGAGACACACACGGATCCGGCTCTCTTGTCCCCGCCCACTCCTGAGCCCACGCTGGGATTCCCTTCACACCTTCCCATGTCACCAAACAGCAGGAACCCACAGGGGCTTTTGTTTCAGAAGAAATACCATGTGACTTAAAATCATTGAGACTTAATTTTGTGCTTTTAATGCCAACTGTGAAAAGAGCAGTAATTTCACTGTGAGCATCTTTAACCTTAAAATACACAGCTAAAGGGGAAATATTAATAGAAGGATTCTGCCTCCCTTCCTAACAAGTGCAAGGATCACAGGAGGCCTTCCCTGGGAAAGGGCGTCCTCCTAGAGCGCAGAGCCCAGTCAGCAAACAAGTTGCACGGTCCCCCTCTCTCTCCCGCTGATCCCTCTGCCTGACATGCCCTTCCCCAGCCTCAGCCCAAAGCCACCTGGGTGGCCTCACTGGAAGCCCCCTCCTTCTCCACACCCCACCTGCTGGGCGCCCACTCCAGGTTGGGGTAGGAAGGGGTGTTGGCAAACTCTGCTGAGCAGCTCTGCCCCACCTCCAAATGCGAGGCACCTGGCGGGAAGGCGTGTGCTGAGCTGGGGGCTCCAGCAGAGGCCTACTGAGTGCAAACGTCCACAGACGGCCTCGGCCTGGCCAGAGGGAGATGAGTGACAGGACTCAGAGGGAGCCGGTGAGAAGAGGCTGGAGCAGGCAGGGAGGAGCTGGGGGTGGCTGGGCCGGGCCTGCCCTCTGCAGGTGACTAACCCCAGCCCCAGTCCCATTTGTGCAGCCTCAGGCTCCGCTCTCAGGACACATTGACATGCAGCTCCCTGTGTGGTCACTGAGGTGGTACAACAGGGCGATCACAGTGGTCACCACCATCCTCCTTCCCCACAGTGGCTGCTCACTGCCAGCCACACTGCTGGGAAGCCGAAATTAGAGACTGTTTTACAGAAGAGGAAGAAGAGGGGATGACTTCCCAGCATCATGCAATGTGTGACAAGTGACCCAACCAGGCTGGGACCGCAGGGGCTTTGCTCCTTCTGTCCACACTCCCCAGACCCCCACAGCAGACATGCCGACCCTGGCCCCCTGTTCCAATGCTGGCCGTCCAGGACAAACAGGACAAGTCCAGGAAGGGCCGCACTGCACCATGTGGACAAGGGCGCCACGTCGAGGCTGGATGACACCCTGGGGGACTTGCCTCATCAAGACGAGCCTGGCAAGGGGCTTCAATGCTAAGGTAGGTGGCAGGCCAAGTGCCAGCTGGTTCAGCCCAGTGCATGCCCCTGGGAAGACGTGACCCCTTTGGTAATTCCCTTTCTAACGACCTGTCCCGAACTGCTTGGGAATATTAGGAAAACCTTGTGGGGAAGGCTGAGAAAGGCTGCCCTCCCCAACAGGGAGCCCAAGGATAGCTGCTGGACCCGGGCCGGGCCTGACTGGACCACGCAGGGAGAGGCTCTCCCGCTGCATGGGGAGGTGGATGAGCAGGGGAGAGGAGGAGGCATTGAGGAGGTGCAACAGGCTGGAAACCAAGTGGGCAGCGTCCCTGTTGGTGGGTATCGTTCCTGCTAAGTCCAGGGAGGAGGGCAACTGTCAGGCTGAGGACATGCCTGGAGTCCTGTACACCCCACTCTGAGGGCAGGCGGGAAAGGAAAAGGCCCGCCCTCTGCAGCAGCCCTCCTTCCTCTGCCCCATTGTGTCAGGGCCAGGAGGAGCAGGGGACTGCTCTGGGCCACCTCAAAGGTGGCTGCTGAGGAGGGCGGGGTGCAGCAGTGGGCCTGGCCGAGGCTGCCCGCCTGAGACTGAGGGCCATGGCTCGCTGCGGGGGAGAGCGCCTGCCTTGCTTCTGCAGTAGCCCCTCTGTCTGGGAATCAGACGAGACCGGGTACATTCAGGCTAGTATGGCCATAGATGCCCCAGATCTTTCTTTAGCCCAGACACTATGACTCCAGGGATGTGCCCTGCACCTCAGAATAACTGGAATCAAAATTGCACCCAGATATCCCCCCAACCCCCACGGCACCCTGCCCATCCCAGCCCAGCTCTGCCCCTTTCTGAAGCCAAGGAACCAGTTTCAACACAGGCAGGGCCCCTCCCCCTCCCTGGATGGCGCTGTCCTCCCCCCACCAGGCTGCATACATGCAGGTTCAGGGACAGAGCAGGTCCCACTGTGCTGCTGCCAAAGCTGAGCTGGCCTCTCAGAGCCTGGCACGAGGCAGGGGTATGGAAGGAAAGGCCCGGTCGACATATAGGTGTGCCCAGTCAGGGCCCATGGAGCTGCCAGAGGGACACTTCCAGGGGGCCCTGGGGCTGTCTGCTGCACCCCAAAATCTTGTTAGAGAAGAACCGTCAATTACCGCATCAGCACTCTCTCCCCTAGAACGCCTGGCCACAAAATGAGACTTGTTTTCCATGGGGTTGGAATCCGGGCTGGCAGCCTCTGCATGGCCTCTGCCTACATGCTGGTTTCTCCTCTCCTGTGTGGCACCACGGCAGGGCCAGAGAAGCCAGCCTTCCCCTGCCAGGCGGTGGCCCTCCTAGAGCGGCCCTCAGTCATGGAGCACCCCCTGCTGGTCACTGTGGGAAATCATGCAGCAAGTTGGACCCCGAGTGATGATTCAGAGGAAGACCTTGGAAATACTCTCCTGCAGATACCCCATGTTACAGGGAAGAAACTGAAGCACAGTGGCTGGAACAGAGCAAGGGCCCTACACATATACCAAATGAATGAATGAACAAGTGGGTCAGTGAATCGTAGCAAGAAAACAACAAATGATTCTTTAAAATATGACATAAAACCTGCTAAACAACCAATATTTGTCGAGTGCCAGCTCCAAGCCAGGCGCAGAAGGTGCAGTGGTGAAAATGTCCTTCTGGTGCGGCCATGGATAGGAAATCCTACTATTGACCACCAGCACATGCTGAGAGCCGGCTGAGCCCTGCGTGCAGACTGTCCCAGCCAAGCCACGCAGGTGATGAAACACAGGCTCCCATGGGCGACACTGCTGCCCAAGGCCACACACTGGTACGAGTAGAACCACTGAAATAGATGTCCTCACCACACCCAGATGCCCAGCAAGGACACCACCTGGGGCACAGCCACACTGGCCAACCCAGAGGCCACAGCACTCAGAGTACCCCCAGGATGGACCCCCCCCCCGCCACCCCGTATCCATCTATCATCCAGCCATCCCCTTTGTAACCCTCACAGGTGTCCCGGGCCTCCCTCTGGGCATTTCACAGACAATGAGCAGCACCTGGCAACCCTGTGATCCAGGGCTGGGGCTCACCACCCAGCCCCCATGAGGCTTGTCAGTACCACTGCCCCACTCATGGTGCACCCAGTGCTTGTTTGTTACAGAAAAGTCCACAGGGAGGACATGGTGTGTCCACCAGAACCCAGATGACCACAGAGCTTTCAAAATTGAGGCAGGGTTTGGTTGGCAAGGGCTAAAAACAAACAAAAAAAATCCCTCCCAGGCACCTTCATGAGCTAAATGTGAAAAGCAAAACTCTTATATTTTAGAGGAAAATCTGGCAGAATAGCTTCATGCACTCAGAGTAAAGAAGGATTCTCTTACACAGCATCCCCCAAAAAGCACCAAGGAAAAGACTGATGAAACTGACTGCATTATTCAAATGGAAAACTGCTGGACCAATGAATCAACAAACGGACAGTGAAAAGCCATGCAAACAGCCGGGAAATGATATTTGCCATGTGGGTAACCAACAAACGGTTGGGGTGCAGGATAAATGACACACTCCCTGAAATCAGTAAGACATGGAAGAACAACTCCTTGGCAGAATGGGCCGGGCCCCCCAGAAGCACTGGGCAGGAGAGAGCCCCAGGAGGCGCCAGGCAGAGGGAAGTTGTTCCTCCTCACCAGTCATTGGGGACAGCAAAGCCACACAACAATGAAATGCCACAGCACCAGGCTGGTGGCAAGGATGCGGCAGGCTGGCGGAGGCTGGGCGGGGAAGCAGTTGCAATATCCGGCCAAGCTGGGGTGAGGGTGCAATCTCAAGGCCCAGCGATGCCCTCCCACCCGACAGAGGGCCTAGGGGGACTCCCAGTCGCGTGCACCAGGAAGCCTTGAGCAGGAATGATCGCTGCGCATTCCTCCCACAGCCCCAGAGCAGAAACAGCTAATACGCCTGCCAGCCGGGCACAGGCGAGTGTATCATGATACCCTTAAACGCCGGAACAGCATGCAGTGGTGGAAAGAAATTAAATACAGCTCATGATAAGACATGGATAAATCTCAAAATTACAACACTACTTTTTTTAAGGTTTTTTAAGTAGCAGAGGGATACATACAGCAAGATCCATTTATATAGTTTTAAAATATGCAAAACAAGATTTATATATTTATAGTCTATATACAATCACGTCTATGGTAAGATATAAAGACATGCATTTGGGGGATACAGTCGCCAGATTATGGGTGGCTCAGGGGAGGGCAGGAGGGAGGGTGCTGGGTGGGGAGTGCTTAGACTTCATCTGCAAAAATCTCAAGCAAGTATGAAACATGGATGTAGACTGTTTAGATTTGGCAAAGCCGGGTGACAGTGTCTAATGTTCATTCATGGTCTCCATACTTCTCTGAATGCTTTCAATAGGTCACAGTAATTGTAAGAGCCCTGAGTGAGAGCAGTGGGTCCCTTCTCTCTTCATATCCCAAGAATAAGGGGACAAGAACCTTGCTCAGTGCCGGGGTTCCTGCGTGCTGAGTACAGTACATTCGTTTATTTTAGCCACAGCACTGGTCCCCCACTGGTCACCCCGATACCCCAGGAGCTCTCAACCCCCGGCACACGTGAGAATCATCCAAGGTGCGTCTCAGACACGTGTGCAGGCCCCCACTCCCAGAGACAGATCCCCTTGGCTGGGATAGGACTAGGAACACAGTGATCTTTTTAAAAGACCACAGGCCTACTGTGATCTCAACACCCAGCTGGAGGAAGACGTGCCTCAGAGGCCAGGCCACAGTCATGGGCCCTCAGGGGCTCTGCCCAGCCCCTGACCCCATAGCCATTTCTGTCTGGGCCTTAAGCTTCACACCAGTGCTCACACCTGGCCTTGAATGTCTATGCTACATCCTTTGCGCAGGGTGCTGTGCTATACATGTGGCTAACGTTTGCTCACTTCATCCATACCTCAGGCTCCTATCATGCCTCTTGGAACAAGCCCCTTGTTTGAAAATGCTCATTGCATCATGAGACCCAGCGGATGTCAATGTGACACGAATCTGAACCCTCTAGCTGCGCTTGGTGAAATGGCTGCTATCCTGGACGCCTCATCTAATTAGCAGGAGCAGTCAGGTAAGGGGGACCTCAGGTGGGGGGTGGGGTGACCCTCAGTGACTGTATGCAACCTTGCCTTTGGGGCAGGCCTTTTTTATTCCTCAAAAATGCGTTATAGCCAGGCGTGGTGGCTCACACCTGTAATCCTAGCACTTTGGGAGGCTGAGGCGGGAGGATCGCTCAAGGTCAGGAGTTCAAGACCAGTCTGAGCAAGAGTGAGACCCCGTCTCTACTAAAAAATAGAAAGAAATTAGCTGGACAACTAAAAATATATAGAAAAAATTAGCCGGGCATGGTGGCACATGCCTGTAGTCCCAGCTACTCGGGAGGCTGAGGCAGAAGGATCGCTTGAGCCCAGGAGTTTGAGGTTGCTGTGAGCTAGGCTGACGCCACGGCACTCTAGCCCGGGCAACAGAGCAAGACTCTGTCTCAAAAAAAAAAAAAATGTGTTATGGCATTTCACAAAAGAAGACATTTAAAGGGCCTCCCCTTTTAATCATCAGGGAAATACAAATTAAAACCAAAATAAGACACTACTACACATCCACCAAAATAGCTACAGTAAAGGACAGAAAAGATCAACTGCTGCTGAGGATGGACACCACCTGGAACCCTCATACACTCCTAGTGGGAGCGTAAACTGGCACAGCCATTGTAGAAAACCATTTGGTAGTACCTTCTGAAGGCTGAACATGAACCTACCCTATGCCAGCCATTCTACTGCTAGATGTATCTCAAAATAATGCATATGTGTATCCATAAATAGACATTTATAAGAGTGTTTATAGTGCTCTATTCTTGGTAGCCACAAGCTAGAGACAATTCAAACATTCATCAGCAACAGAATGGATAAATAAACAGTGATATACTCACATAACATGAATACCATACTCCAGCACAAATCAACAACAACCAGTAACAAATAATACACATGAATCTCAAAAATAGAATGTTAAGCAAAAGTAGCTAGAAGCAAAATAGTACCGGCTGTATGTTTCCATTTATGTCAAGTTTTAAAAGAGGCATAATCTATGGTTTTAAAATTTGCAGATACCGTTTACCATTGGGTGAGGGGTAGTACCTGGCATGGGGCACGTGGGAAGTTTCTGGAGGGCTGGTGATACTCTACATTTCTTGACCTGGGTAGTGGTTACACGGCATGTCCACTAAGTACAATTTAATCAAATGCTTGTTTATGATTTGTTCTTTTTAAATATATTTTGTACTTTCATAAAAAGTAAACTTTTAAAAAATGGTGCTCTGGCTGTGATCTGCAGCCTGGCACGTATGTGACCCACATGTCCGGCAGATCCACGCAGATGCAAGCCTACCTGAAGGAAGCAGGGCCAGGAGCTTGTACACTTTGTGCAGGTTCTCGCGGCAGATGGGGTTTGCGTCGTTCAACAGGAAGGACAGGGCACGGATGATGTCGTGCTTTAAAAGGCCGTCCCTAGGGAAAAGAGGTAGAAATGAGAACCTGCTGGGGTCTGCTCCATGCTAGCTGGGGCAGACCACCTCCTCTGGCTTTGTGGGAGCAGACGAAGGCCAGAGGTGGATGACACCTTACGGATCCTGAGAGGCCAGGGAGCAAGACAGTATGGCTTGTGTGGGGGCAGGAATCATACAGCTCTGCCTCCTCCTAGCTGGGACTCAGACTGAGGCCCTCTGTGCCCCTGGATCCTTACTGTCACTCTTCTGAGCCTCAGTCCTATCGTCTGTGAAATGGGAACAACAAGCGGAAGCTCAGAACCTACCTCCCTGAACCTCTAGGGGCAGGGGAGCGAGCTCAGCGCCTCACCGTCCTCATCACCCTGGGCCCCATGCCTACTCACGCCTGTTATGTCTGTTGCTATCCTCATATGCTAATTAAATATTAGGTAAGCCAACTAGATTAGGTATTTTCTTTCTTTTTCTTACGAGAAAAAGTTGAATGCTTGCAAAGACTCAAAAGTGAGTCTCTAAAAAAAAAAAAAGAAGTGAGATAATTATAAAGGATTCTAGAAGGTACTTTGCATACAGATGATTTCATTAATTTCATTAATTAGTCTTTGAGTTCTTGGTCTACTTTAAAGAAGCCAAAGCTGGCCGGGCGCAGTGGCTCACGCCTGTAATCCTAGCTCTCTGGGAGGCCGAGGCGGGCGGATTGTTTGAGCTCAGGAGTTCGAAACCAGCCTGAGCAAGAGCAAGACCCCGTCTCTACTAAAAATAGAAAGAAATTAATTGGACAACTAAAAATACATAGAAAAAAAAAAGAAGCCAAAGCTGCAAATCAGATGATGTTATGAGTGTGGTTTAAGCAAAAAAGATGATGGGAAATGCCAACCAGTGGACCCATATCCAAGAAAAGGCCTGGGCCCACACAGGGTTTGTGGGAATGCCTTATCATTTGTGTTCTGGGTTAAAATGAACTGTTTTCAAGGAAATATATCATTTCTTTATTTCTTTTGATTAATCAACTAACTGCTGGGCCCAAATGCATCTGAAAAGAGGGCTGCTGAGGTCACATCTCTCAGGGCTGGGTTTGGGAATAAATGAGAAGTCACGTGTGAAGCCCTTAGCAAGGTGGTACACAGGAGGTGCCCGGCCAGTTGTGCTGCAGTGGCATTGGTCGCAACCTAACCTTATGGTATGTTCTGAATCATTCTGGAAGAAGAAAATCACAGTGGGACACACGAGTTGCAGGGGCCTTCCCTGACTTCGGGGTCCTCCTTGGTCAGTTCCTAGTCACCCTATGTAACTCATGCTCTGAAAGCCAGTTCTGTTTGCCCACAGAGCATGTGCCCCCTTACCGGAGGCAAACAAAAGAGCAGAGGCCAGGCTGCCTAGGAAGCTGTCCTGCTTGTAGGATGTCCTATGAATTAACCCCTCAACGTGACAAGATGCCAAGCCCAGGACTGCCATCCTCACTCCTCCTTCCCGTCACTACTTGTGTGGGTAGAAGATGACTGAAGGGTTTCAACCTGGGAAATTCCGGGCAGTTACTTAGAGCTTGATGGGCTCCAAAAGCTGTTGGCTTTAGTTATAAGATCACTACTGAACTCTATGGAAATTTAAAAGTTGGCCACATTTCTGAGAACACTGAAGGAGTGTACAGGCCGTATCAGGTCCTTGGTCAGGGATGGTCTCTTCACCACGTCTCCTGCCTCACTAATGTGGGCACAGCGAGGACCCCTAGCCCAGGCTGTCCTGGTGCTGCCAAACAATCTCTGATCCCCCTCCCTAGGTATTTTGTTTTGTTATAATTGCTCAGGCTTCAAGGACCTCTCCTCTCAGCATGTGTCCCTGTTTCACTGGGGGTTACCTACTGTCCATATCAGGTCCAGAAAAGAGGGGGGCAACAACAGGAAGGATGAGAGATGCTTCACTCCTCTGTGCCCACAGGTTTGAAAGCACCTTCCCTGGGTCATCTCAGATAAGCAAAGTGAGTCTGGGATCATGAGTCTTGCCCAAGTCACAAAGTAGGAAACAGTGGGGCCCCCCAAGAGGCCAGGGCTCATGCCCCTATTCCACTGGTAGGTAAGTCCACAGTACTGGCCTGCCCTTTTGGTGAAAAGTGTGTGAATTAGGGCACCAACTGTGGCACCACCTCCCCACACATACCCTGTTCACTGCGCCCAACTGGGCAGGGGATGCATATGGTGTCAGGTGCCACGGCACCCAGAGCCTGGGGACTGGCAGGGCTGGGTGACTTTGGGTTTTGAGAGACACCCTGGCACTCTTCACATGATTTGAAGCCTCCCTGAATGGGTGTCTGTTGTTTACACCAAAGATGCCTGAAGGCAGTCAGCATCTTGTCCTTCCTGTCATCCTTCCTTCTCTCTGGGCCTGTGCACACTGGCAGTGGTCTCCTTTCTGCAGGAGACCTAGGGCAGGGCTTGGGGGTGTTAGTGATGTGCGGTTCTGTTTTTAACACAAGGTAAAACTAGTGACCCCTAGTCAAGCAGTGAGCTGAGCTGATGCGGGAAAGTACCTCCAACCCCTCCTCCCTCTACCGCCCTGACTCCTACCCAAAATGCTAGATGAAATATGTTTTAAGTATAAAATGCAAAGGAACATTTCCAGGTGCCAGAAACCAAGAACTTCAATGTCATGAGCAGAAGGTAAGGCCACCTGCCCAGACCAGATATGCACTTTGAGGCTGGTATTCTAACACAAGCATGGAGATAGGAGCCAAAGCCACAGGGCCTTGTGGAGGTCTGGGACAGAGAACTGGGCTCCCCATAAAAAGCTAAGAAAAAACAAAATTGTTGCAGATGCGAGATCTGAACTTTCTTTCCACCTTCAAAGTGGGAAGCTCAGAGATAGGAACTAACATAAAAATTAGTCTGCACTGGGTGTGGTGGCTCATGCCTGTAATCCCAGCACTTTAGGAGGCTGAGGAAGGAGGATCACTTGAGGCCAGAGTTCAAGGCTGCAGTGAGTTATGATTGCACCACTGCACTCCAGCCTGGGCAACAGTGCAAAACCCTATCTCAAAAAATAAAAAATAAAAAATTAGTATGGAACAGAAAGCCCCATTAGACACCCACAGAGGCAACCAAACCATCCCATGAAGAGGCCTGCTCTGGCCAAACAGAAGTCCTGCCAAAGACCACTCTACAGACAAAAATTCAGAGCATTCAAGGTGGTTTGAGGGCATCCACCCAGGGTGAGAAGTGTGGCTCCAAAACGTGACATTGGTTTGCAGAACAGCTGCCCACCTGCCCATGGTATGGATCGCCATGATGTAGAGCACCTCTGTGGCTTTTATCCGCACTAAGTCGTTGATGTCCTTCAGCAAAGCTTTCAGGCTCTCCAGGCAGCCTACAAGGCAAAAAACAAAAACAAAAAAACAACTTAGACTATTTGCCAGTCTCAGAAACCAACTAACCCAGAAGTCAACAGGTGAGCCAACGTTGGGCAATAACAAACTGGTCACGTGACCTTGAATGGGTTACAACCTAGGGAGGCCAGTATTAGCAAATAAAAATCCTGCTTTAGTCATTTATCAGGAAACCCTAGATTCACACCCATTCCCTGAACCTCATTTTCTTATGTGTTGGTTGAGGGATGCTCCCTCCCTTGCAGGTGGCCACGATGAGGACTAAGGTAACCCAGGCACTACACTTAGGGTAGCTGGCCCAGGTCAGGCTCAACCAATATCAACCCATATATTATAACTGAAGTTCCACCCAGTGTCTGAAGCCATGCTAGGACCTTAGTCATGGTTACTCGGGCTGTGACGCTCTCACCTATGTCGATGGCCTGGTAGACATATTCGGGGTCGTGCATGAGGTCACACAGGGCCATGAGGGCTTTCTGCCTTGTCGTCAGGTCCTCTGACCGCAGCTCCTCATTCAGCTTTGGCAGGGCTCGATGGCCATAGGCAATGGAAGCTTTGGTGGGTTTGGTGTCTGGGGGCAGGTGTGTGGAGATCGGGGCTTGAGCCATCTTTTCACACCTGCAAAAGGCTTTCAAAATGAAGCTCTGCAGAAATCACTAATTAAAAGAACCAAAAAAAAAATTGTTGTAATTACTATTGTAATTTAGAAGCTACTTCTCATCTGATCTTCAAAACTGTGAGGCCAGGTGGGTGGGTATTTTTACTTCCATTTTACAGATGAGCAAACTGAGGCTGAGAGCAAAGAAGAAACTTGCTCAAGATCATAGTGAAGGTAAGTAGCAGCCCAAACTGCAAACTCTAGAGTTCTCCCATGCAATAGTGTTTAAGAAACCACTAATACTTTACAGGCTGGGTCTTCAGTCAAAGGCATTGAAAGGACAAAGCAAACCAAACAATCAAACCCAGAGATAATCACTCCATTAAATGCTTATCTTGTGCCAACAATAACTAGTATCCAACTTAACTATCCCATACAGAGGGGGCTTGTATTAACCATATTTTACAAATGAGGAATCTGAGGTTTGGCCAAGGAGCTAGCTGGAGACCACAGAACTGGTTAAGACAAGGGGCCAACGTTCAAATCCAGGTTTAGCTCATTCACCACCAGGGACCCATATTCAGATATTTCCAATACATCCATGAAAGGAATTAAGGTTAAAGGGTGATTTATTTTTATTCCACACACACTTTGAGCAACTATAGGCAGTATCGGTTAGCAGTTAAAAGAACTGGCTCCAGACTCAGGCCTTGGGTGGCCCTTGACAAGTTACTTCCTCTGCAAAGGGGAGGTGATGACAGTACCTCCTTCCCTCCCTCCCCGAGTTGTCATATTAATGAAACACGTGAGCCTGGCATACCAGGTCTCCAGATATGTTGGCTGTGGTTATTATCATGGTTGTTATGCGTTTAGTCCTATGTACAGGCCCGGGCCCTACAGGAATCCTACTCTAGTAGAAGGTGAGCGGTACGCTGACACCGGGCACCAGAGGACAAGGGGAGGAGGGGGCCGGGCTAGGAGGGGCGCGGCCATATCTGATTCGAGCTTCCCTCACAGGGGAGGGTGGCTGCCAGGGGCCAGGCCTGCCTTCCTCTAACAGGCGTGGACTGCGGGAGTCCCAGCGGGAATGAAAGAGAGTGACTTGGGGCGTGGAGACATGGGCCACGTCTGAGCGGGACTGGGTAAGTCACTGGGTCCCCCTGTCCCCGGCCGCCGCCTCACCTGCTTCAGCACGCGTTTTTAGCACCCGTTGGCCGGTAGCGCGCGCCCGTTGCCAGGTGACCTTGTTGCCAGGCGACCACGGCAGGCAGCGTACGCTGTGCCGCGCTTTACACACTCGGCGCCCACAGCGCAGGCGCCAACGGCCCTAGGCTGGGGCCGGCTGCAAAGTGGGAACAATAATACTTAACCCGGTTACTGTGGGGAACAAAGACGTCTTGGCTTTGTTCAAGGTACAAAAGAGAAGGGTAGTGACTTATTTATGGCTTTCTCTGTATTGGATACTTTGCGCATGTCTTTGACCCTCAGAGTAAACCCATGAGACGGTCACATTATCCAGTTTAGGGACAAGAACCTCAGAGAGGTTCAGTAGCTTCCCCCATTTCACACAGGCCTGATCCCAGGACTGCCTAGCCCTGGCCTACGCTCCTTGCTCCGCAGGCTGACTGCGTGGTAATGACAATGGTCGGCCCCTACAGTGGACCCAACGCACAGCTGGCCAGAATGGTGGTTCTCAAAAGCAAGCCAGACCCAGCCACCACCGACATCAAACCCTCCCGTGGTTCCCCACTGATCTCAGACTTGGGTTCAACTCCTAGCCTGCTGTCAAGGTCCTGGGTGGTGGCCTCCTCCAGCCATGCTGGACTCTCTCTCAATCCCCCAAATGGCCAGTTCTCTCCCACAGCCTGAGCTGCCTGTAACACTAACTACCTCTTTGTCCTTCAGCATGCAACTTGGTGAACACTTCCTCCATGAAGCCTTCCTCCTCCCTGAAGGAGTGAAGGACATGCCACCCCAAAACATGCTGGACTGATGATGTATTGATTATCTTGAATTGACAACACAGGAGAAATTGCAGTTTCAGAAAGGGCTGGCTGACCTGTCTCCTCCTGCATGTAGCAAGCCATAAAAATTCCTCTGGGAGGGGTGCCCTCCCTGCACCATGGCAGGAAAACAGCCCTTATCACCAGAGACTGAGCACTGGGGGCTTCAGTGGACCTGAATAAACACTCGCCAAAGTAATCCTTATCTTCCACTAGTTTTCCACCCCCTCACATATCTCCTAGTTGACTCCCCTAGCAATTTACTGTCCCCAGGCAGATTTTCTTTCTCCGGTCATCTCTGAGCTTAATCCTCCCCTCTCCTAAATCCCACGGGCACACCTCCTAATTCTCCATTTACTTCTCTATTTCCTCCAGCAGACTCCAACTTACCCAAGGGTGGGCACCCGGTCGGTTCTGTTTCCTTGCCTCCCCAGTGCCAGGCACATATCAGGAAGCTTTCAGTCAATGTAGAACACATGTGTGGTTAATGGACTTGGATCAAGTTTTACAATCTAAAAGCACTTTCACCATTTCATGTGAATCTCACAACAAACTTTTGAAGTGGTTAATCAGGTCCATTTTGTAGCTGAGTAGACTGAGTTACCAGAGGTGAAGCAGCTCACCTAAGTTCACCCTCTAAGCCTGCGACCTTTGGAGCGAAACTCATTAAAAGGCATCAAATAGCAGCCTCTAGCACATTTGGCTTTGAACTGAAGATGACTGACTGAGATCTGTGTACCAAGGATCCCATATTGTGATACAGAGAAATAAGACAGCCGAACCAAGTAGGTTTTCAAAGCTCAGAACCCCAGAGGACCTCTCTGAATCTGGTTCCACGGTTTTATAAGGGTCTCTGGAGGCCATCTAGCCTCACATACCTCACTGTCCAAACAGAAAGTAGCTCAGAGGAGCTCAGTGACTTGGGTCAGCTTTTCCATAGCCATTAATTAAGGAAATCAATTTTGAAGCATGAGCTCTAGAAGCCAGGCATGTGATATTCAGACAACATCGGATTCAGAACCACGCAGATTAGGGCCGGGTGTGGGGGTTCATGCCTGTAACTCTAGCACTTTGTGAGGCCCAGGCGGGAGGATTGCTTGAGGTCCGGAGTTCGGGAACCGTGCAGATTAAGGTCTGTAGGTGGTAGACATGTCCATCCCTTGCCGCTGCAGGGTGCTTGACTCCAATACTACAGCCATAGCTCTTACACCGTGACTGCCACCACTGATCCGAGTCTAGGGGCGCCAGAACCGCGAATCTCTGCACCGTCAGCCCCGCACAGAGCCCAGCCTCCACCCTCTGGCCTCTTGGGCCCGCCCACTCCCCTATCCAGCACCGCCCTTGTTGTCATGGTGATCTCCGGCATTCCGGCCGCTCCGCTCGAACTTCAGGAAGGTTCTCGTTGCTATAGTGATCGTCAGTGCAAGGGGCGCGCGGGACTCTTTCTGCTGTAGTCCCGCCCAGACCCCGCCCCCAACGTCCGCGATCCGTCAGACGTCCGCCGGTCCCGCGTGCCCCTCGTTGCCATGGTGATTGCCGCCGCAGGCCTTGGGCAGACCAGGCCGCGCCGAGCCCCCCGCCTTGGCAGCTGCAGCGGGTGAGTCCGCCCGCCCCCTCTGTCGGAGCCTCGGCTTACCAGGCGCGGCGTCCCGGCTGCCGGAGTCGCGAGGGCGCCGCGTCGCCCGCACGCTGCCCACCCGCAGAACCTGAGCGCGGCCGCCACATTTGCTGAGCTCACGCGTCGCCGGGCCAGGCCTGCGCAGGTCCCTGAGGAGAGCCGGGTCAGATGCGGAGGACGACAGCAGGCCTTGGCCAAGGCCCCCCGAGTGCGCAGAAGGGCCCGACAGGAAAAGGAGCGGCTGAGCAGGCTTGAGGGATCAGACGCTGGGAGGGCCGAGGGCTGTCAGGGAACAGGCTGACGTCTAAGGCCCCCGGGATTCACCCGGCTCCTCATCCTTGAGAGAGGAGGAGAGGGAGGCCTGGATCTGTTTTTAAAGCTGGTGAGAAGGATTTGCATAGCTTCCTAACTGGCTCTCTCCCCTCGTTGTGTCCATAGGATTCTGGAAGAATGAGGTCCTCCCTGGCTCCTCTGGGGCTCCCTGTGAGCCGGGACCGCGTCATCGCCAGCTTCCCTAAGGTAGAGAGTCGTTATGTCTGCACTGCTCTCCTGACGCTGCGGCCACCCCAGCTCTACCCAGTTTGCACTTGCCCCCAGAAATAAGGAGGTCTGTCCCTCGTCAGATTTACCAGGCTTCTCCTTGAGAAGCCGTGACAATGGACATTGACTTAACCAAGGCAGGCCAGCAAGTGGATGGTGACACCGGGCGGGTGCCGGTGTGGCATGGAGGTTTATAAGGGTGTGGGCTTAGCAGTCAGAGAGTCCTGGGTGTGAGTCCTGATTCCATCATTAAGCTGTGTGTCCATGGGCAAGCGGCTCGGCCTCTCAGACTTGCTACGTGAGGGTAATTCCATGGTAAACAGAAGCTCCCTTGCAGTCATGGCGGCTGTTGTTCTCATTATCATTACTGCCGTCAGCATTCTAGTCAGCATTCTAGTCTCCTGAGCCCAAATCTGGGGCTCTCTCCCTTTGCCATTCTGCCTTCAATTTCTGCTGAAAACTCATAGCTCTTTTCTGTCTTTATTAAAATCCACTGTTAATTGCAGCAGAGGATGCAAATCAGTGCAACCTCCGCAGGGGGCAGTGGGACAATATTTACCGACATCGCAGATGCCCCTGCTCTCTGATCCAGCCATTCCATTTCTGAGAATTTGCTCTGTGGTTACCCTGGCATGGGTGTGCAGTGCACAAGGACAGGTGTTGCAGCAGTTTGTAACAGCAGATCAGACCCGATGTAAATGTCCGCTGAAAGGAGGCTGGTTAAACAAGTAACGCTGTTCCTGGCACGGACGCGAGGAAGAAGGGGGCACCTCCTCGGGGGCTGCCGTGCAGTGACAGCCAAAGTAAATTGTTAAGCAGAAACGCAAAGAGTGGAGCAGTGCGCCGTAGAGCGTGTGTAGCACACTCCCATGTGTCAGAACAAGGAGGGGGAGGAAGAAATGTCTGTGTTTGTTTATACACGCAGAAAATATTTTTGAAACAATACATAAGCCCATACAATCAGCGGTTGCCTCCATATGGCTGGGGCCAGGCAGAGAGAGAGCCTCTCCATGGAATGAATGGTCTTTTGTATCATTGGTCTTTTGGATCCTGTGCCCAGGCTGGCGAGGAGGAAGTGACCATAGACCCTAGGTATTTGGGCTCTGTGGCCATTCCTCCGTCCCCCGTCGTTACCTTCCTCCCTAAGTTCCTTCTTCGCACAGCCACAGAGGAAGCCTTTGTGTCTCATGTCTGTGAACAATTCCCTCTGGACTTCCCATCTCAGCAGAGGCCCAGGCAATTGACAGTGTAACTAGGGATGATGGAGACTGGTGTTTCATGAACCAAAAGGAAGGGAAGCATGATTGACACAAAACAGTTCAGGTCTCACGGGACAAAGGACCCCACTGACAGAGGGGGACAGTGAGGATCGGGGAGGTAGGGAGGGGGTGCATGATGTCACACAGCTGGGCATGATGGAGCTCGGATCTGACCTGGCTGCATCTGGCTCCAGAGCTCCCTGCCCCAGGGAGGCAGCCTAGGGCATCCATCCTGTTTGCCGAGAAGGTGAGATTCTCCCCTCCTGCCTGTAGGACTCAGGGGTCACAGGCCACTGTTGGCCACCTTCATCCTGCTTCCCAGGGCCACACCACTTCAGACCTGAGAAATTTGTGGTCAGGTCGGGCTAGGTCTATAGTGTGCTGTCTGGGAAAGTCCTTCCCTTCATTCAATGTGCCTCAGTTTTCCTGTCTCTAAAATTGGCTCACACTTCTATCCTGCAGCCTTCCTTACCACAATTCTCTAGTTAGTCCAGAACAGTGAGATTCCTCTAATGGCCACTGTGTCTGGGCCTGCCCCCAGCTCAAAGCTGTCATAGAAGTTGACAGGAAAAATCAGCCAACTTTTTCCTAAGGTCGCTGATGCTCTCCTGCACAAGAGTAGACTGCTGGGCTAAGCTGCTCACCTGCATTATTCAGTTACTCCTCCAAAGACCACATGAAAGGGTGCTGTATGAGCATCTAGTTTTACAGATAAGGAAACTGAGGCCCAGGGAGGTTTTGTAATTTGCCCTTTGCGAAGCTCCTTCCACAGTCCCTGCTGCCTCTATCACTGCTGGAGCTGAGAGGGCAGCTGGGCCGTGGCAGAGCCCAACTGATGCCCCCAAACCTGGAAGAGACACTAGGGCTGGGTAGGAGGGCTGTGGATGGAAGCAGAGCCCAGAGAGACAGAACAGGTGATGGAGGGACCATTGCGGTACACAGATCACACCAGCAGCCTCTCCCCACATCCTTGCCACATTCCATACTTAGCCTTGGCCAATCTCATGGCAAAAAATAACTGTCATCTTTAATTTGTTAGTATCATATTTTTTTAATTATAAACAAATGTGGGCCAGGTGTGGTGGCTCATGCCTGTAATCACAGCACTTTGGGAGGCCAAGGCAGGAGAATGGAGGATCATTTGAAGTCAGGAGTTCAAGACTAGCCTGGACAACATAGTGAGACCTTGTCTCTACAAAAAATTTAAAAATTAGCCAGGCATGAGGGTGCATACCTGTAGTCCCAGCTACTTGGGAGGCTGAGGTGGGTGGATCACTTGGGCCCAGGAGTTCGAGGCTACAGTGAGCTACGATTGTGCCACTGCACCCCAGCTGTGTGACAGGGTGAGACCCTGTCTCAAAACAGAAACAAAAAATGTGCATGCAACACCTGTGATGACGTGTTAATAGCCACGGACATTATCGAGCACTTAGTATGTGCCAGGCCAGCTCTGTGCTGATGGCTTTACAAACATTGTCTCGTTTTATGCCCTCAAGTCTCTAATGGGGAAGTTAAAGTTCGGAGAAATCGGGCAAAGCAGGTAAGGGCGGTGGACTGTGTGCAGTTCTTCCTGACCCTGAGCCTAGGCTCCTAAACACTGCTCTGTCCCACCTTGCCAGAAATGCGGAAGACAGAAAGTGCCTCCTAGGACATTTTCCAGACACGTGTATGCATATTTTTTAAACAAAAATGGCATCAGAGATCCATAGACAGTATGGGAGGATCTGGGAACCAAAGAGCCCTCGTTGTCCCCTCTTGCTTTATCCCAAGAGGGCTGAGGCCCAGAGAAGGCAGCAGCCTGTCACATGTATGCAGCAAGGGGACAACCCCCCAGGGGAGACCCAAATCTCCGAGTCCCCACCTAGGCACTTTGATCTGGCCTGGCTCCTCTGGACTCCCAAGACCCCGGAGCCTCAAGGACAGACATGACGGGGTGGGGAAAGCTAATGAGGCTGCCAGCCACAGGCTCCAGAGGGAAGGCTGGGAAGTAAGTCACCCCTCGCTGCCCAGCTCCGGGGATGGAGCCACAGCTTTGCAGGATGATGTTTTGGTCTGTCTGTCTGTGTCTGTCTCTTTGCAGTGGTACACACCTGAAGCCTGCCTGCAGCTCAAGGACCACTTCCATGGGCAGGTCAGCGCGGCCTGCCAGCGCAGGAACACGGGGACTGTCGGGTGAGCCCTGGGGCATTGGATTGGGGACAAGAGGGCAGGAAGGAATGAGCACATGAATGAATGTGTGAATGAAAGAATGAACAAATGAAACGCTTACACAGACCAGGCCAGTGCAACCCAGTATAGGCCTGAAAACAGCTGGGCTTTTTATCTGGCTTCCCTTGACACGCCTCTGCCATATGGAACAACTTTCCTTTTTTCCAGCAAGTCGTGCAGGTGATTTTTCAGCCTGGGGTCTCCACACAGGTTCATTTCCTCTGTCCCTTTCCCCTTGAGGTCTCAGCATAAGTGTCAGGTCCTCTGGGAGCCTTCTCTGACCCCCCACAACCACTGTCCCCAGCCTGGGCTGTGTGCTCTTGTGCCCCAAGAACTCACCTCACAGAATTGGAGGTTTACTTGTCTGGATGCCTCACTAGACCTAGCCAGAGAGGACTCCTGCCTCCAAAGCACCTGCCACCACCTGCCACCACCAGCCACCACCAGCACAGGGGTTTGCAGCACTCGTTCCTTTTAACAAACAGGTACGAGGGCCTGCTTTTGCCCCTCATCTTGAGGGGCTCACAGTCTGCTCGAGGAGTTGGCTGAGCTCACAGGTGCCACACAGTGTGGTGAGGCTGGAAGACAGCCCAGCTCAGAGGTCCCCAAGGCTGCACAGAGTGAGGCAGCACTCAGGTCAGAATGGCCAAAGGGGCTGTGATCATGGGATGAGAGTGACAGCACCAGCTGGGAGTGCTGGTGCCACATCTGGTGCTGCATGCAGATCATCTCCCTGACACGCACAACAGCACTGGAGGTGGGGAAACTGAGGCACAGAGGGCTCCTGCCTCAAGACCTTTGCCAGAACCTTTACTCCTTCCTCTGAGAAATGGGGTCAGAGCCAGCCTGTTCCAGAATGAGCGAGCTGCCCAGGAGCAGGGTAGACACAGCCCTTGCCCTCACAGACATGGCAAGGTGAACTGCAGGCCAGGTCACTGGGTGACACAGAGATACCCTCTTGTTGTCTGCAGGCAGAGGAAGTGCCTGTCAGCTGTTTACCCAGGTTGGTTGCTGCAACTGTTGAGCTCCTTTGGGATGAGTTGCAGAAAGTCTTCAAGTCTAAGTCCCAGGAAGCTGGGCGTGGTGGTGCTCACCTGCAGGCCCAGCTACTCAGGAGGCTGAGGCTGAATGGTCACTTGAGCCCAGGAGTTCGAGACCAGCCTGGGCAACATGGCGAGACCCTGTCTGCAAACAAACTGGTCCCAGAAACGCTGCTGCACAGAGTGCAGGATGCACACACAGTGAGGCTGGTGGCTGCTCTCAATGAGCAGTGTCCCCAGAGAGCCCAAAAACTTCAGAGCCAACTTGCCTCAAGCCACAGCGCAGATGTGTCAACGCTGAGTCCTGCCCGTGCTGTGCCCCTTGGCCTTTCTGACCCTTCGGACACCTCCAAGTGAGCAGGTGACAGTGGTGTCCTAGTCAGGGAGTGCCTGCTTGCAAGGAGCCAGAGCCCAGACAGGCACACAGCCCCAGGGTGCATGTAGGAGTATGCAGGGGCTGCCCACCCACCCTTGCGCTGGTGCCTCCCTGCACATAGGCCACCTGTCTGCACTCTCAGCGTAGCTCCCCCACCCTGGACGTGACCATGGCTCTCGGTTACCACAGCCCACCTTGGGCTTTTGCCTCTGCCCCCTCGGCCTGTGACTCAGCCTCTTGTCATGTCCACCTCAGTACTGGGACTTTGGCCAAGTGGGATCTGGGGTATACCCCAAAGGCATCAGAGTCCCCAGAACAAACCCAGGCTCTCCCACCCTCCCCTCTGAGGGCCAGGGGGTTGAGGGACAGAGTGTCTCAGCAGGGTGGCCTGTCCTGTATCCAGGAGCTCAGGAAAGGAAGGGCCTGTGAATGTCCAAAGACCTTGCCTGAGAACAACATGGATGTTTCTCCCACAGGCTCAGACTCTCCAAGGTGGTTGTCGTTGGCGATCTCTATGTGGGGAAGACGAGCCTCATCCACAGGTATGCAGCTCCCTAGGCCCCATCGGCTACACCTCCCAGCACCAGGTTGTCACATCTCTGCCTGGGCAGCACAGATGACGTTGTCATAGTGGGAACCGTGTGGCTGCCACGAACCACTGTGCCTCAGCCTGGTGGGAGCCAGATGGGAAGGGGTGCAAGAAATTAGGGAGATGGTAGGGTTGGGCAGACAGTAGGGCATCCTAGGAGGCTGGCATTTGTCACACTGTCCCCCTGGGGCTATGGGCTTGACCCCCCATGAATGGATACTCAGTTTCACTCAGTTTCTAAATGCAGTATTTTCGGGGCTCTTGCAGCCTCCCTTCCCGCACACCGTTCTTGGTGGCTGCTCTGTCTGTCCATGGCCTCGTTGGGCCATCATTTCCTTGTCACTCCTATATTGGTGGACCGCATTTGGCTCCAGATTCACGCTGTCCTGAGCGAAGCTTCCGTGCACCTTTCTGTGAGGACACTGCTCTGATGCCTTCCCCGCCTCCCACAGGTTTTGCAAGAATGTGTTTGACCGAGACTATAAGGCCACCATTGGGGTGGACTTCGAAATCGAGCGCTTTGAGATCGCAGGGATTCCCTACAGCCTCCAGATGTAAGTCGCTGGCTCTCCCGTGGCTTGTGGGTGGGCTTCCTGGAGACACCCGGGAAACCCTGGGGAGCTCCTCCTCCACTGCGCCCCATGGTGCTGCTCAGTGAGGACCTGTCTGGACAAAGCAGACTTCCCGGCTCCCCGAGTCCCTGGAGCCCCCCTGGTCCCCACAGTTGTCATCACATCTGGGGAAGGTCCTCACAGGCTGACCTGCCCACCCACCCCCAACCTCCCCTGGTGCCCCCACCCCCTGCCCAGGCTCAGGCCCATCCCCCTCAGACCTCCCATGATCCCACTTTCCAGGCCAGTGGGGAGTTAAGTCCCTTCTGAACTCTGAGCCTCTGTCCCCACCTGCGAAGTGGGGTCAAATCCAGTCCCTGCGTGCCAGGCTCAGGCAGGGAGGGCCCAGTGGAGGCAGCGCTGTCCACAGCCTTCTTCAGGCCTGACATACTCATCTTCCTCCTCACGTCACTGCCCTGGCTCCCGGTCCCCCACCTTGCTTTCCTTCCACCCCTGTCTGTCTGTCTGTCTTCTTCCCTGCCAGCTCCAGGCACCTGCCTCTCAGTGGTCCACTGGCTTCCTCCCCTCCCGCTGCTTTCTTTCCCAAGGGCCCAGGCCTCCCCCCAGGGCTCACCCTGTCCCACGCTGGCTGGCACCTTGCTCTGCGCCTGATCTGCCCCCTCCCCCAGAACCTGGAGGATGCACAGGCGCCAGACCTCATTCTCCCTAGGGGCCCCTCCCCTCCCTATACTCTCCTCCGTGGCTACCCCTGTTCCCCCACTTGCCTGCTGGCAATCGCCAGGCCTCTGTCCTGGTCCCCTTCCCCTTCTGTCTCCCAGAGTCCTTCCTCAGCCTTCTGGCCCTGCTTGGGCTGAGCCCGCGGCAACTCTGGACTTGAGCTCCTGACTCTGTCGGGACAGCGCCCCCATAGCTCAGGACCTCCACAGCCCCTGCGCTCCTGCAGTCAGGGGATACCAAATCTTGCCCGAAGGAGAGCGCAGTGTCAGTCCAGAGCAAAAGAGGCTGTGAAAACATAGGGCCTCAGGACGGTGGCAGCTGGAGAGCTGGGAGAGCAAGTGCCCACGGGGGAAGCCTGGGGGGAGTGAGAGAGAGTGGCATGTGGCCGGGCTCCCCATTGCGACCACAGGCTGTATCTCATCAGAGGGCCCAGGACAAAACAGGGACACCATCCCGGCTCAGCCTCTTGTCTGATGTTGAGGCCGTTACCAGCCTCCCAATGGGCCCCACCCCCAGCTCCTCCCCCCAGAGTTTTCTTCAGAAATGAAAGAAAATAGCAGTCAATTAATAAAAAAATGAAGCCTGCAGAAAAAGTTCTACATCATGCTGGATCCCTTGAAAAAGATTGCAGACCATCGATATCTTGTTTGTGGTTTATCTACTTTTCAGTTTACTGAGAAAAATTAAATTCTGATCTGTTTACTTTAAAGTAGGGTGGATTTTCAGACTCATCCCTGCATATTGAACACCTGCCTTGTTCGAAACCGGGGCGGGTAGATCTCAGCATGTGGGCCTTTCCCTCTGCTAGACTATGCCCATGGCAGGCATCATTAATCAACTGTTGCATTCTTTTCCATTGGATCCAGGGCTCCTAAGTCCTTCTCAACAGGGTATTCCAGAGAGCTGGAGCTGACTGCTCAGAGTCACCTGTTGGTGCCCCTGTTAGGGACCTGGGACCAGCAGTGCAGAAGGTGAAGCACTGCCCCCATCACACACAAGCAAGTGGCAGAGGCCCAGCCTGGAGCCCCAGTGCCATTCACAGAGTCTCCTCTGCAGGTGGTTGTCCACATCTTTAGAGCAAGTCACATCATGTGCCATATGCTCCTTTTTTTTGTAGGGACAGGGTCTCTCCCTGTCACCCAGGCTGGAGTACAGTGGTACAGTCATATGCAATCATAGGTCACTGTAACCTTGCAAACTTCTGGGCTCAAGGCATCCTCTGGCCTCAGCCTCCCAAGTAGCTAGGACTACAGGCACATGCCACCACGCCTGGCTAATTTTATTTTAATTTTTTAATTTTTATAGAGACAAGGTCTCACTGCATTGCCCAGACTGGTCTCGAACTCCTGGGCTCAAGTGATCCTCTGGCCTTGGCCTCCCACAGCTCTGGGACTACAGGCGTGAGCCACCATGCCAGGCCCATATACTCCTTTTTAGTATCCCAGCCAGAAGAGACTGAGCTGCAATTCCATTCATCCAGGCAGTGGAACTACTAATGCCATAACCCCCTGCCCCTAGGCACTGTGACTGCAGTGAGAAAAGAACCCCCACACCCAGGCACCCAGGAAAGGATCATGAGGACCTGGGGGCAGGGATAGAGGGTCACAGCAGACACTTCCTGAAGCTCACACACTGGCGTGGGCCCCCAGGTCTCCCACCTACAGTCCCACTCGCCTGTTGGCTCAGAACCCTTTGATCGCTTAACCTGCCACCGCTTTCCCTTTCTCTGTCTCCCACTGCACAGCTGGGACACAGCCGGGCAGGAGAAGTTCAAGTGCATCGCATCTGCCTACTACCGGGGTGCCCAGGGTGAGCAGCGTGTGGTGTCGGGGCCCTCAGCCACGTGCAGCAGGGGCTCCCTGCTCGGCTGCACAGCAGGAAGCCCAGGTCCTCTGTGCAGCCACCAGTTTTCTGGCCTCCAAGAACTGCCGAGAAAACACTGGGCTGCTGTTTGGGGACAGGGATGCTGCCTTCACGCCTGGCTGGCTTTGGCAGCCACATCCTTTGGGGACCCTGTGGTGGCGGGTGCTAGCTTTAAGTCTCAGCCCCAGTTATCAGCTCAGAAAGATCCCGAGAGAGGGAAGTACTTGTCCAGAGGCCCCAAGAAGGAAGAGCCGCATCGGACTCCCGGGGGTGGGGAGAGGCTTGTCCTGTCTCAGCAGCAGGGTGCTGGGCCAGAGAGGAGGAGTGACAGGGGGACCACGGGAGGACTGCCAGGTCCCTGGTGGGGGCCAGTGGGGCTTGGCATCCCCCACCTCCAGGGCCGAGGGCAGCCCGGGCACTGGGCAGGGCTGACGGTGGCGGGAGGCAGCAGTGTAAGCTCCTCTGCTGGCTGGAGCTCAGTGGGAGATGTGAGAGAACTGCCAGACGCATCCAAAACCAGACTCAAATTACAGGGTGCCATTATGTCTACTCAGTAGTAGTAAGAAAAAAAATCATAACACCTTCATTACGATTTGAAAGAAGCAAAATCAGGAAACAAACCATGAGCGCCTCGCCGTGGGTTGGAGCTCAGCCCTGCCGTGGCTGCGTGGCCTCCTGCACCCTCGCGGCCTCTCTCTTCTGGGAGAGGGGCTGCTTCTGTCCTGGGCATGAGGCGTGAGGCTGCTGTCATCCCTGTCCTTCTGCCTCAGGAGCGGACAGGGCTCTCCTGCAGCCTTCAGCCAAGTGCAGAGGAAGCCCCTGTCCAGCCCCGCTCACGCCCCTGGGGGGCAGTAGAGAGCAGCCATTTTCCTGGAATGTCCTCCCCCCCTGCACTCCCCGAAAACCCCAACACCACAGGATCTGAGGGTGGGGACTGTATCATTTTCTGCCCACCCAGCTCCACAGAAGTTTCCTAAGCTGGTTGTTGCTAATCATCACCACAGCCACAGCTGCCATTTGTTGAAATCGCCCGAGTCAGGTCCTGGACTATTAGCTTTTGAAAACAGCCACTCGTTTAATCCTCACAGCAGCCCTGAGAGCTAGAGGTATCATTCTCACCATTTTACAGAGGGGGAAACTGAGGCTGTCAGCAGTTAAGGCCTTCACCCGAGCTCCCTTAGTCGTAAGTGGCAGAGGGTCTCTGACGCCAAAGTCCACGTGCCCCGTGCCCCGTGCCCGCCTCATCCGCCCTCCCTGGGTTCTGCCCTGGGGCCAGGCTGCTGGGCACAGGTCAGGGAGGGCGGTATGGAGGTGGGCCTGGGAGGCAGCCGTGGGGTACCTCCTCCCCAGACTCCATCGTGGGGTCTGGTGCTGAGTGCCTGGGGGCCGCCCTGGCAGTTCCTCAGGAGCTCAGCTCCTCCTGGGCCCTCCTTTGACAAAGAGCCCCCCTCTGTCACACTGTGTTTGCCTCACCTGTGGCTGATGGGCTGCTGACTTTTTCCGAGTGTCCAGTGATCATCACAGCCTTCGACCTCACTGACGTGCAGACTCTGGCGCACACCAGGCAAGTCTGGCGCTGCGGCCCCTGCGCTTCCCCCCGGTTCAGCAAGCTGCCTGACGGCTCCCTGACCCTCGCCCATGAGTGCAAGGCCAGCATGGTCGTGCTGGGGCACGTGCTCCAAAGAGCCCGCGCTCGCTTTAATACTCTGCTGTCACCATCTCGAAGTCCTAATAATTTTTGAATGAGGGGACCCACATGATCACCTTGCTCTGGGCCCTGAAAATGTTTTGGCCAGTCTAGTCTGAAGGGACATGAACTTGGCACCTGCTTGTGCAGAGAGAACTGGCAATGTGACCAATTCTGGGAGGCCATCGTGCTTCTGCCGGGAGCCGTCCAGCTGATGGACCCAAAGCCTTCTCACCTTACCTTTGTCTGGGGCATTCGCATCCAGTAGCTTCCAAACCCTATGAGGGAGGCGGGTGTGATCACTCCGGTTGATAAAAGTGCAGAACTCACCCAAGGTCTCACCGAGTGCGGGCAGAGCCAGGGCCAGGGTGGGGTCTTCAGCGCCCCTGACCGGTGCTCTCATAGTCCCACCTCCTCTTGTCCAGCCAGGGCCCTTCTGTGGGACCAGCGTCCTGCTCAGCCAGTGTGGGCCAGGGCACCCTCCCTGCACCTCCCGGCCCAATGGTCCCAGCCCTGGGGGGTGGGTGGGTGGGTGGCGTCTCTCAGCCTGTCTCCCCTGCGCACTCCAGGCAGTGGCTGGCGGACGCACTGCGGGAGAACGCGGCGAGCTCCTGCTTCATCTTCCTCGTGGGAACCAAGAAGGACCTTCTGGTGAGCAGAGCGGCGGGAGGCCTGGCTGGCACTGGGGGGTGGGGGGTGGGGAATGCCCACGTTTGAGGAGGGAGGGAGGAAGGAAGGCGGCACAGTGGGAAGCAGGCAGTTGCCTACCCCCAGGGGCCTCCCTGCAGGAGGGCCAATCACTGGGTCAGCGAGGGCCCTTCTCCAGTCAGGGGCAGCGTGTGAGCAGGCCGAAGCGGAGGCTGTGCACCTGGCCAATGAGATGCAGGCTGAGTACTGGTCGGTGTCTGCCAAGACCGGTGAGTGGAGCCCGGGCTGTCGCCGTGGTGGGGCCAGAGCGCTGCTCTCAGGCCAGGCTTTTCCTTCTGTGGCCCTGCGCATGCTGGCGTCACAGCCCAGCCTTGCTGGTGACTGGCAGTGCCTTCTGTTGCCTGAGAGGAGGCCCCTTTATCTCTAGGAGGCTGGGAGGCCTGCCTCATGGATAGGGGAATAGCGACCCTGGCCCCGTGCTGTGCTGGCATGTTCTCCAAGGCAACCCCCACACCACCTGTGAGGCAGGTTCCTTTTATCCTTGTGAAGTCACTTCCAGGAACACAGGGAAGAGGTGACAGGGCCGGGATCCAAACCCCTGTAACCACGGCACCATCTTGCCCTTGCCCCTCAGATGCCAGGTGTGTGACACTGCCCAGCATGCAGAAGGGCCCAGTAAGGGGGTGCTCCTGCTCCTTCCTCGGTGTCACCGTGTCTTGTGGCCCCCAGCTCTCACCCATCCCACTCCCCACCCAGTCTGCCCCCGGCAACGCTGGGCCCCCAGCCCCTGGCAAGATGCCCAATATCTCCAAGCCTCAGTCCCTTCATCTGGGAAGCGGGCTGAAGCTCGCTTTTGTTAATGAAAAACCATGTTTTAAATCACAAAAATCCACACATGCTTACTGAGGAAAAATTAGAAAATGCAGAGACGCAAAGAGCAGGCTGAAAACACAGGTCGTTCGGGGGTGAAATGAAACAACGTGCGGTGCCCAGCACGCAGTGGGCCCCTGGGGCTCTGCAGACTCGGGTATCAGGCCCAGTAGTCCTTGCCCCAGGCAAGGGGGGACAGTGAATATCAGGCCAGGGATGGAGTGAGCACTGAGGGTCATGCCACCTCCAGCCCAACGCAAACACCTTTCAGCGCCATGCCTGGTGCCCTCTGTTGGCCTTCTCGACAGTGTCCCTTCCACCCTGTGAGAACCTGCTCTCCCCTGTCAGAGGGACAGTTTACAGACAGCTTGCTATGGGCCAAGCAGGCCTGCCCATGCAGATGTTGAGGTTGCTAGCTGCACAAGGGCAGTGTGCAGTATGCATGTTGGGGGCTGGAGCCCCGCCTGCTCCCCGATGGGCAGCTGCCTCCCCCTGGAGGAGGATGCACAAAGGCTCCTTGTGGGAGCGCATTAATCCTCATGGCCCCGTTGGGCAGCTATCGAAAGTGACAAGAGAGCAGAGACACATGTCTGTCCTGAGCTCCACACATCCCAGCACCTGGCCCATAGCAGGTCCTCAGTAGTAGCTGACTGGAAGAGTAGATGCTGAGAAAGGAAGGCTCAGAGGTTTGAGGGAGCGGCCTGGGCAGGTCACCCGGGGTGGGAGTGGGATGGAGCCAGGTGGGAGGTCGGGCTGGCAGGCCCTGTCTAACACGGGTGGGACTTCACCCTCCTGTGCTTACTGTTACTGTCAGGGGTGCTCTGGGAGGGGCACTAGAGCCAGCCTCGGGGTGGGCCGCCCTGGCTCTTGCACCAAATACAACCAGGGGCAAGGGCAGAGGCAGATGGGGTCATGGCTGTCTCGCGGGCCCACAGGGGAGAATGTGAAGGCGTTCTTCAGCCGCGTAGCCGCCCTGTCGTTCGAGCATTCGGTGCTGCAGGACCTGGAGAGGCGGAGCAGCACCCAGCTCCAGGTCGGCGACGGAGACCTCATCCGTGCGTACAGGCGTGGCTAGGTCGGGTTGGGGAACAGGCTCGTGGCCTAAAATCCACATCCACCATTCTTCTGTCACCTGTGACCCTGCCATTTCCTCCCTCTGTTGTCCTTTGATGCTCCTCTCTGAGTGTCACCCTGCCTTCAGGCCTGCAGCCTCCCTGACCCCACTTGCCAGCTCAGACACCTTCCTGGGCCCTCCTGACAGCCTCCTCACGGGCCGGCTAGGCATCCTAGGCTCTGCAGACATACCTGGCTCTGGCTCTTTCAGTCTGTGCTTTTGCCCACTCTGTTCTACCACCCGGAATGCACCCTAGGCCTTTTGGCCTGTGCCAAGTCATCTAGGCTTTGACCGATAGCCCAAGTTCACAGCTCTGGCTTTCAGGGTTGGGGTGGCTCCTGCCACTTAGCTGATGCTGGATTACTTTTCCCCTCCTTACAGGAATGAAGGGAAGTTCGCCTGAGAGCCAGGAGGGCAGGGGGCTCTCCAGCCTAGGTTGCTGTTAGCTGGGCCCTGCATCAGAGGCCTCCGCACCCCCCACGCTCACGGACAGCAACTTCTGAACCTGTGGAGGGGTGACGTGGAGGCCGAGCTCTGCAGCGTGTCTGCCCTTGAGGTGTGGAGGGCCTATGTTCTGGGCCCTTCACCCACCCACTGTGCAGAGCCGCAGGGCTCGGCCACTTCTCTTTGGCAGGTCGTGGAGCCAGGAAAGGCCCCCCAACTGGCTGCCTGGGGGTCCCACACTGCCTGGCGGGTGGGGGCACTGCAGTGATCCCCTGAAAGGCTGGTCCCACCTGCAGGGTCGTCAGACGGTCTCCCTTGGCCTTAAAAGGCCTCAGGACTGCTAACTAGGGATGCTACTGCCCCAGCCCATACCCTTTGCCCATGGCCCCCATCCGCAGTTGACCCCAGCACCTCTCCCAGCCATCCTGGGTGTGGCCTCACAGCCCTCCTCATCACCGTGTTCCAGGCAACCTGCATTCGTCAAAGTCGGCACCTGAGGGAGAACCCACCTGCCATCCCCCTCTCGAGTTTTCTGTTGTCTGTAGGAAGCTTGTAGTTCTGGGCCTTGGAGCTCCAAGCCTCGCTGTCCACTGTCACTCTGCCACAGGCTCTAGGCGGCCCCGGGCAGGATAGGCATCTGGATGGTGAATTTTCCTGGCCTTGCTGCAGGAGGAGGGCTGCACAGCCACCCTGGGGTAACTCACTCTGCAGCCCTTGAGTGTGGCACTGCCCTGCTCTGGCACTCATGGCAGGCCTGTGCCCACTGCTGCCTCCTCATCCCTTTCCGCCTCTGGCCTGCATGTCCCTTAGGCCCTGTGTAATGGTGTCCACACTTCTTTGGAGGCTCCCGAGGCCTCCAGAGTCTAGCATGTTCCTGTCTCCACTGTTTCCTCCTGCACACAGAGCAGGCAGGAGCACCCTCTGCCCAGAGTGCTTGTCCACAAGGTCTTCTCACCACTGTGAACCAGCTCCATGGTCCTGTCACCCTGGCTATGCCCTCTCCTCCCCACCCACCTTGTGCCATAGGCGGGTGGGTATGTCTGGTGTCCCCAACTGCTTCCTGTAGATGGTGAGCACTTTGCAGGCAGCCTGCAGGTCAGCGCCGTCCTCCCAGTGCCTGGCACGCTGCAGGTGCCCCGCAAATGTTCGTCACCGCACAGCGATCGCCAAATAGCAGTTAGTGAAAAACACTGGCATCTCTTCCTGTTCGTTCCTTCTTCACTGTATTTTTAGCTCTCTTTTTTTTTTACATATATAAAACACTTCTTTATGCAAATTGCTTTTAAAGTTGTGTGTGCTTCCTGTAAAACAAGACAGTACAAAGCATATAAAATACAGAGTGGAAACCCCCCCTGCAATGTTATTGGCTTGTTTGTCGTTTCACTAGCATGACGCCGTGCGTACACACTGCCCGGCAGCCTGCCTTCCTAGGGAGCTGCCACCGGACCCTCCCCTGTGGAGAGCCTACACGTTCCTTTAGCAGTGGCCAGTTTTCTTTCGTGGATGGGAGGTCACCTTCATTCGACCTGCTCTATATGTCATCCAGTTTGTATCAAGCTTTTAGCTTTTACCCGTGGTACTGCAGTGGCCATCCTGGTACTTAGAGCTGTGCACATTCAGGATCTCCAAAAGAGGCCTTGCCGGGCCCTTCTTTGGACTGTGGCCCCCAGCCTGGTCCACTAGATGCAGTCTGTGGGGATGCAGATGGCATCGGGGGTGTGTTAGGGAGGACCCGGCATGCAGGGCATCACAGAAAGCTTCACAGGGTGGGAGAGCTGGGCCACGGTGGGTCGGCACTGTCCACGGCTCCCTCCCTTGCCCCTTCAGGCCCAAAGACATTGTTGGGGGTGGGGATATGTGGTCCTGCTGTGACCAGCCCTGAGCTTGAACCACGCTGTCTGGTGTACACCCACACCTCCGTGCATGGTCCTTTATGGAACTCTCCTGGTGCTACCCTCCGAGACACACCAGCTGGTCCCTGCAGGCCCAGACTGGCAGAGTCATGACCTCTCTGATTTCGATCTTTGGCCTGGGAGGACAAGAAACTAAGCCCTCCAGGGACATGCAAGGGCTGCATTGTCCCCCACCCCGAGTTGATGTAGCATCTTCTCTGTGGGAATCGCTTCAGTGTGGCTCACACACCCTCACTTTGATACAAGGAGTCAACAGAGATATTCCCTCCACCTTCAACATTTTGCAGAAAATTTCTGGGGCAGAGAAATTTGGGCAGGTTGGTCTGGTCCTGTGGGCCCAGGGAAGCAGACCCCTGCAGTCAGGACACAGCGAGTGACCACAGTGACCACGTCCAAGTGCTTCAGAGACATCTTTTCATTCTTCCCCGTTTCCCCTGGCCCCTTCCCTGCTCTCTGTCCATCTGTTTGTTTATAATTCGTTTGTCTTTCTCTCCTGCTGGCCACACCTTGAAGCAGGTCCTTTCCCATCAATTCCTGGCCCAGCCCAGCACCCCACGGGGCCCTGTGCCCCAGCCTTCATCCCTGGTCACAATGGAGTCTCTGCAGGTGCCAGGCCCTCTGCCTGGACTGTCTTGCCCCTCTTATGAGCCCAACAGATGGGATACCCCTACTCTAGGAGGCCTTTGTGGGCATCCCCATGACTCGCACAGCACTTGTCACCCTGGGTGTGATTGACCATGTCTGGCTTTGTGCCCCACTGATCTGTGGGACCCCGAAGACCAGGTTGGTGACCTTGTCACCTCCGCTATCCCCCCAGCACCTCCAGGAGGAAGGGTCCACAGTAGGGGCCCAATAGACGTCTCAGGAAGGCAGGAAGGTTACTCGAGCAAGACGTGCTCCCTGCAGACACATAGCACTCTGACCCACGATGCTCACCGCCTGGCGAGCAATCCTGTGCTTCGCTCTCCTTGGTGGCAGAGACAGTTGTGCCTCATCACTCACTCACAGACTCCAGAAGTCCTGTCTGACCCCAAGACCCTCATGGGTCATCAGCCAGTGAAGGCTGTTTATCTTCCGGTCTTGGGAGGAGCTTGGCAGAAGCCAGCAACAGAAAATTGCAGGGCAAAGCTGGGCAGGTCTGCGGAAGGAGCCTCATGCCAGGTGGAGACATTCTGCGCACAGGAACGAGTTAGACGTGGGATGTAGAGGGCAGGGGTGGGTGTTTGGTTATTTACTGCTGCGTAGCAAACCACCCCAAAAATTCATTTCTTAAAGTAACAACCATTTGTCATTTCTCATGAGTCTGTGATTTGACTCTTCTGCTCCATGGTTAGTGGCCGGGGCAGTGGAAGGACGGTCCCAGGGTCTAAAATGGCCTTACTCACATGACTGGTGCGTGGATACTTGGCAGGGCCTCACCACACGGCAGCTTGGGCTTCCTCACAGCATGGTGGCTGGTTTCCAAGCAGGGATGTTCCAAAAGATAAGCCCCAGTACGTAAGTGCTTGTCAAGCCTCCATTTGCATCGTACTTGCTACAATGGGACGTTTTGGCCAAACATCCCATTGGCCAAAGCTCAGAATCAGTGTGGAAGGGGACTTCATAAGAGGGTGAATAGCTGGAGGCCTGATGCTTTGGGGACCAATATAGGGAACTACTTCTCCCCTTTGTCCAGAAGCAAGGGGACGGCTTTCTTGCCATGGGAGAGCTCCTTGCTCCAAACCTTGCCCAAGAACTCATCGTGGAGAAGCTTCCTCAGGGATGTCTGGTTTGGCCTCTCTAGCTGGGTTGAGTCACCCTTTATCCTGATCCTGGTCATCCTTGAGGCATCACTGAAGTTACCATTCTCCCCTTACTGTCCTGGTGGCTGTGGTGACCTGTTTCACCACTGTGTCCCCAGCACCAGCCCACCAAGTAAGCAACCAAATGAATGAGCAACTAGTCACATGGTGCCGCCTCATGTGACCTTGCTAACAGCTGGTATTTTATAGTTCGGTTCCCTGAGGGAAGAGGCCAGGGCTAGGCCCACCCCTGACCCCTGACCCCAGCGAGCACCATCATCAGCTCGAACCCACTTTTGGTGGAAATTCTGGCCCAGCATCCCCAAAAGCAGAGGTCATCCAGGAGTGGGGTGCAGTAGCAAGAACCCTCACTTACAAGGCACCCACTCTGCCAGGCCTGTGTACAGCGAAGTGCTCGAGGGGAAGCTCATTTAATCACAGTGGTGCTGTGGGCTGGCCGTCACAACTGCCCTGTCCCCGCTAACAGGTAAGGAGACCCAGGTGCAGAGAGCTGAAAAGACAGGACACATGTAAGCACCTTCTCCTCTGCCCTCACCCCTGCTTGGCCTCTGACCCCAGTGGGAACCCTGCTCCAGGTGGCCCCGCCCCTGGGGCGCTGTGTTCCTCAGTCATGTGGTCCCAGTCCCCTGCCACCTAGGGTTGTAACCCCGAAAAACTATTTGCATGGCCCCAACCACACCCAGCCCTCCTCAGTGTCCCCCGGCCGAGCCCTCCCCGTCACAGCCTGCTCCCCGCACCGCCCCCCCACGGTGAGTCTCCCCAGCCCCACTGCTGCAAGCTCCACAGAGACCAGAGCAGGGCACACTCAGCCTCCTTCGACCTCATGCTCTGGGTGCCCCGGCCCGGCCCTCCTCTGAGCCCTGCTGCTGGCCTCTGCAGTGGAGGGGAGGCCCCCAGGATCCATTTCAGCCTGGGGGGTGGGATGGGGACCCCTCCCAGACAAACATCACTCTCTGGAGGGACGTGGGGCATCTTAAGCCAGGAGAGCTAATGTTACCTACGATCTAGGTAACTGAACATAGCAGTAGACAGAAGATCGGTTAAATTCACATGTTCAGGCTGGGCACAGTGGCTCGCACCTGTAATCCTAGCATGCTGGGACGCCAAGGTGGGAGGATCGCTTGAGATCAGGAGTTCGAGACTAGCCTGAGCAAGAGCAAGACCCCATCTCTGCTAAAAATAGAAAAGTTAGCTGGGAGTGGTAATGCATGCCTGTAGACCCAACTATTGGGAGGCTGAGGTGGGAGGATCACTTGAGCCCAGGAGTTGGAGGTGGTAGTGAGTTATGATGATGCCACGGCACTCAAGCCCAGGTGACAAAGCCAGACCCTGTCAAAAATAAATAAATAAATTCACAGGTTCACTCATTTACTAATTCTTACTCCTTCATGCATTCAGCCTTCCCAGAGCCCCCTTCCTGGCCTGGCCCTCTGCAGTCTCCCATTTATTCCTTCCACAGCCCACAGGGCAGGTGTCAATGTGTCTAGGCAAGGGGTGCAAACCCTGGGGCCACACAGGCAGGGCTGGACTGGGAGGCAGTTCCCTCCAACTCTGGTCCTCCGGGCCCCTGAAGACACTGGCAGGTAGACAAGGAATTTGGGGCCTATAGAGGACTTCAGAGGGGAACGGCAATCCAGGGGGCCCAGGCAAATGAGAGAAGGCATGGGGGATGTGGCTTTCGGAAGAAACACTCAGCTCAGAGGGGGCCCCTCCTCTCCTGCGGGAGAAGTGGCTCCTGGAGACTGGGTGGCTTCGGGCACTGCGTGAGATGAGACACCCTCCCAGCAGCTCCCAGGCTCCTCTGCCATCTACTGTGCCCTCCCAATGTCACCTCCTTAATGTCAGGCCTTGCCCTGAGGGAAGCTGATGGGCAGCTGGGATGTCACACACCTCCTTCCAGGCAGTGCAGATCCTTCCTGGCCTCCTCCCCCTCGTCCAGTGCCTCCCTGGCATTCATGGCCACCAGATACCTTTCTGAGCCTGCGCCCCAGGTGGGAGCAAGAGTGGGACCAGGCGCTGCGCTTCTGCCCATAGGCTGCTCTCCACAGGCTCACCCCGGTCTTCTAGGACACACGGAGGGTGGTTGGAGGCAAAGCAGGCCTGGGGCTCCTTCTTTCCCTGCAGGTGGGTGGCATCCCGGGCCTGAGGGTGCTCTGGACCTCTGAGTGCTGGAAGCCGCAGCCTGGACCATCTCACTGGCCATCCCTCAGGAGCAAGTTCATCTTGTCCTAGCCCCTTCGCTCTCTGGGAAGGCTGGACCAGCAGCCAGGAGACTCCACTGGGATTCCCTGGCTGCAGAGGCCGCATCAATAATTGATTGTGCAGAAGGCGGTGGCCCCAGGCCTGGGAGGAAAGGCCCAGCCCCCCTCTTGCTCGGAACGGTGGCCAGAGGTTCCAGCGAAGGCAGGTCTCTCACTCGGCAAAGCTGCCCCACAGAGACCCCCGGGCCCCGCTCTGGGCTGGGGGCAGGGCTGGAGGACAGCTGTACCGATGGTCCAGTCTTCTGATCTTGCCCTCAGCTCCCTGCGGCTGACAGATGAGGGGTGACAGATGACAGATGACGGATGGGGGTCATGTGGCCACATCCTGCTTGAAGGGAGCCCTCATCCAGCCTCCAGCCTCCCAAGTGGGTGGGGATGGGGGTGTCCTGCCGTCTGAACAGCACCATGACTGACAGTCCTGCCCGATGGCGCAATGTTCGAGAGCACCGATTTGGGAACCAGGCAGGCTGGGCTCGAGGCTGGGCCCCATTTACTGCTGTGTGACTGGGTGGGTCACTGCCCCTCTCTGAGCCCCTCTCCTGCCTCTTGCTGGGGTGATGGCTGTGAGAGTGGGAAGAAGCCACACCTATGGACCCCAGCCCCGGGCCAGGCACCTGGCGAGGGCTGGGTGGGTATGAGCCCTGAAGACTGTGGGACCCTCATGGCAGGGCCGCTGTGCCCACCTGGACAATGCCTTTGAGTGAATTAGAGAAACGACCCACACAGTTCTTCAGAAAGTGGAACACAGAATTGCCCTATGACCCAGAAATTCCACTAATTGCATTCGGAGGTATAGGTCCAAAAGAATTGATGACAGGGACTCAACAAGCACGTTGTTTTAGTTAGTTTGGCTGTTATGACAAAGTACCATAGTCTAGGGGTGTGTGTGTTGAGACAGGAGCTTGTTCTGTCACCCAGGCTGGAATACAGTGGTATAATCATAGCTCACTGTAACCTTGAGAACTCCTGGCTCAAATGATCCCCCCACCTCAGCCTCCTGAGTAGCTGGGACCACAAGCATGCATCACCACACCCAGCTAATTTTTAATTTTTTTTGCAGAGACAGGGGTGTCACTTTGTTTCCCAGGAGGGTTTTGAACTCCTGGCCTCAAGCAGTCCTACCGCCTCAGCTTCCCAAAGTGCAGAGATTACAGGCGTGAGCCACTGTTTTTGTTTTTTAATGTAACAGCTTTATTGAGATATAATTCAAATACTATACAATTTCAAAGGTACAACTGAATGGATTTTAGTATATTCACAAGTTTGTACGACCATCCCCACTATCCAGTTCTACAACCTTTCATAACCCCCCAAAGAAATTCCATACCCATTAGCAGTAACTCCTCAATCTCCCCTCCCCGCTGCCCCGGGCAACCACCGTCTCCTTTCTGTCTCTATGGATTTGCCTCTTCTGCCCATCTCAGATAAATGGAATCAGACCAACTTTGGCCTCTTGTGACTATTTCTTTCACTTAACACAATGTTTTCAAGGTTCGTCCATGTTGCAGCATCTATCAGTACAAAAAAAAAAATTTGAAACAGATTTTATTTTTCTAAAACAGTTTTAGTTTCACAGCAAAATTGAGTGGAAAGTATAGAAGTTCCCATACCCCCCTCCCCCACATGCACAGCCTCCCCCACTACCAACTTCCCGCACCAGAGGGGCTACAGTGGACGAACCCACATTGACTCGTCGTCATGACCCCAAGTCCGTAGCTTGCATTAGGATTAGGTTTCATGCTTGGTGTTGCATATCCTATGGGTTTGGACGAACGTATGATGACAGGTATCCGCCATCGCAGGATCATACAGAATAATTTCACTGTCCCTCCACATCCTCCGTGCTCTGCCTATCCACCCCTCCCTCCTCCCTTATCCCTTGGAATCTTTCCTAAAGTGTCATATAGTTGGAGTCACCCAGTAGGAAGCCTTTCAGACTGGCTTCTATCACTTAGTAATATGAATTCAAGGTTCTTCCATCTCTTCGCATGGCTTGATAGCTAATTTTTTTTGTTTTCTTTTTCTTTTTTTTTTTTGAGACGGAGTCTCACTCTGTTCTGTTGCCCGGGCTAGAGTGCCATGGCGTCAGCCTAGCTCACAGCAACCTCAAACTCCTGGGCTCCAGCGATCCTTCTGCCTCAGCCTCCTGGGTAGCTGGGACTACAGGCATGCACCACCATGCCCGGCTAATTTTTTCTATATATTTTTAATTGTCCGGCTAATTTCTTTCTATTTTTAGTAGAGACAGGGTCTCGCTCTTGCTCAGGTAGGTCTCGAACTCCTGACCTTGAGCAATCCTCCCGCCTTGGCCTCCCAGAGTACTAGGATTTCAGGCGTGAGCCACCATACCCGGTTGATAGCTCATTTTTTTTTTAGCACTGATTAATATTCCATTGTCTGGGTGTCCCACAGTTTATCTCTCTTCATCCCTTTATATGACAGAATGACATTCCTTTATATGGATATACCACATTCTATATCCTTTCATCTGTTGATGGACATTGGGGTTGTTTCCATCTCCAGGGTTTTGAGGCATCGGAAGCTCTGCTTCTCTCCAGCAGAGGGGTCTCAGCCCTTCCCTCCAGTACAGGACAAGGGCGGCCTTGAGGAGGGGCTGCTGCTGAAGGGGTGTGTGTGTGTTTTTGGTTTCTAAATAAATTTATAGAGTCTTATAATCACAGTAAGAAAATGTGGAAAATTGAGGGGGAACAACACCCCAAAAAAATCCCACTTCCCTGTTCTATTTTACTTTTGAGATTGAAAAACATAACATCTATTAGGGAAGGAGGAAATGTTTGTTATCTAATTGCGGTGATGGTTTCAAAGTGTACATAGATGTCAAAACTCACCAAATTTCACTGTTTAAATACACACCATCTATTGCACTTCAATTATACCTCAATAAAGTTGTAAAAAATAAAAAACAAACAGTTATTGGATTTTTTTAATTACAAAAGATAGACACTTTCGTTATGGAGAATTAAGAAAAGGATAATGATGAAGAAAATAAATGTGACCCACTGCTGGGAGGCAGCTGTGGAGCCCCTGGTGACGCGCCCTCCACCTGCTGCAGCTGGGGCAGCCTCGGGGCCATCCAGCCTCCAGCTTCTGTGGCCAAACTCTGGGGCCCAGCTGATGCCAGACCCAGCCAGTGGGCACAGCAGTGTCAGCTCAGGGCTCTGCCCTCCTCACTAAGTCCCCTCAGACTCCTGGGTCCCTGTCACCTCCCTGGCCAGTCCCTTCTCAGTCTCTCTGCCTCTACCTCCCTTCTAGCCCAGCCTCTGTCCTTTCCCCACCAGCCTCCTGCAGGCAGCAGGAGACTCTCCCGCCCTGTGGCTACAAACACCAGCTATTCACTGGTGACACTCCAGTTTCTCTGTGGTCTTGATTGTTCCTCGGTGCAGCAGACTCACCCGCTGTCCACCTGACCCCTCCTTGGGGATGAGCCATGGGCACCTGAAGCCTCATGTGGGCACTCCTGCTTGTCCATGGCAGTCAGCAACCCACAGTTGGCCCCATAGCTGCCCCTTCCTCATTCCCTACCCTCTCTCCATCTGCAAGCCCCCCAAGCTCTACTTCCAGAATGGTCCTGGAATCCAATCCCTTCTCTCAGCCTCCTTGCTTCTACCCTACTCTGGGTCACCAACACCCGCTGCCTGGACAGCTGCCACAGCCCCCACATGCTCCCCTGTTCCTGCCTCTCACCCCCTACAGATCCCAGCGAGGTACCCACTGCCTCCTGCACTGCCCAATACAGCAGCCACCATGGCTATGTAAATTTAAATTCATTAAAATTAAATTAAACTAAAAATTCACTTCTTCAGTTGCCCCAGCCACATTTTAGGTGCTTGGTAATCCCATGGGGCAGCTCGTGGCCACTGTATTGGTCAGTGCAGACTATAGAACATGCCCACGATACTGGAAAGTTCTATCTGACAGCATAGACTTTGGCTTTTCCATGCATTTAGAATAAAACCCAAGCTTCTTATAGGCCTACAGGGCCCTGCCTTACCTCTGATCTCACTTCCTACCACCCACACTGTTCCTCAAACACACCTACAACTTTGAAGTCTCCTGGTCCTTTGTCTACCTGTTCCTTGTCCTCAGGACCAGCTCAGGTATCACCCCAGCCGCCACCCCCCACATGGCACACGCACCTCTGCCGTGGCCTGGTTCTGACTGCCTTATCATTTTCTCCCCCACACGTGTCTCTCTCCCCGGGCTGCGCACTCTCTGCGCCACACACGCCTGGCTCCTCGTTCCACCAGTGCTGGCTGAGCACCTTGCAGCACCTGGGGACATTAAGGAACCAGACAAACAGGTCTGTGTCCTTGCATAGGTTAGATCTAGCTGGGACAGACACCACACAGGGGATTACAGAGTGTGATGTGTGTCTGGACCCTGTGTCCCTCCTGACTCCTCAGGTGCGGGGAGGGGGATGATAAGACAGCTCTGTGGGAGTGGATCAGAGGCCAGCGTGGGAGCACTTTCAGGGGAGTGTCGAGGATGGAGGAGTGTCCTTGGGGCCAGAAGAGGCTGTCTCATGGGAGAAAAAGCCACTATCTAGATGTGTCCTTGTGCCCAACAACAAGCCGTTTGTTATGCCAAGAGAACAGAGCCTGCAAACCCAAACTAAACAGCTTCAGCGTTTCTGAAGAGTTTGCTTACAGATAAAATATTGAAGGCAGGGCTGAGTTGGGCCTGTGAACCAGAGAAAGGGACATCTCACTGATAGATGCAGCACCCCCTCCAAAGTATCTCCTTTTCCAGGCATTTGATGGTATTATGGGCCCTGATGAGTCCCCAGTTCCCCCCTGGAAACTAAGGGGTCCAGTCAGCAAGGGAAAAAAGCAGTTTGTGCTTTTAGGATTCTTTCTGCTGACGGCCAGGGAACGTGATGCTGGAGGCCTCGGCAGGTTGCTGGGACAAGGCAGCTAATATTGACCATGACCCTGTGAGGTCAGGATTCATTATACCCATTTTATTCTTATTTATTTATTTATTTTTGAGACAGGGTCTTGCTCTGTTCTCTAGGCTACAGTGCAGTGGTGTGATCATGGCTCACTGTCGCCTCGAACTCCAGGGCTCAAGGGATCCTCCTGTCTCAGTCTCCCGAGTCACTGGGACTACAGCTGCCACCACACTTGGCTAATTTTTCTATTTTTAGTAGAGATGGGGTCTCACTCTTGCTCAGGCTGGTCTTGAACTCCTAACCTCAAGCAATCCTCCTGCCTTGGCCTCCCAAAGTGCTAGGATTACAGGCTTGAGCAATCATGCCCAGCCTATTATACCCATTTTAAAGAAAAGGCCACTTTAGATGAGAGCTCTGCTCAGAATCATACTGCTGGGAATCCAGCCCCTTTCTGCCCCACCTCCCCAAAGTCAGGGTACCCATCTGCATCTGTTTCCTGTCAGCTATTTACAGCCTACCTGGCAGGGAAGAGATTTGCTGGGCCCAAGACAAGACGGCAGGAGGTTGGAGAGGCCTGCAGAGGGCGGCAGTGAGCTGTGCAGCGCCCACCCTGCTCAGAAGCTGGGCCTCAGGGGTTTTCCGCAGCACCAGCGTGCCCCCAGGGCACAAACATTAACAGGCAATCTTGGAACCAACCCCACATGCCATCTACAGGGTTTTATGTTTGTCCCATCTGGGCGTTTTGCACATGGTACTCTCAACATTTTACAGATGGGGACAAAACTGAGGCTCACAAATTTGAAATTGGTAAATTGTATGATGGTTGAATTGTATCTCAATAAAGTTGTTATATTGTAAAATAAAAACAGGCCAAGCACAGTGTGGCTCACCCTGTAATCCCAGCACTTTAGCAGTCTGAGGCAGGAGGGTTAATTGAGGCCAGGAGTTCAAGACCAGCCCGGGCAACATAGTGAGACCCCCATCATAGGTCGCAGAGCTGGGAATGGGGGAGACCTGAATCCAAGACAGGCTGGCCTGGCCACCAGCCCTGGGATCTGCCCCTTCAGACTGGACATCAGGGAATCTGCTTTGGATGGCATGGGAATTGGGGGGAGGGAATGATAACCCCTTACATCCAAGCAGGGATAACAGCCCTGGGAGGTGGATGTTCTTGTTCTCATGTCAACGCCCAGGAAACCAAGGCAGAGAGGGAGTGGCTATCAGGATTCAAACCCAGTTCTTCTGTTGCCAAATCCTGTTTCCTTTTCCCCTCACCCAGCGGCAGGCTGATTTGGTTATTTTCATTTTTTGCCCATTGGACTCCCTACACAGTGCTCTCTGCTATGTGGCTCAGATCTCTGGGCTTCCCTAGAGAAAGATAAAATATTTTGTTTCACTACCTGCTGTGGGCTGTCCAATCTTCCACCAGGTCCTGTGGGTCATGGTGAAGGCTGGCAACCCCTTTCGAGGGAGACTAATCAGGTAAGTTCTGAGTCAGGTAGTCCCTGGAAAAGCTACACTGGTTTTGGAGCTCAAGAGAGGCCAGGGGATAAACATATGGCTCAGGATGCAGGAAGGGAGGTGTGGGTGTTGAGTGACCTGAGGAGAAATTCCTATTTGTCATCCGGCATGTGGCGTCTCTGTGACAATCCCGCGTGGCAGTTGTTGCTTCATCACCCACCAGGGAACAACATCGCCTGAGGTCCGTTGGCACACGGGCTGCTGGCGTTCGTGACCCAGCCTGGCCCTCTCTGCCGGGTCCTGGCCCGTAGCGTGCCCAGCTCTGACGTGGGGAAATGAGGAGCCAGGTGTTCCTAATGCAGGAGCGCAGAACTGGTCAGGACCTCTGCACTGGGGAGGTCTCTCTGAGCCCGAGGGGCCGGTGTCCTTTTTATGGCGGAATCCCAGGCTGCGAGTTCGACAGTCGGGTTCGCAGCCGTCGGGGCCTCAGTTTCCCCAAGAGCACACGGATGGAGAGAGGGCAGCGGCTTGGTGGGGGAGCGCACTGCTGGGACCCTAGCCCGGCGTCTGCGGCGCGGCCCCTTTAAGAGGCCCTCCCGGCTCCGTCAGTCTCGCCGCGGCCACCGCCCCCCGGCCCTCCCCTTCCTGCGGCGCCGAGTGCGGACCGGGCGGGAGCGCGGCGGGAGTGGGCGGGTGAGCGCAGCGCCGAGAGGCGGCGACCGCAGGGCTGCGGGGCGGCGCGGGAGCGGGACGAGAGGAGCGCGCGGGCCGCGGCCACGGGTCAGCGGCGGCGGTGCGGAGCGGAGCAGCGCCCGCCCCGGCCGCAGAGCCCGCACACAATAGC
>NW_012153040.1:311290-315424 GCF_000956105.1 Propithecus coquereli
CCGACCCGCCGCCCGCCGAGGAGCCGGAGGCCCGGCCCGAGGGAGAGGGCTCTCCCGGCAAGGCCAGGCCCGCGGCGGCCCGCAGGCCCGGGGCCGCCGCGCCGGCGGAGCGCGACGACCGGGGGCCCCCCACCAGCGTGGCGGCTCTCAGGTCCAACTTCGAGAGGATCCGCAAGGGCCAGGGCCAGCCCGCGGCGGCGGACACCGAGAAGCCTTTCTACGTGAACGTCGAGTTTCACCACGAGCGCGGCCTGGTGAAGGTCAACGACAAAGAGGTGTCGGACCGGATTAGCTCCCTGGGCACCCAGGCCATGCAGATGGAGCGCAAGAAGTCCCAGCAGAGCACTGGGCCGGGCCCGGGGGACGCGCCCAGGCCCGCTTACCGGGGGCGCGCCTCGGAGAGCAGCTGCGGCCTCGACGGCGACTACGAGGACGCCGAGTTGAACCCTCGCTTCCTGAAGGACAACCTGATCAACGCCAATGGCGGCGGCAGACCCCCTTGGCCGCCCCTGGAGTACCAGCCCTACCAGAGCATCTACGTCGGGGGCATGATGGGGGAAGGGGAGGGCAAGGGGGCCCTCCTGCGCAGCCAGAGCACTTCGGAGCAGGAGAAGCGCCTCACCTGGCCCCGCAGGTCCTACTCTCCCCGGAGCTTTGAGGACTGCGGAGGCGGCTACACCCCGGACTGCAGCTCCAACGAGAACCTCACCTCCAGCGAGGAGGACTTCTCCTCCGGCCAGTCCAGCCGCGTGTCCCCAAGCCCCACCACCTACCGCATGTTCCGGGACAAGAGCCGCTCACCCTCCCAGAACTCACAGCAGTCCTTCGACAGCAGCAGTCCCCCCACGCCGCAGTGCCATAAGCGGCACCGGCACTGCCAGGTTGTCGTGTCTGAGGCCACCATCGTGGGCGTGCGCAAGACCGGGCAGATCTGGCCCAGCGACGGGGAGGGCACCTTCCATGGAGACGCAGGTGGGTACCTCGGGGCCATCTTGCCTGGGCACACCTGCACCAGGGCAGGAAACCATAAAGGGTGGGGACATGAAAGGGGGAGTTGTGGAAGGAGGAATGGGTACTTTCTGGAGTCGTTTTCAAGTGCTGTGGTGGTTCAGGCTGATCCTGTGCCTGGAGAAACTCCATCCCCTCTTTTCTCTTGAATGCAGATTCTCAGTATTTGGAATGGGATTGGGCTGAGGGTGGGAGTGTGGAGAATGGGAGGTGGCTTGTTCCTTTGGTCCTAGAGTGCTATGCTTGTGAAAGTACAACTGTGAGTTAGGAGGAAGATGTCCTGGGCAGTAATTTTGCTCTGTGATGTTTCCACGCTAAGCAGTGAGGATGGTGTAAAGCCGGAGTCATCTTCTGCCACCTAGACCAGCTGCTTTTAGGAGAGACGGATCTGTGTCCTGGGCATTCCCCGCCACCCCACCGTTCCTGTCCTGGGGGAACTCACGGTGTGCTAGCTGCTCCCAGGCCATAGACGTGTCAGGCTCCCTTGCTAGCTAGCAGCCCAGAACCCAAGTCACAGCAGGTGAAAATAGGAGTTAGAAGGAAGTGAGATGACAGGCAGTTTCTGACTCAGTGGGCCGCGGAAAATCAACTGGGTGAAGATTTTATCGGGAGCCCAAGCAGAGCCACACCCGTTCTGAGTTCCCTGGCTTTGATGGGAGACTGCACCCTCATTACTCAACCCACAGGCTCCTCCGTGCATATTAACCCAGCCCAGTTTGCTGAGCCTCCGGCATGCTCCTGCCTCCTTGTCTTCCCAAGGATGAGCACCCAGAGATGCTTATTTGGGGCTCCCAATCTGTGATCAGGCCCCGGCCCTAGGATTAAACCTATGGCATTGTACACGTAACTTCTGGGCTGTATATAAATAGCGTTAGGTGTTTGGGGTGATGGGACTAGGTTTTGAGATCCAGGCACAGTTTGTGACTGGGGTAAGGAAACGGTGGGCGGGCGTGGGGTTTGGGCGGGCTAGGGTGTGTGAGGCTGTTGGGAATCTCTTGGAGTCCTGGCCCCTGTTGGGCTGATCTGGTTTTCCGCTCCATTGATTTTTCTTTTTCTGCTGATGAAGTTGCATGTGCTTCGTTTGTCAAAATCCTCTTGAAACAAGTGAGGCTATTTTTGGCTCTGTTGAGCTGCCTTTTAGTGACCAGGACTCTGTCCTGTTTGTGTTAGGTACTTCAGTTGCTGATCTTCCATTTGCAGCTGGCGTTGGCTGGGCTTAGTCCTGCGGCCTGGCCCAGCTATATTCCCTAAGTCCCTCATGGGGGGCAGAAGGCTGTAGTATTCAGAAGCCTGCTTTGGCAGGCACATCAGCTCGTTTGGGGACTGGAGGACTGCCTTGTGGTTCCTGGGCACCAGCCTCGTCCGGCCAGCTCGAACTGGCCCTCAGCGCCATGGTGTGGGAGAATGTTATTAATAAGGAATCAAATGAGAGGTTTTCACGGAGACCTGCAATCTGAAACGATATTCTCTTGCCGGTGGGGAATTCCGGGCTTCCAGAAAGTTGGGCCCAACCTTCCTACAGCTCCTACAGAAGTGGCCATGTTGCCCACCATGTCCTCAGACCCCGAACGCAAGTCACAGCAGGTGCAGCTAGGAGTTAGAAAACAGTGAGCCCAGAGCCTGGAGCCACACAGGGCAGCTTCCCAGGATATGGCTGAGGAGTTACTTTTACCACTTGGACCCACTCGCAAGACTTTCCAAATCCTTCTCTGAACGACCCGAAGGTCCCATGTTCTCTTTTTTTTTTTTTTTTTTTTTGTTGAGACAGAGTCTCATTCTGTTGCCCTGGCTAGAGTGAGTGCCGTGGCGTCAGCCTAGCTCACAGCAACCTCAAACTCCTGGGCTCAAACGATCCTCCTGCCTCAGCCTCCCAGGTAGCTGAGGTCCCATGTTCTCTTTCCCATAAGGTTTTGTTTTTTCCCCTAAGACGTTTTTGATGATTAAGGTTATTTAAATATCATCTAAACAAGATTACATTTTTTCGTTCAGACAGTTTTTTTAAAGACATGATCACTATTTTAGAGCACTTTTAGGTTCACAGCAAAATTGAGTAGAAAATACAGGGATTTCTCATATACCCACTACCCCCACACCCGCACAGCCACCACAAGGGCACATTTGTTACAGCTGAAGAACCTGCATTGACACATGGTTGTCACCCAAAGTCCATAGTTTGCATTCGGGTTCACTGTTGCTATTGTACAGTCCACGGGTTTGGATCCTGTTAGGTTTTTAAACTCCGGGTTGTTTTAGCCCTGGGAGCCTTTACACTCTGGGCGCCGCAGCCTCCTCTGACGTTTGACCATGCGTGGCTGGTGGGGAAAGAGGGATCCCGTGCTGGCTCAGCCATCTGTCTCTGGCGGACTGTTTACTGATGTGCTTTAGATGGCTGTGGAGCCGCTGGCCTGAAAGGAACAATGAGGAAGATCACAGGGGGGTGAGGGGGTGGATGTCACCCCAATGCTCCACCCCAGCAGACCCAGTGGCCTGGATCTAATAACTTCAGAATCAATCCGTTTGGATGAGCGGCCTGTCCTGTTTCTGAGTTGAGGGCCCCTGGTGTCTAAAGGAAGGAGCTGAAACCATCACACGCCACTCTGCGCCAGGTGTGGTGACAGAGTGCTTCCTGCAGGGTCCCTCATAGGCTGCCCTCTTACAGGTAAAGACAGGACCAGGAAGTGGCAGAGCTGGGATTCCGGGTCCCTGTGCGAATGCAGAGCCGTTCTCTCTGGAATGTGGCGGTCCTGCAGTGTTCCTCCCACTGCCCCAATTGCTGCATTGGCCCAGGGTCCTTCTAGGTCCCTGCACCGAGGGCTCACCTGTGGGGTACAAACAGACAACTGTGAGCCCTGCTGTGTGCAAGCCCTTCCCTTGTACCATGTGCGCCCTTCGGAAGGAGAGAGCGTGATCCTTGCCATCTGGGAGCTTACAAGTTAATGGGAGGGAGGGATGCACATGTATGTATTCAGAGGGGAATGAGATCAGGGAAGCTTCTGGAAGCGGCAGGACCGAAGAAGGCCCTTGACCCATTAGCAGAAGTCCAAGGGCGGGAGGGGGGAGCCGGGGAGCAATGTCAGCCAAGGCTCAGGGGCATCCCCATTTGCACTACAGTGCTTTTTTTTTTAA
>NW_012153040.1:317668-319161 GCF_000956105.1 Propithecus coquereli
GTCTCGCTCTTGCTCAGGCTGGTCTCAAACTCCTGAGCTCAAACGATCCGCCCGCCTCGGCCTCCCAGAGAGCTAGGATTACAGGCGTGAGCCACCGCGGCCTATCCATTTTTAAATGTACAGTTCAGTGGCTTTAACTACATCACATAGTTGTGCAACCATCAGGACTGTCAATTTCTACAGCGTTTTCATCTTCCCAAACCGAAACTCTACCCATCAAACTAATTCCCCATCTCCCTCACCCCCAGGCAGCCACCACCATTCTACTTTTTGTCTCTGTGAATTTGCCTATTCTAGGATTTCATGTGGGTGGAATCATACAATGTTTGTCTTTCTTTGTCTGGCTTATTTCACTCAATTAGGGTTTTTTTGTTTTTGTTTTTGTTTTGTTTTTTTAGACACAATCTCACTCTGTTGCCTGGGCTAGAGGGCAGTGGCATCATCATAACTCACTGCAGCCTCAAACTCCTGGGCTCAAGTGATCCTCCTGCCTCAGCCTCCCAAGTAGCTGGGACTGCAGGCTTGCACCACCACACCTGGCTGATTTTTCTATTTTTTTGTAGAGATGGGGTCTTCCTCTTGCTCAGGCTGGTCTCGACCTCCTGGCCTCAAGCGATCCTCCCTCCTGGGCATTCCAGAGTGCTGGAATTACAGGCATGAGCCACTGTACCCGGCCTCAAGTAGGGTCTTGAAATTCCCTGGAGCAGCACTCTCATGCTTAACTCCCCATCTCTGATCCTTAACTGGTGTCGTCTCTTTAGGAAAACAGCTGTTAGTGATGGTGGTATTTCCTTGGCTTTCCGGCCCACAGTTTTGAAGTGTCCCAGTGCATTCATTTGCTGACGCTGACGCTGAGCCAGGCGTCAAATGCTTCATATGCTGACACATAACTGCCCTCATCCAAAAAGTTAGGGTTGGCCCAGGTCATTCCTGAGGTTCTTTCCTTTGATTCTTTAGTTTTTTTCTTTACACTTAAAAATTATCATTAACACAACTTTTTCCATTTCTCTCCTCTTTACCCTGGTTTATACCTACCCACCTTTTTCCCAAGGCCACTACCTCTCCCTGTTCAATTACTCAAGGGTATTTGTTGAGCATCTCCTGTGTGCCGGGCACTGGCTCCATGACATTTCTCTCTTGCCTTTATTCATGGATTTATGGAAAGGCTTATCTCCGAGAGCCTTGTCTTTTAAAAAACAACAAACAAAAATGAAACCTTTGTAATGTCAAAGCATCTTTTCCTAACTACATATCTTTCTCTAACGGTATGTTTGCAGCTATTTCCTGTTAATCCTGTGTCTGTCTGGCTTCCTTCTTTAGGGTGATGGGCTCCTTAAAAGAAACACAGTCTGAGGCCGGGCGCGGTGGCTCACGCCTGTAATCCTAGCACTCTGGGAGGCCGAGGCAGGCGGATCGTTTGAGCTCAGGAGTTCGAGACCAGCCTGAGCAAGAGCGAGACCCCGTCTCTACCAAAAATAGAAAGAAATTAATTG
>NW_012153040.1:319211-322886 GCF_000956105.1 Propithecus coquereli
TACAGCTCCTACAGAAGTGGCCATGTTGCCCACCATGTCCTCAGACCCCGAACGCAAGTCACAGCAGGTGCAGCTAGGAGTTAGAAAACAGTGAGCCCAGAGCCTGGAGCCACACAGGGCAGCTTCCCAGGATATGGCTGAGGAGTTACTTTTACCACTTGGACCCACTCGCAAGACTTTCCAAATCCTTCTCTGAACGACCCGAAGGTCCCATGTTCTCTTTTTTTTTTTTTTTTTTTTTGTTGAGACAGAGTCTCATTCTGTTGCCCTGGCTAGAGTGAGTGCCGTGGCGTCAGCCTAGCTCACAGCAACCTCAAACTCCTGGGCTCAAACGATCCTCCTGCCTCAGCCTCCCAGGTAGCTGAGGTCCCATGTTCTCTTTCCCATAAGGTTTTGTTTTTTCCCCTAAGACGTTTTTGATGATTAAGGTTATTTAAATATCATCTAAACAAGATTACATTTTTTCGTTCAGACAGTTTTTTTAAAGACATGATCACTATTTTAGAGCACTTTTAGGTTCACAGCAAAATTGAGTAGAAAATACAGGGATTTCTCATATACCCACTACCCCCACACCCGCACAGCCACCACAAGGGCACATTTGTTACAGCTGAAGAACCTGCATTGACACATGGTTGTCACCCAAAGTCCATAGTTTGCATTCGGGTTCACTGTTGCTATTGTACAGTCCACGGGTTTGGATCCTGTTAGGTTTTTAAACTCCGGGTTGTTTTAGCCCTGGGAGCCTTTACACTCTGGGCGCCGCAGCCTCCTCTGACGTTTGACCATGCGTGGCTGGTGGGGAAAGAGGGATCCCGTGCTGGCTCAGCCATCTGTCTCTGGCGGACTGTTTACTGATGTGCTTTAGATGGCTGTGGAGCCGCTGGCCTGAAAGGAACAATGAGGAAGATCACAGGGGGGTGAGGGGGTGGATGTCACCCCAATGCTCCACCCCAGCAGACCCAGTGGCCTGGATCTAATAACTTCAGAATCAATCCGTTTGGATGAGCGGCCTGTCCTGTTTCTGAGTTGAGGGCCCCTGGTGTCTAAAGGAAGGAGCTGAAACCATCACACGCCACTCTGCGCCAGGTGTGGTGACAGAGTGCTTCCTGCAGGGTCCCTCATAGGCTGCCCTCTTACAGGTAAAGACAGGACCAGGAAGTGGCAGAGCTGGGATTCCGGGTCCCTGTGCGAATGCAGAGCCGTTCTCTCTGGAATGTGGCGGTCCTGCAGTGTTCCTCCCACTGCCCCAATTGCTGCATTGGCCCAGGGTCCTTCTAGGTCCCTGCACCGAGGGCTCACCTGTGGGGTACAAACAGACAACTGTGAGCCCTGCTGTGTGCAAGCCCTTCCCTTGTACCATGTGCGCCCTTCGGAAGGAGAGAGCGTGATCCTTGCCATCTGGGAGCTTACAAGTTAATGGGAGGGAGGGATGCACATGTATGTATTCAGAGGGGAATGAGATCAGGGAAGCTTCTGGAAGCGGCAGGACCGAAGAAGGCCCTTGACCCATTAGCAGAAGTCCAAGGGCGGGAGGGGGGAGCCGGGGAGCAATGTCAGCCAAGGCTCAGGGGCATCCCCATTTGCACTACAGTGCTTTTTTTTTTAAAATGGTAACATACATATAATATTTCCCATTTTAGCCATTTTTAAGCGTATAGTTCTGTGGCATTGAGTACATTCACAGAGTGGTGCAACCATCATCACCATCCATCTCTAGAACTTTTCGTTTTCCCAGACTGAAACTCTGTACCCATTAAATAATAACTCCTCAGTCCCCTACCCCCAGCCCCTGGCAGCCACCATTCTACTTCCTGTCTCTGAATTTGACTATTCTAGGTACCTCACATAAGTGGAATCCTACAGTATTTGTCTTTTTGTGATGGGTTTATTTCGCTGAGTGTCATGTCTTCAAGGCGCCTGCGTGTCATAGCGTGGACTGCACGTTTTTTGGAGGCAGGAATCGCTGGTTCATTTCTGGGTCTCCCCCGGAGTCTGACTCCGAGCCTTACACACAGCACATACCGGAAGATCCCTTCCTCAATTTCCTTTTCACAGCTCGTGGGGTTGGGGTTGGAAAATTGTGCTGGTCATTGGGAAGTGACTTGTCAACTCTTCCTAATTTTATCCCTGTACTTTAACTTTCCTTTCAGAGGACTCCGGCGAGCCCTTTCAGGAGACAAAAGGCCAGACACCCAAGGTCCCTTTCCTCTTTTTTTTTTTAAGTGCCTTAAGACAGTAGCTATTTATTATTTCTCACAGTTCTCTAGTTGGCTAGGCAATTCCAATCTGGGCTAACTGGACTGAAACTGGGTGGTCTAGGACAGCCTCACATTCTGTGATCGCAGGCCTATTGGTCTTGGGGAGGGGTCTCCTGTATGTCCCGCACTTGCTTGAGGTCAGTCAGTGCATCATTTTTCCTTCTTTTTTAAAATTATTTTCAATCGACACATAATAATTGTACATATTTATGGGGACACAGTGTGATATTTAGATACATACATACAACATGTAATGATCAAAGCAGGGTATTTTAGCATATCCGTCACCTCAAACATTTGTCATTTCTTTGTGTTGGGGTCTGAGGAGTTCTGGATCCCAACATGCAGCCCCGTGTGCCCCCAACCCTTCTCCAGGTGTCAGCAGTGAGATGTGACACTCAGATCTGTGTTTCTTTGTGGACTCTCACGTGAGTGGCTGCCCTGTGTTTTCACATTTTTATTAGTATTAACATTAAGCAGCTTAATTTGCCCTTTGGAGTCTGCATGTGTTGGCGCCAGCATGACCACTGCTTTGTTTTCCCCTTGGGTGACTGGCTGGACTGGCAGCCAGTTTGAGTGAGCAACTGGGCAGCGAAAGGTCACCCAGGCCCCGCGCTGGCTCCGTTGTCATCATCTCTTTAGACCAGAGCCCTGCAGATGCCTCTAGAATGAGCACGGGCGCCTCTCCGGGAACAGAGGCAGAGGGGGCAGATCTGGGTGGAGCCTGAGACTGCTGAAGTCATCAGCCGGGTGGAAACGGAGTCTAGATCACATTTTATAAGGGTTCTCTGGTTCAAGAAGGTTGTCTTGGGAACAGAATGAAGCATCCTAGAACTGGGAGTGCTGGTAATTTGGGTGGGTCCAGGGGGAACGTGCCTACTCCACGACTCCCTTTTGCCTAATTTGTTGCTTCTGGCTTCAGTAGCCACCTCCCTTCCTTGGCTGGGAGTCCTGTGGCCAGGAGGGCCTGTGTATGTGACTGCCACCCTCACCAGGGCAGAGAGTCCAGGCAAGCGATAAACTTGCCCTCTCGGGAGAAGACACAGCAGCTCGAGAGGCCCAACTGCAGCTCGCCCCCGTGGTTGACAGGTTCTACATCCAGCATGGATGAATGGGTGTCCAGAGTGGATGAACGGGCATCTCGGAAGCCTTCTCAGGTTGCCAACAATAGGTCTGCGTTTTGGCTGAGGCTGCTGCTTTTTGGATCAAGGCTCAGCAGGTGGTGGGGGATTAAACAAACTGAACCCCACGGGAGTTCTTGACCCTGGCTGGAATGCAATTGCTGTGGCTCAAGTAGGGTTTTTTCCCTTTGAAAAATGTAGTTATTTTAATTAAAGTACATTATTTACAAAATATGTTATAGGTTACTATTTTTATAGCGGTAAAATATATGTAACAAAATTTACCATTTTAT
>NW_012153040.1:324891-366706 GCF_000956105.1 Propithecus coquereli
GATGTGGCGATGATACATCTGAGCCTGTGTAGGTCTGCCTGTGTCTCAGGCTCCATGGATGTTCGTGGGTTGAAGATAGAATGATAAACCATCTCCGAGGTTATTTGCTTAGACCCATCCCTGTTCTGGTCGAATCCCACGTAAGCCCATCTACTAAGTGGCAGTGGGTTCTGGGGCCTAGTGATACAGGCACCCAGAAATGAAACCTGTGGCTTTGGAGTTGATCTGGTTGGTGGCATTTCCCTCTCTACTAAGGGCTGGTCCTGCCTAACTCAGCCTTAAAGAGCTTGTGCAGTCTTCAGACTGGGGCCCGCTAATTAGCTGTCTTGGATTCTAGCTCTCGCTGCTGCGACCTTGCAAAGTGACTGTGGATGCAGGTGGTGGCTGGTGCCCAAGGGAAGAGCCACTGGCAAGTTCATTGACGTGCCTGCCTGGGCCTGGGGTGGGGTGCCTGGGACACCCTATTTGTGGGGTATTTAAATAGGACTTTCGTGGAGGCTGCCTCAGGGGCCCTTGAAACATTCTTGTGAAGTGGCTGGGACAAGATGATTATCATAATTATATGCGCTCCACTGATTGGGTCTGAGGGGGTGTGAGACAAACACACAGGCCCAGGGTAACCTGCCCAAGGTCAAGCAGATGGCGGAGGGGCCAGCACTGGCCTTGCTCCTCATACTGAGCAATGATGTTAATCATGTGAGAGCAGACGCAGAGTGACGCCCCAGAGGTGGAGGGGACCTCGATCTGTTGCTTGGCAAACACATTTTAGGCACCTGCTGTGTCGGGCACAGACAGTGCTGAGTGCCATGACACAGGCCTCCAGGAGGTCATCCTCAGTCCGATGGGAAGATAGCCACATAAACCTACGTGCCACGATAGGAATCATCTGGTCCCAGCCTTCAGGCAGGTCCTTGAAGGTGTCAGTCATCTAGGGACATCACCTCCTCTCTCTTGTTCTGCACATCTCCAAGGCAGAGATTTCTTGACTCTTGATAGCTCTTTCCGGGGCCCTTTGCTAAGGCTCCTCCAGCAAGCTGTGCAGCCAGGGCCCGAGAAGACAGACCCGTTGGAAGGGCACCGCCTGCCTGTCCACCTTTACCATCTGATAGTCAAGGGCAGTGAACGCTGACCTGCTGCTGGCCGTGGTCTGGAGGGAGCAGGTTCTGGGAGGCACCTGGGTTTGAGGTCTGGCCAGGAATATGTGGCGGGGATGCACAGAGATGGTCAGCCATGTGCCCAGGGAGCCAGGCGAGTGAACAGGGGGTACCAGGAAGGAGCCATCTCTAGGCAGGCCAGGGGACAGCCAAGGGGACCCTGGAAGAAGAGAGGGAGACCCCTGTAGCAGCCACAGTGGAGGGCCAGCTAGGTGGAGCCAGGAACAGCCGCCCAAGAGCATCCTTGACTCAAGTACTGTTAGCTAGAGAAGAGCTTTTGAAGATTCACTTCACTTTAAAGGCCTGAGATGCTCCCTCTTGAAACTGCTGCTGGGGTGGTCAGTGGGTATGCCAGCAGGGTAGGGAGACACTTTCTGCACATAACAAGGCATGGGTGAATATTCTAGAATCAGCCTAGAGGGAACATCCGTTGACCTAGTCTGGGGAAAGAATGTAGGCTTTGAAGGTAGACGGTCTGGACTCGCCCAGGAGCCCTGGCACCTGCCACTGTGTGGGCTTGCAAAGGGACTTGATTCTCCCTTGGCCTCTGTCAGCTGGGGGACGGCCCCCTCTTTGGGGGACTTCGTGGGAGCAGGGACTGTCAGGCCACGTGGCCTCTTGTCAGGTCTCATGGAGTCTCCTGCGCACACATCTAACGTCAGTTGATTGAACGCCATTTAGCAAGAAATTTTAAGGAAAAATACCTAATTTAGTGTGGACATTTCCCCCACGTGACTCAGCCAGTGCATGCCTGCCACGAGCTCCCTGGGGGACCCAGAGGTCTGCCGTGACCCTCATCTGCCTCTGTTCTCCCCTGCCTCTCATAGTCCTCCTGGGCTAGTGGAGTTCTTATGTGTTAAAGGTATTCGGTGAACAGAATGTTTGTGTCCTCGTAAATTCCTGTGTTGAAACCCTAACCCCCAAGGTGATGGTGTCAGGAGATGGGGGTCTTTGGGAGGTGATTAGGTCATGAAGGTGGAACCCTCACGAATGGGATTAACATGCTTATAAAAGAGACCCCAGGGAGACCCTTGCGCTTTCTGCCACGTGAGGGAGGACAGTGAGAAAATGCCATCCATGAGCCAGGAAGCGGGCCCTCCGCAGACACCGAATCTGCTGATTTTTCCCTTTAGCCTTTCTTGGCTTGCCTGGGTGGGCAGCCAGCCGTGAGGAGGCTGAGGTGACCATGGCTTCTGCTCCAGGGAGATGGGCAGGACGCCTTCCCTCACGGGGTGGCCGTGCAGGAGCAGCGAGGACCCTGGTAGCTGAGTGTTCTGAGGTATTATGTACAGGACTCAAGACCACCCCCCGCGGCTCATCCAACTCCTCCGTAGTTGGATTGATGGGGTCATCTCTGTCCACGGTCCTCTTGGACATCGTGGTGGTGCCACACGCAGCACCGGCATGGGCCTGGGGGAGATGTAGGCTGGGCTGGCGGCGCCTGTGTCCACCTGTCCGCCCTGAGGTGCGGGGGTGGCTGTGCTGGGCTCAGAGCCATCATCTGACCAGTCGGAAGTCCTTCCGCCCTGATTTTGTGAATCACTCTAGAGATTCTCAGCATGTTGCTACGTGGGTGCTCAGTGTGGCGCGTTCCCTCAGTGGGTGTGTGCAGAAAGCACTGTTTGTTTACGCCCAAATCTCGGAGCAAAAGATGTAACTCATTTGTGAATTTCAACTTCCTCAGTCTTTCCGCTTTCTTCCTTAGGAACATGGATAAAAACTCTCCACGTTTGGTTTTGGAGGTGTGGGACTTGTACCTGAAACTTACTGTACAGGTGTGCTTGATTTAAACACCGTTGCCCTCTTCAGACCTCCATGAGAGTGGAAGGATGCAGACAGTGAGCCCACCAGCTCCTCAGCAGTCATCAGGATCCCTTCTCTCTCTCTTTTTTTTTTTTTTTTGAGACAGAGTCTCACTCTCTTGCCCGGGCTAGAGTGCCGTGGCGTCAGCCTAGCTCACAGCAACCTGAAACTCCTGGGCTCAAGCGATCCTCCTGCCTCAGCCTCTCAAGTAGCTGGGACTACAGGCATGCGCCACCGTGTCTGGCTAATTTTTTATATATATTTTTAGTTGTCCAATTAATTTCTTTCTATTTTTAGTAGAGACAGGGTCTCGCTCTTGCTCAGGCTGGTCTCGAACTCCTGAGCTCAAACAATCCGCCCGCCTCGGCCTCCCAGAGTGCTAGGATTACAGGTGTGAGCCACTGCGCCCAGCCAGAATCCCAGGATCCCTTCTCTTTCCCTTGTTTTCTTTCTTTCTTTCTTTTTTTTTTTTTTGGAGATAAGGTCTTGCTCTTTTGCCCTGGGTAGAGTGCAGTGGCATCATCATAGCTCACTGTAATCTCAAACTCCTGGGCTCAAGCGATCCACTTGCCTCAGCCTGCCTAGTAGCTGGGATTATAGGCACACGCCACTGGGTAATTTTTCTATTTTCTGTAGAGACTGGGTCTTGCTCTTGCTCAGGCTGGTCTCGAACTCCTGAGCTCAGCGATTTTCCCGCCTCAGCCTCCCAGAGTGCTTAGGATTATAGGCGTGAGCCCTCATGCCCAGCCTCTCTCCCTCATTTTCACTGTTTTTTAAAAAAAATTGTGCTAAAATACACCACATAAAATTTACTATCTTAAGTACTTTTAAGTGTACAGTTCAGTATTGTTCAGCATGCAGTGTTTTTTAAAAGGCAGAATTGATGGGAAAACACTGATTCCTTCTTCAGGATGAGTTTGTTCAGTGCTGGCATCCCTCCAGATGTCCAGGGACGTAGGAGGATGGCTCAGACTCAGCCCTTAGCTAGGGTGGGAGGAGCCTGGGGGCCAGGGTGAGAGCAGGGACAAGTGGATACCCTAAACTCAACAGGGCAGATTTTGAGGCTCTGCAGAGGGGTCACTACTATGGGATATGGGGAAGGGAAACCTCCCATCTGTCCTGTTTCTTAGGGGAAGTGGTGTGGAGGGTCAGTCCTCTGTGTCCATGGAGGACTGGTTCCAGGACACGCTCCCTGCTCCCTACCCCAATGGATACCAGAATCCTTGGATATTCAAGTCCCTTATATCAAATGGTGTAGTATTTGCTTATCATCTATGCACATCATCCTATATACTTTCTTTCTTTCTTTCTTTCTTTTCTTTCTTTTTCTTTCTTTCTTTCTTTCTTTCTTTCTTTCTTTCTTTCTTTCTTTCTTTCTTTCTTTCTTTCTTTCTTCCTTTCTTTCTTTCTTTCTTTCCTTTCTTTTCTTTCTTTCTCTTTCTTTCTTTCTTTCGAGATAGGGTCTTACTGTGTCACCCAGGCTGGGATGCAGTGGCACAGTTATAGCTCACTGCAACCCTGAACTTCCAGGCTCAAGTGATCCCCTTGCCTCTGCCTCCTGAATAGCTCGGACTACAGGTGTGCACCATCATGCCTGGCTAATTTTTTAAAATTTTTTTAGAGCTGGAATCTTGCTGTGTTCCCAGGCAAGTCTCAAAACTCCTGGCCTCAAATGATCCTCCTGTCTTAGCTCCCAAGTCACTGGGATTACAGGCGTGAGCCACTGCACTCGGCTCCCTGTATATTTTATCTCTAGACAGTGCCACTTAACAATGTTTCTGTCAATGACAGACCACTTATATAAAGGTGGTCCCATAAAATTATAATATCTTATTTTTACGACATGTTTCTATGTTTAGATATACAAATACTTACCATTGTGTTGCTGCCTACAATATTCAGTACATGATGTTATAGCCTAGGAGCAATAGGCCGTACCATAGGCCTAGGTGTGTGGTAGGCTGTACTTCCTAGGCTGCTGTAAGCACACTCTACGATGTTCATATGATGAAATTGCCTAGTGAGGAATTACTCAGAACATATCCGTGTTAAGTGACACATGTCTGGACTTAATGCAATGTAAATGCTATGTAAATAGTTGTTATACTATATTGTTTTATTTGTATTATTTTTTAGTGTTGTAATTTTTTTTGAATGCTTTCCTTTCGAGGTTGGTTGAATCCATAGGTGTAGAACCCTGGGATATGGAGAGCCGACTGTATGCTCAGAAAGTAGCAAACTCTGGTTGGAGAATTGGTGTAAATGTGGGCAACAGGGGAGGTGTAAGGGTGGATAGGAGGGTTGGGGTCATCCTGTGCAGGGCTCAGAAGCCAGGCTGAGGGCATCGTGCTTTCTTTGAGGACAGTAGGGAGTCACTGAAGGTTATTGAGCAGGGGAGGGGCTGCCAACGTGAATTTGGCAGCAGTGTGTGTGATGATCCAGAGGGAGTCAGGAACCTGGAGTCGGTAGGGGAGGGTTGGAGATGACAAGGAGTGTGAGCCGACTCTGGGGAGGGTGAGTTAGGCTGTTTGAGCCTGCGGGGGCTGGTGCTATGCTGGGGCTTGGAGACAGAAGCCCAGGCCAGGACTGAGGAGGAAGGACAGAAACGTGGTGGGAGTGGAGGAGGGCTAGAGCAGGCCTGGAAGCTTTACATGTTTGGGGGTCACACAAGAGAGAAGTAGGGAAGTTCGTGTGGAAAGGCTAAAAGGAAGTGACCGCTAGGAGGTCATGGTGGTGAGGGCAGAGGCTGGGCTGCAGTGGGTGAGGACGAAGCTGGAGCACTACGTGCGGCCTGTTGTGTCCAGGCTTCTGGTGGTGGGGAGGAGAGAGTTCGTGTCGTCAGGAGTTTAGGATCGGGGTCTGAGCGCTCCCTGAATGTCCACCGCAGGCCCACTCCGTTCCAGATGCAGGGCCACGTCCCTGTCTGCGTGCTGAGGAGGGGACTGATGGGCTAGAGCCCCGGGGGGAGGGTCACCCGAAGAGGGGGTCGGGGGAGGTGAGCGAGGTGTATGTGGGGAGCAGTTGGACGAGCCCACCCTCGTGCCCCGGAACGGCTGGTGAGGCGCTGTTAGAGTTTGGCTCCCACAAGTGCAGGTTGTGATTGTTAACATAAGTCTGGTTTCCTCCTCTGTGGCATTTCTTCAGTGGCCAGATTGTGGGAGTCGTAGAGGCAGACGCTCAAGAGCCAGTGAGGCTTCAGAAAGGGGCATCTGAGGAAGCGTCAGGGACTCGGTCCTGGCCCTGCACGCCTGTGTCGTCAGCCCCCGTGGTTGCTTATTTATCCGGCTAAGTCTGCAGTCTCAGGTTCCAGAAACTCTGGCGAGGAAGTCCCGGAAGGTCCCCGGGCTGGGACTTGGCCCGCTGGCTGTCTGGGAGAGGTGCTTTGTTCTGACTGCTCAGGAAGCACCGGGCTTCTCGGGGAAGCGCCTGCTGCTTTGGGCTGTGCCCCAGAAAGCCAGCCGGGGGCCTGTTCCCTGATTCCCCGGGTGGAAACCATCTGGGTAGTAGATCTGAGAGGACAGTGGAAAATGGATGTTTCTTCTTTCTTTTCTCTCTCTCCTTTCTCCCTGTCCCTGAAGCACTGAACTCCCTCAAGTTATGGGAATTAATCAGAGTCTTTCCTAAGGGAGGAGAGTCACTTTATGCTTGTTGAATTTTAAGACAAGGCATGACGGGGCATGACTGTGAACAAGACCTTGGACATCAAAGGCTGGAGCACACTTCCCGGTGGGGAACGTCCTCACATCTGCAGACATCACGGTGTGTGCTCAGACACCCACGCTGGCCTGCAGCAGGTGGCTTAGGACTGGTGTTCTGTCCTTGGCTGTTCCCTTTCCAGAGCCATTTTGGTTTGAAGCTCCAAGGGGGCTTTTTCAAGGCTGGGCTGTGATTCATTTGGAAAAGGTCTGGAGGTTTTCATTTGGCCAGGACCTCCTACGAGTCAGCAGGACAGCACGTGGCATTTAGGAGCTCGAGTCTTGCCTGGTACTGGTGGACGTGTCCAGGCCCTGGGAAGCTGTAGCTGCTCAGAGGTTGGTGCCACTAAGCCCAGAGTCGTTGTAGGAAATGGGGGCATTTAGCCTGGTGGTGACTGAGGACAGTAGGTCCCCACCCTGGCTGCCCATGCAGTTAATAAGTTTCTCTCTCTCTCTCTCTGTCTCTTTCTCTATCTATTCTCTCTCTCCGCGCCCTCCTCTCTCTCTCTGTCTCTCTCTCTCTCTCTCTCTCTCTCTCTCTCTCTCTCTCTCTCTCTGTCTCTCTCTCTGTCTCTCTCTCTCTCTCTCTCTCTCTCTCTCTCTCTCTCTCTCTCTCTGTCTCTCTTTCTCTCTCTTTCTCTTTCACATACACATAGCCTTTCACCCCTAGAGTCTGATTCACGAGTTTTTGGTGTCACAGTTGCTGGGCACGGCGTAGTTGGCTCCTCCGTTCAGGTCCTCCCAAGGCTGAAATCAAGGTTGGCCAGGGCTGCATTCCCATCTGGGATTCGGGTCCTCTTCCTAGCTCACTCAGGTTGTTGGCAGAAGTCATTTCCTGGCAGTTGTGGGTCTGAGGTCCCTATTTCCTTGCTGGTGTCAGCTGGAGGACGCTCCTGGGGCCCACTTCTGTTCGTGGGCAGTTCCCACGTGGCTGTTTGCTTTTCTCCTCCCAGTGGATCTGGGTTTTTTGAAAAGCTCCTTGGGCGATTTGACTCTGTAGCCAGGGTTCAGACCCTTCGACCTCGAGGAGTCCACAGACACAGATTTGGAGGGCCGGCATGTCAAGAGGGAGAAGATTTCTTCAGGGTCATGGCTGAAAGGCTAGACTAATGCCTAGAGGGTTTAGGGAGACAGGTTTCTGCTCAGTGTTAAGGAAGATTTAATTTTCTTCCTGACTTTATACATAATTACATCTGAAATGTTTTTAGATAGCTGAGATTTTGCTGTGTGGTTGTGTATCCTGCTTTTGTCAGTGAATGTATTCTCTTGTATTAATAAATATTTTGTAACCATTATTTTTAAGGGCCACATTACTCTGTAATAGAGTTATGATTTAATTTATATAATTTTAATGAATTTTGGACATTTAGAGTGGTTACTGTATGTAGCTGGTTATTAGAATGTTTCAGTGAATATCTTTTTTTTTAACAGCTTCATTGATATATAATTCCCATACAGTACAATTCACCCATTTAAAGTGTACAGTTACATTATTAATTTCTGGTATGTTACATTATTAATTTGGTATGTTACATTATTGTATTAATTATTTCATTATTATATATAATTAATATATAGGTATATTGCATTTTAAAAATTGTGGTAAAATAATATATACAAATTTGCCATTTTAACCATTAAAAACATTTTTAAAAAATTATGATAAAGTATACATAAGATAAAATTTACCATTTTCAGCCATTTTTCTCATGTCAGTTAAGTACATTCACATTATTGGGCAACTGTCACCACCATCCATTTCCAAAACTATTTTCATCTTGCAAGACTGAAATTCTGTACCCATTTATACACATTAAACAATAACTCTCCATTCCCCCTCCCTCCAGCCCCTGGCAACCACCATCCTACTTCCTGTCCTTATGAATTTAACTACTCTGGGTACTTCACATAAGTGGAATCATACAGTTATGTGTCTTTTAGTGACTGGCTAATTTCACTTTCTGTCCTCAAGGTTCATCCATGTTGTAGCATGTGTCAGAATTTCCTTTCTAAGGCTGAATAATTCCGTTGTTTGTGTATACCACATTCTTTTTATGCATCCGTAGGTTGATGGCCACCCAGGACATTTTATTTTTTTATTTTTTTAATTTTTATTTATTTATTTATTTTTTGAAACAGAGTCTCACTCTCTTGCCTGGGCCAGAGTGCTGTGGCGTCAGCCTAGCTCACAGCAACCTCCAACTCCTGGGCTCGAGTGATCCTCCTGCCTCAGCGTCCCGAGTAGCTGGGACTACAGGCATGCACCACCATGCCCGGCTAATTTTTTTATATGTGTATTTTTAGTTGTTTGGCTAATTTCTTTCTATTTTTAGTAGAGACGGGGTCTCGTTGTTGCTCAGGCTGGTCTCGAACTCCTGAGCTCAAACAATCTGCCCACCTCGGCCTCCCAGAGTGCTAGGATTACAGGCGTGAGCCACTGCACCCGGCCTATTTTTTTATTTTTTTGAGACAGGGTCTCACTCTCTTGCCCGGGCTAGAGTGCAGTAGCATCATCATAGCTCACTGCAACTTTAAACTCCCAGGCTTAAGTGATCCACCTGTCTCAGCTTCCCAAGTAGCTGGGACTACAAGCTCACACCACCATGCCTGGGTAATTTTTTATATTTTGTAGAGATGGGGTCTTGCTATGTTGCTCAGGCTGGTCTTGAACTCCTGGCCTCAAGTGATCCTCCCACCTCAGCCTCCCAAAGTGCTAGGATTATAGGCGTGAGCCATCTTGCCCAGCCATGTTAACCGTTTGTAAGTCTACGGTTCCGTGGCGTCACTTACATTCAGCGCATGTTTTCTTATATGAGATTCCACCCATGACAGGGTAGGTGTCTGTCACGGGATTTACCAGGTCAGAGGTGTGGATGGTTTTAAGATTCTAGATACCTGCCGCCAAATTACCTTCCAGAAATGTAGTTCTAGTTTGCCCTTGGCTTTGAGGTTAATGGTCTACTCTCCCTTGACTTCTTTTTGCCCTCGTTCTTTATGCGGGATTTTACTGAAGCAGCTCCGTCAGTTGGTAGGAGGCTGAGCCAGGTGGGTCCTGATCTGAGATTAGGGTTTGCATTAGGTCGAGGGGCCTGTCCTCAGTTGGGCCTCCTGGTTTCTTAGTGACCCTTGGAGACAGCCAGGCCTGCATAGGGAGGGGCCCTGAGCGGGGGCCACACTGAGGCCACTGGCACACAGTCCTTTGTCAGCTCTATGGTCCTTAGCAGGGCAAGAACTTGCTGTCCCTTGTCTGCTGTGAAACTTGCTAGTTTATTGCTGTTCCGGACTGTGTGTCACTGAATCTGAAAAGTGATTTGGCTTCTCTGCCGTGAATCCTGGCAGAGGCCTCGGTCTGCCAGATAGCACTGTCCAGTGAATTCTGGCTCACGGAGTTCCTGCTTGGCTTTAGTTGAAGCTCCAAGGAAACAGAATGTGGTAGAAAAGGGATTTTATACAGGAAAGAAACTTGCGTGGCAGCACATGGCCTGGGGCAGCAGGACGCCGTTGGGTTTGTCAGGACAAACACCTCCCTGCGTGCGAGGACTTGCAGCAGGTTCAGAACTCCTGGCCAGAACTTGGCCCGGAAGGGGCAGCTATAGCAGGGTCGTGTTTGGAGGGAGGGCAGCACGGTGCCATGCACTTGGAGAAGAAAGGAAAGGAATGGCCCCTTCTCAATACTGACTAGTTGTCCTGCACTGTGGAGGACACGCCGCCTTGTTTCTGCTCTCGCTGCAGCTGAGAGCTGGTGGTCCAGGAGTCCGAGCTGTCCTGGCTCCTGGCTTACAGAGCGAGTTCTCACACTTGGTTTTTCTCCTGTTCTGTGTTGCGCATCTTAGCTGTGTCATTGGCTGCCGTTCTGATTGTGATAAATCACTTAAACTCCTTGGGCCTCTGAATTCCCGGCTGTAAATGAGGAAGCTGAACAGTAGCATCTTTAAGATCCTTTTAGTTTTATGATTCTAAATAAAGTTAAGTTGTGTCGCCCAGCAAATCCTTTGGAAACCCCTGTTGTCCCGAAGTGGAAGACCCTGGTCGTGTCTGGCTTCCTGCAGTGCCTCGGGTCTGGAGAGCTCGCGGCGGGTCGGGGGTGGATTTGCTCTGTATGCAGGTTTAACGGGAACCAGAACGTTGATTTGCTGGCTGCTGTGTTGGCTTTCCGCACTGCCCACTGGCCAGTCCACGGGTCACTGCCGGGACTGGAACAGATGTCTCAAGGCCGCGCAGGTGTCACCTGGAGCAGCGTGCTGAAATGCAGGGTGTGGGCAGCAGGGAGGCCCCGCCGTCAGTGTGGGCAGAGGGCAGTGTGGGGGCGTCTGCCAGGGCAGAGGTGTTGGCGTCCAGGCAGGTGGTTGGCAGCGGGAGGCCTGGTGGTGCCAGCTGGTGTCTTGCCGGCTGGAGCACGGCCCCACGTGGTCAGGAATGCTTGTGCGGAGGCCAGTGCTGAGATGGGTAGGCGTGCGTGTGTGTGTGTGGGGGTCACATCAGGTTACTTTGGGGCCATCATTTACCTTCATCACAGATGACCGCTCCCCACTGTAGCCTGCTTGCCTTGTGTGGACCACACTGGGATTGGAATCCAAGGCTCCCTTCCTGCAGGGGAAGCTCTCTGTTTGCTCACTGTTAGACTCTTTTGAGCATTCTCGGTGCCAGCTGGAGGGGGGCTGTCCCAGCCTGAGTCGGCCAGCCCTGGAGGTGAGCCGGTAGGTCCGAGGGGGTGTGAGGGCAGGAGGGACTCCGGTGCTGAACGTCTGCACTCCCATGGGGTGTGGACGCCTCAGTGGAAGTCACTGCTTTCCTGCAGAATGTTCCATGTGTCAGGCTTGGCTCGAGGTGGACCTCCCCCCACCCTGAGTTTGCCGGTGTCCCAGTCTAGTGGTCTTGCAGGAGAGAGAGGGTCCCTCCATTGACCGGGACTTAGCACTTGAGCTTGGCTTTGTGCTTCATCAGGGGATGCCATTCACCTTCCAGAGCCCAAGCCCTGCGCTGCTGCTATGGCAAGCTGGTGGTTGCCGAGGTGAGCCGGAGCTTAGGAAGGATGAGAAGATACCGCAGCAGAGCCTGGATTTGAACCAAGGATGGTTGTTTGAGCCTCTGCTCTTCGCTCTACAATACTGGGATTGGCCAGCCTTTTCTTAAAGGGCCAGATAGTAACTAATTTTGTCTTTGAAGCTGAGAGGCAAAATTCAGGCTACTTAGTAGGTACTTACATAACCATTTAGAAAGTAATCATTTAAAACTTCAAAAAACCAGTCTTAGATCCTGGGTCACACGAAAACAGGTGGCAGTGGGCTGCCTCCTAACGCCTGGGGATTATGAAATTGGTGACAAAGCCAATGTGGGCGTCTCTCGTCTGTTCAGGACCTTGCACGAGCATCTCTCCTGGGGCCTGGGAGGCAGGTAGGGTCGGTCTTCCTGGTCCCCAGGAGGACTCTTTCTCAGTGAAGTTGCTGGAGGTGGAAAAACAGAGATGGGAGGTGGTTGCCTGGTTTCCACCTCCCTCTGCTCTGCTCTGCGTCCTGCTGCTTCCCAGGGCTGAACATTCATTCCCTGAAACAAGGCTGGCCACGAGTTTAATAATCCTTGAAGCTGAATGGTGGGGTTCGTGGGCATTCATGATACTGGTCTCTACTTTTGTATTTGTTTGAAGTTTTCCAGGATAGAAAGTTAAGGGAATAGTCATTTATTGGTCAAAGGAATTTAAAAAAAAAACCTCTCCACATTGAGAGAACAGGGTGCTGGAATCCTGAATCTTTCACAAGCCCCAAGATGAATAAACTCTTACTCCTCTGTTTCCTAGCAACAGATGTTTCTGAGAAAGCAGTAGCCATGCCTGAGCCAATCCATCATACATCCAACCGTCCATCCAGCCATCCATTTATCTATTCTTTATTCATCTTTCATCTAACCATTCATCTAACCATGGGTCCATTTGTCCATCTAACATCCAATCAGCCATCCAGACATCTTTTTATCTGTTCTTTATTCATCCATCCGTCCATCCAACTAGCCATCCATTCATCTGTTTATTCATCTATCATTCATCCAACCATCTGTCCATAATTCATCCATCTGTCCATCTAACATCCAATCAGCCATCCATCTATCCACTCATCTATTCTTTATTCATCTGTCATCCGTCCATCCATCCAGCCATCTGTCCATCATTCAGACATGCATCCATCCATGTAACATCCAGTCAACCATGCATCCATCCATCCTCCAACCATCCATCTATTTGTTCCTTTGAAGTTATGTAGCACCCACTGGGGTCCAAACATGATGCTGAGGCCTCTACTTCATCTTTGACCCCAAGGAACCCATAGATGTGTAACAGCTGATAGATGGGTGCTGGGAACGAAGGTCAGTCCAAGCAGACCCTGAGAAGGGACTGACTGCTGGGTTAGTGTGAGGAGGGCATCTTGGTGGGGGTGGCCCATTGGTTGGGTCTTGAATGGACTGAAATGAAAGGGATTGTGTTAGGCTGTTGTGGGGGAGGGGAGAGGCCTTCCAAGCAGAGGCAGCACACAGGAATGGAGCAGTGTAAAGAAAGACCTGCCTGGCCAGGCACGGTGGCTCACGCCTGTAATCCTAGCTCTCTGGGAGGCCGAGGTGGGCGGATTGTTTGAGCTCAGGAGTTCGAAACCTGCCTGAGCAAGAGCGAGACCCCATCTCTACTAAAAATAGAAAGAAATTAATTGGACAGCTAAAAATATATAGAAAAAATTAGCCGGGCATGGTGGCGCATGCCTGTAGTCCCTGCTACTCGGGAGGCTGAGGCAGAAGGATCGCTTGAGCCCAGGAGATTGAGGTTGCTGTGAGCTAGGCTGACGCCACGGCACTCACTCTAGCCCGGGCAAAAGAGTGAGACTCTGTCCCAAAAAAAAAAAAAAGAAAGAAAGACCTGCCTGCCACAGGGTTCTGTAGGCTTGGAACAGCTGGCACACGGTGTTGGGGCCAGAGACTGGCTGGCAGTGAGGTAGGGTGGTCTGGTGTGCCCCCAGTGGGCCAGAGAGGGGTCCTACGGAGGATGGAGTGAGTGTGGGGTGTGTAGCTGCCATAAGCCCTGCTCATGGATCATGGGCCCTCTCTGGACAGCTTGTCCCCCGGCTGGGCAGCAGACGTCCTACCTGTGCTCACCTTTGCTTGGGCTCCCTGGCTCCCAGTCTCCCGTTGGCGAGCACCTGTCCGGGCAGCGTGGTATTTTTGTGTCTGTGTACAAAGCAGACACGCTAGAGCTTCGGTGTTAAGTGCAGCTTCATGCTTCAGCGGGCACCTCGCTAGGCTTGTGTGGGGCGGCTGTCCAGAAAGCTCTGTCGGGCCCTCTGGCGTTCGTGAGAACCTGGGGCCGGAACCGGCCTGCTGGTAGTGGATCCAGAGAGGAGTGGCCCTTGCCCCCGAGCGCCTCGTCCTCCCACACCCTGCTGTGTCTGGTGACTTCAAGGCTCTATCTGCCAGGGGTTGAGGGCCGAGGGCCCAGGGCCCAGGGCGCGCACAGCGGACTGTGGGAAAGAGTCATTGGGGTTTTTTGTTTGTTTTGGTTTTTTTGTGTGTGGTAAAATACACGTACCACAAAATTTGCTCTCTTAACCATTTCAAATACACAGTTTAGTGGCATTAAATACCTTCACATTGTTGTGCAACCATCGCAGCCGCCCATCTCCAGAACTTTTTCATCTTGCGCAACTAACACTGTGGATCTGTTAACTACCAGCTCCCCGTTCCCCTTCCCCAGCCCCTGGAAACCTCTCTTCTACTTTCTGTCTCTATGGATGTGACTACGCTCGGACCCCCATGTGAGTGGAACCACACAGCATTTGTCTCTTTTGCAACTGGCTTATTTTACGTAGCAAAATGTCCTCAGGGTTCATCCATGTTGTAGCATGTGTCAGAATTTCCTTTCTTTTTAGGACTGAATAACATTCCATTGTACATGTAAATGCCACATGGGGATTGCCTCCACCTTTGGCTTTTGTGAATATTAGGGACATGGTCTGCAAATTCAGTGATACTTTTTTAACATCAGATTTTTACGTTGATTTGCCCCTCCCCCACCTTCAGCTATGTGTTTTCCAGCCAACTCCCTTTCCTCTTTTTAACAGATTTCCGATTATAGGAATTTCTGTCCATGTTAGGAAAATTTAGGGTTGAGGGTAAAAAATACGTATGCATGTCTTGTAAATTATCTGTTCTTTTTGAAAAATAGTAAAGACTCGAAAGACACTGTGATGTCACAAGGTTGTGCGCATATGTGCACGTGGAGGTGTCATTTGTAGACGGTGAAAGTCACTCTTTGGCGTGCTGTGTGGTGAGTCGCAACAGAGTCATGCAGCCGTGATCACGATGCATGGCGGGTGCATCACCCCAAACCTCCCCTTACCTCCTTCTTGTCGTCATCTCGCCCACCCGCAGCCCACGGCGGCCACCGACGTGCTTTCTCTCCCGACGCTTTTGCCTTTTCCCGGACGTTGTGTAAAGGGAATTGTGCAGCGTGCAGCCTTCTGGCTTCTCTCGCTCAGGTAACGCACATGGCGTCCCCCTGAGTTGTGTGTGCTGATGGCATATTCCCCTCTATCACCAAGGAGGGTGTCATCCCCCGGGTGGGTCAGGGTTGTCCTTTCCCTTTCTGTCCTGTTTTAACAGCTTTATTGAGATACAACTTATACACCGTATAGTTCACCTGTTTAAAGTGTGCCGTTCCGCGGTGGTGAGTGTGGTCACTGCGTCGTGCAGCTGTCACCACTGTCTGACTCCAGAACATGTTCGTCACCCCTCAAAAGAACCCCATGCCCTGTAGCAGTCTCTCCTCATTCCCTTCTAGTCCTGGCACCCACTAATCTGCTTTCTGTCTCTGGATTGGCCTTTTCTGGACGTTTCCTACAAATGGGATCACACAGTAGGTGGCTTTTGGTGGACAGCGTCCTTTTCTTAGGGTTTCTTACAGAAGTCCCTTTTTCCAGGCCACACCGTGTCCTTGGGGTGGGGGTCGTGGAGCTGCTCTCGCCCAGTCTGTCCCCAGGTCCTCCTCGAGCTCCTTACCTCCGGGTTTGGGGCTCCTCCCCTCAGGGTACCAGGAAACAAAACCCCTGTCTCTTCCGGGTCCCCTCCTGCCAACAAGGCTCCCCTGCCCCGTAACCAGGGTCCTGCCTGTCCCGCCTCGGCCTCCCCTGGGGCTTTGGAGCCCCGAAGTGAAGTGTGGACAGGAGGCTGGACCCTCCAGCCTCTGACAGGGGCCTGCCACTTTCCCATGAGCTTGTCTTCCCACTGCCAGGTCCTTTGTCATCTTTGCTACTGGAGTGCCCAGGCCTGGGAAAGGGGCTGGAGGTAGGAGAGAAGCTTTCACGGCACATGGTCATGGTCACCTGTAGCCTGGAATCTGAGCTGTGGCAGGATTGGCAGACACACTGGGTTGTATGGGGGAGAACCTCAAAAGTGGGCTCTGGTCAAAGGTGGATCCCTTCACTGTCCCTAGTCCTTGGACTGGAAACTGCTCACAGGTGTCCCTGGGAATCGTCATGGTATTTGGAGTCTGTAGGGACACTGTTGCTCCAGACTCCAGGGCCTTAGTGGGGATCACGCTGGCTTCTGGGAAGCTTGATGTAGTTGTTGCTATGTAGACGCAGAAAACCCGCAGGCCTGCCGGGACCTGGAATAAGCCCCCACTGGGCTTTTTGGCACCTGGGCAGCCGCCTCTGTTGCACAGCTGCCACCCTCTCCAGTGGAAGCACAGTTCTTGTCCTGGAAGCACCGGGGGCTTCTGGAATGAGCACTGTAGACTTGCCAGCATGGATCGTGCCCACCCGTGAGCATCGCTCTGTGTCTCCAACACACACAGTCTCCACGGGCCGCCTGCTCTGATTCTCAGGGAGAGAATTATGACTCTGTCCTTTGGTTTGTTTCCTCATTGAAGAGGAAAATAGACGCACCTGCTTTTTGGCCAAGAGCTGTGGCAGCTGCAAGCTGAATGTTACCCGGCCAGACTGTGAGTTATATGGTCATAAATCAGTGTCTTGTCTGCAGAGAGCTTGGACGTGTGAGGAACGGCCAGCTTTATCTCGATTGCTGGGATGGTGCTGGCCTTGAGAGGGACAAAGACTGGCAGGTGGATGAGCATTCTCTCTGATTTGGGAGGCCTTTCAGGCTTCCCCTTGGAAGGCTACTTCCGAAGGAAACTTTCTTTGTTAGGTTTTGTTCTGACCCTTGAGCTCACCGCCTGGCTGTCCTTGCTTGACTGGGTCTCAGGGCAGCCCTCCTGGAGAGGATACAGCTGACCCCCACAGACTGCCAAGTGTCCCGCGTCCCTCTGCAGACACTCACAGCCCTGGGCATAGCCGTCCTCGGCAGGTGTGTTCAGGGCTCAGCCCACCAGGGTGGGCGCTGGTCAGGCCCTGGACGGCAGCGTTGCTGACCTGCACTCCTGCCTGGGGGTTCCAGGCGAGGCTCTGTGCAGGAGGCAGGGGCCGGGCCGAGAATGTGGAGAGCTCTTCCTTTGAGGCACAGGGACTAAAGGCTCCAACTCCCTGGGGACACAGAGCCAGGTCTCAGCCTGTGCCCTGTGCATTTCACTCACTCCAAGACTCCCTCGGGGGTAAGGACACTTACACTTCCGGGTATCATTGTAGGAGGCAGAGATGTAAGATCCCACTTTGAATTATGCTGAAATCTGGGGGAAACGCATGCCTGAGAGTGGATGAGATATGGTAAGGGTTCTCATCTGGAAAATAGAAATCTGAGCAGTCACTGGCTCAGGGCCCTGCCCTAAAGATTAAACAAGACGATGCGTGCAACAAAAGCACTTAGCATAGCTGCTGGCATGCCCCCAGCGCTTAATAACACTTTTTATTCTCATTTTATTGTTGTTATCATAGTTGCTGTTATGACAGATAGCAGGAGAGGATGTGGCTGCTTCATCAGCTGGCTGGGTGTTTGCTTTGTTTTTTTTTGAGGGGCCAAAGTGGAAGATGAAAAGCCGCCTTTTTCCATCCGAGTTGGAAAAGCCCAGCGCGTCCATTTCCAAGCAGCAATTTTTTCATACGGTTTTGTTGACTTTTAGGGATAGAACCCTTCTTTTCAAATGATATTTTAGATGACACCCTAGCATCTAAAAAGATGAAGAGGGGTGCCTGGGGTCGCAAAGCTGGGCCCAGCTCAGCTCCCACCCCCCAGCCCGGCTCTCAGGTCCCAGGGTGGGAGCTGCTGCTGCTCTTGGGGTCCCGGCACGGGATTCTCCTCCAGCCCTGGTGGCCTGTCCTGTGGCCCAGAGGACCCACGTTTCCTCTCTGCTCCATGTGCCCTCCCAGGGCGGCGACAGGGCAGCTGCGAGGATGTTCCTTCCAGGGACTGGCACCCAATGTCACCCTCTGTCTTAGGTAGAGCAGGTCGGGCAGGGAACCTGTCACAGCTTCCGAATTCTTGGAACAGAGAGACAGAATCGGGCCTGGGAACGACCGGTCGTTTCTGGCAGTGGGTGTGGGGTGACCTGAGGGGACTCGGGGCCTGCGTCTGTGAGTGTGTTTCGTCCAGACTTGCATTTGGAAGGGGTTCAATTAGGCAAAGCTTTGGTTTTGCTCTTTTAAAAAAAAACTGTGGATAAACTACACATGATGTAAAATTGACCACTTTAACCATTTCTAATCCTACAGTCAGTGGCATCAAGTACATTGCCAGTGTCGTGCAATCGTCACCACTGTCCATCTCCAGAGCTTTCTCATCGTCCCCAAACTGAAACTCGATACCTGTTTATAGCCAGTAAACGATAACTCCCCACTCCCCTGCCCCAGCCCCAGCAGCCATCACCTACTTTCTGTCTCCATGAATTTGACTGCTCTGGGACCCTTACATGAGTGAAATCATATGGTATTTGTCCTTTCATGTCCAGCTTATTTCACTGAGCATGATGTGTTCAGGGTTCATCCACATTGCAGCATGTGTTAGAATTTCCTTCCATTTTGAGGCTTAATGAAATTCCAGTGTATGTGTTTAGCACTTTTTTTTTTATCCATCCGTCGGTCAGTAGACACTTGGCTTCTACCTTTCGGCTGTTGTGAGGATGCTGAGTGAACATGGGTCTACATGCCTTTGCTCTCAACCCCTTGCAAACAGGTGCCTCCTGCATGGGTGCCTGGCCACCATCCAGCCCTCTGCCTATTCATGGGAGGAGAACTGTTCTCTTGCAGTAACCGAGGTAAACACAGCTTTCTGGAAAGTAGCAGGTCACTGATAAAGAGGGCAGATGTTCTTGGAAAGAAGAGTTTCTAGCTGAAAGCCCCATCCATCCCTGTTTTCTACCACCTTCTCTGCCAGGGAAGTTTGAGCCAGCCATTCCCAGGAAGTGGTGAGCCTCAGATATCATGCAGGGGAGACGGGGGAGGTGTTTCTGTGTGATTCCATCTGCTGATGGCAGGTACAGACCTGGGGGCTGACTGTCCTTGGGCAAGTTGGCAATGAAACCAGAGTGGATGTAGGACAGGGACCCTGCTTGCTTCCCAAGTGGGAACAAGCCGGGCGGGTCTGGGGTCTTCCTCCATACAGCACCGGATGGTGTTGAGCCTTGGGGTGGGCTGTGGCTCTGCACCCCTGCTTGGCCGTGCAGGAATCAGGGCTGGAGTGTGCCTGGAGGGGATGGGCCCATGGAGGAGGGATACAGGACCAGCTAGTCAAGGAGTTAGCCAGTGACTGAGACTCCAGGAATTTCAGCTTTCCTGTAGACCTGGGTCATTTTCTAGAATTACCACATCCCTTTCATTTTGCCATGTTTAGGAAATCTGGCTGAGCTGGTAATGACGAAGTCCGACCGAGAAGCGTCTTACACGTAACCTTCTGTTTCCCTCGAGTGTTTGGGAGGAAGCTATGGGCATGTTTTATGGATAGGTGCTACGAGTCCTTTCCTCTCCGGTCGGGCCTGAGTGGCCCCGATAAGCGTTGGCGGCACCAGTGTGGATCTGTGCGGGGCCTGGCTTCAGGCACAGATGCCTGTTTCTGCAAGACCGAGTTTACTCATAGCACCCCCTGCCCTTTTAAATCATGCTACAAGGGTGTCTTTTTTCTTGAATTCTATGACTACATTGTTCAAGAGTTATTACCGTGTTTATAACCTCAGACCCAATAATCCCACCCCTAGGGTATTTTCCTAAGGAAATCTCACCGCCCCCCTTTCCTTTTTGGTACTATTATATGAAGCTATTCATTGTATTCGTAACAGTGGAAACCTGGAAACAACTGAATGTTCTGCAACACAAAAGGGCTTCCATTAGCTTGGCAGACTGTTCTCTCATCATCAGAGGCTGAGGATGAAAAAGAAGTAGCCACGTGGAACATTGTCATAAGTGGGGAAAGTGAGATACCTAAAGCTGAATGTGTTAAGATTTGTATCAGTCATCTCTTGCTGTGTAACAAACCATCCCAAAACTTAGTGACTTAAAACAACACAATTTAATCTCTTGTGACCCTGTGGGTTGGTGGGTGGTTGTGCTCCTGCTATCACACGGCTTGCCAGCTTGACTGCATTCAGCTTGTGGGTCGGCTGAAGCTGGCACCCGAGGTGGCCTGACCTGTGTGGCTGCAGACATGGTGGGGATGCTGGAAGGCTGGGACCTCTTCCTCCCTGTGACCCACCACCGCTCCGTAGTCTAGCTTGAGCTTCTTCACTTGGAGGCTGGGTTCCAAGAGCAAAGGCAGATGCTGCAAGGCCTCTTGAGGCCTGGTGCTGTGGACCTTGTAAACTGTCACTTCTGCCGTTTTCTGTTGGTCGCAGCAGGTCCCAAGTCCAGCCCAGATCCAGGGGGTGGAGAATGGGACTCCCTTCTTGATGGGAGGGAGGGACAGCAGTGTCACATGGCCCTAGGGTGTGGACACAAGCAGGTGTGATTCCCAGGGGGCCCTGGTGATGTCCCCACCACAGGGTTTTGGTCACATAGTCACAGGACAAGGACCAGAAATGACTGTGGGAAAACGAACCCAGACCATTGGTCAAGGAAGTGAGGTTGTGGATGATTTCTTTAAGCTTTTGCTATTGCCATGTTATGTAGTGGATTCGAAATGAAAATTCTTAGCATGTTATACATTGGGCTTCTAGTTCAAGAATGTTGAGGCGGGGGGTCCACTGTTAGGTCCTGTAAACTTGCAGGCTCAGCCGGCGCAGGACCTCTGCAGCCTGGGCTTTCAGAAGAGGACATCTAAAGATAGTGACCAACACTATGGGGTACCTTAAAGCTCTGGTGTGCTCTCTTACCTTGCCACCCTCAACAGAGGGTGGACAGGTTTTGAGTACAACATGAATGGCCCCAAGTCATGGGGGTGTTGGTTGGCCACCTCTGTAAGGCAGACATGGGGCCCAGCCAGCGAGAGCTGGCCATCCTTACGTAGGATGCGGAGGCATCGTGTAAACACTGGTGTGCCTGGCAGATGGGCGGTGGGCTCGAACTACAGCCACCTGCTCAGACAGGAGAGGCCTTGACACCAGGATCCTTCTGGAGAAAGAGCCGGACCCCTGAATCACCTTGGGGAGAAAGGTTGGTTTCTGCAGGGAGGGTGTGAACCTGTCCTGAGCTCTGGGAAACCTCCACCATGCAGTGACCCTCCTCTCCTCGGAGCAGTCCTCCCCATCCCTGCGCTCTCTGCTCTCCTCATCCTGGACTTCCACACCTGCAGGACCCCGGTGGCTGTCCCCTCAGTGTGGATTTGTGCTCTGACCTGGCCCTTGGGCTCTGCCAGTGCCCTGCTCCAGGCAGATCTGGGCAGTGGGATCCCTTGGAGCTGGGTGAGGGTCCAGGTCTAGTTCCTGCCACTGGCTGGCGCCTCTGAGCTTCTGTCCCAGCCCACCTTGTTGGGGGACATGTGAGGATTGGAGGAGGTGACCCAGGACAGTGTCTTGGGCCCAGAAGCTGAGCTCCTTTCCCTGACCCATTGGGTTTCAGCTTCCTCCTTGATAGCTGCAGAGCTCTTAATGAGACAGTGTTTGTGGGGAACCCCCACCACGGAAGGCAGGTTAGGGCTGACGGAGCCTCCCCGCCTCCTCCCTGAGTTGTCCCAGCTCAGCCTCGGCACAGGGGGTGCCGGGGGGTTGGAGAGCTGGGAAGCCACCACCTCAGCCCCTGCTGGCCTCCGGGCTGACAGTGAGGAGGGGTCAGGTCTGCTCAGCGGTGTGGTGCGCAGGTGGGGTTGGTGACTGACTGTTCATTGCTCCCGGGATGCATCTGGGGATTGACCTCAGCCTGGGCAGTGGTGGCTCAGAACAGCCTGATGATCTCCGATCACTCAAGCCACAAGTGACTGGATGGGCATGGCGCACCCCGATCCTCGCAGTGAGGACCCCCCACTCCTCACCCAGGGCAGCCTGGCCCACCTGCACTGCTGCTAGGGGAGGGCCAGTGGAGGAGACCCCAAAAAGGGCTGTTTTTTCTGTCCTGGAAGGAGCCAGTTCCGAGGGTGAGTGGCTGTCAGCAGCTAGGATAAATCGCCTGCTGACTTGTTTCATTAAGAGGCTCCTTGCCGTGGGAGAGTTCGCAGCCCGGCCCTGCACAGGGAGGAAGTGGTGTTTACAGATCGGCCAGCTGGTGCGGGGTGAGGAGCTGATCCCTCGGGGTGAGGAGCTGATCCCTCGTTAGGCAGCCGAGCCGGGAGGGCCTGCTGCGTGCCAGCCCGTTCCTGCCATGCCATTGCCCTAATGGCTATGACGATGGATGGATGGATGGATCAGGTCCTGGGCGGCCAGGCAGTGAAAACAGGAAACCTAATCTTTTAAAAATAATCCGGGGGAGGGGAGAAAGTGAAGCAGCAACAGATGGCTCCCATGGAGTGTGTCTTCCAGCAGGCCTGTGCTTCCCAGAGCTGAAAATGCCAGTAAGTCGTCAAAAAGCTGAGAGCACCCACCGAGGATGCCCCATTGGGCAGTGGGCATCTTCAGGGTCTGTCCCTAATGCTAGATGATGATGTTTTAGCACAAAGCCTCCCTGACCCCAGCCTCTCCCTCCTGCCTCTAAAATCATCCCCATGTGGAGCCCTCTGGCTGTGACTGTGACCCTTTCCTGCCCTGGACCTCTGCCCCGGCCCCCACCCAGGTCTGCCATTGTATGTGCCAAGGGTCCTGATCGCAGCTCCCTTCTGAGAAACCCTGAGCTGACTTTGGACTGGGGTTCAAGGCCGTGCATCTCAGGCAGGCAGTGTGCAGGGCTGTGCAGCAGAGAACCTCCTTCCTCCCTGCCAGTTCTGAGATTCCCTCTACCCCACCATACTTCCTGTACCCCATCCCTTTGCCAAGAATGTCCCCCTGACCCCACGTGTCTCCACCTGCCCAGCTCTGAGGCTACCTTGTTCATTTCCCACCGTTGACCCACCCCATGTCATTCTCTCTCCCTGACTTCCATGTAGTTATTCCCTCTTCCTCCCAACCTCTCTCGGCCCCTTATTCATGCCTCCTTCCTGCCCTGGCCGGGCTCCCCTAGTACTTGTATGAGCGTCTCCTCCCAGACTGTAGCTTCTGGAGAATGAGCCATCCTGTTATCTGTGCTTCTCGCTCAGAAGACACAGTCCCGTGTGGCGGTGCAGAGGGGGAGGGGCTCTTCTGCCACCTGCTCTTGGAGGCTGCCTGAGCACACAGCTCCCTCCAGAGCTCCAGGTCCAGCAGAACATGCAGGGGTCCAGCTGTGCCCCCAGCTCTCATAGGTGCTTGAGCCACTTCACCTCTTGCATGGGGACCAAAGGGATCTGGCTCCTTCTGTGGAATATGCTTCTGAAGGGAGGAGGGTCACGTGAGGTTTTATGAATACCTGTAGTCCACGGGATCGAGTCTCTGCTGTAACGACAGCCATGTGTTGGGTTCTGGGTGAAGTGTATGGGGAAAATGACTTCCCTTGGAGTAGACAGATCCAAATGGCAGGGAATCTCCTCCGTGCCTGCTGGCTCTGGCTGCCACTCTACCTGGGTCACTTGGCTCAGTGGCTCTGACTGTCTTGGAGGCAGCATTTGCTTCTAGGCCAAGTTCAGGTGTGAAGTGCTGAGAACACGGGGATCCCTGAACTCACCACCCAGGCTCGATCTGCCCGGGAAGCTGGGAGCTTCTCAGGCCCCAAGGCTGCCTGGAGAGTGTGCCGCTCCTTCTCCATCCACTTGGAAGCTCTGCTCACTTCTGACTGCATATTTCATGTTTTAGTCACACTCTTTGCAGCAGGCTTCTGAGATATAATGAAAACTGGCTGTGGATGTTGATGTTGGGTCTAAGACCCACCCGCTGGCTCGGTAAAGATGCTCTCTGGACCTTGGTGTTCCCATCTGTAAGATGGGTCGGTAACCTCAACGATCACTGCTTCCTGGAATCGTTGGCACGCCAGAGAGTAGCCAGCTTGCACAGCGGGCTTCCAGGGAGATTTGTTTCATTCTGTGATTCTCCACATTTCGGATAAGGGCTTAGATTTGCTTTCTCTTTATCAGACTGTCCCTGGAAACTTGCGGGGGGAGTCTTTCTGCTGTGGTAGCCTCTTGGTGTCTTGGAAGCCTGTCTGTAAGAACCTGCCCTTTGGTGGTGGGGCAGAGTCTGCAGAGGCATTGGCTTCCATGGGTTGAGTCTCTCACTCTAATGGGCTCACAGTACCTTGTAATTACCTCCTGGTTCCAGCCTTGCTGGCAGCACACTAGAATTGCTTCTGTGTTAACACTTCTTTCTACTCAGGGCAGGAGTAATTGGTATCTATGATTTGTTCCCTCTTTTATAAATTAGAGGATGGTGATGCAGATAGAAAACGACCTCCTCACACCCCGGAGTGAGGCTTCAGGCTTCTGAGGCTCATGGTTGAGGTTGAGCCATCCCAGGGAGAGTAGAGGGACTTTTGCTTCACAGGGAAGCCACAGGAGACCATGTCTCAGCACCCCAAGGGTTCTCTGTCCCCACCCAGTCCTCTGTTGCTTCCCTCCCTCTCCCCATCCACCAGGTCCAGGGAGGGGGGCAATGTCTTCACAGGAGGGGTCCAGCACAGACTGATTGCTCACAGTTCTGGAGTCTGGGAAGTCTAAGGTCAAGGTGCTGACAGGTTCGGTGTCTGGGGTGGGCTATCTGCTTCGTAGATGGCACCTTCTTGCTGTTTCTTCACGTGGTAGGAGGGGCAGAGACGCTCTCTTGGCTCCTATAAGGGCACTAATCCCACTAATGGGGGCTCAGCCCTCACGACCTCATCACCTTCCAGCAGCCCCCACCTCTTGGTGCTGTTGCTTTGGGGATTAGGTTTTAACATAGGAATTTCTGGGGGGATACAACATTCACTCTATAGTACAAGAGGTGACACCATGGAGTGGGTAAAGGGTGACCACCTAGCCATGTGACAAGGGCTTGACCAAGGGAGTTGGGGTGTGGGTGTGTGCACATGTGAGCATTTGTGCATGCATGTCTCTGAATGTGCGCATATGTGTATGCATGTGAATGCTTGTGCCTACCTGTGTGGCCCACCCTCTGAGGCTGGGCTTTGGGCTGTCTGCACTTTCTTTAGTGTCTCTTAGACGGGAGTGCCAGCTCCCTCCTCGGTGCCTCTCAGAAGATGAGATGACAGCACTGTGAAGGCCCTTTCCATGCAGTGGCTCCCTCCCCTCCCTGCTAGTGCCAGGCCCACCCCCCAGGCCCCACTGGCTGGGCCCTGGGCTACTGGGAGGAGGGCTCAGGAAAGGTAGCTGAGGCTGGGAGGGCCTAGCTCTGTGGGGTCTGCGATGCCCTCAGTTCCAGCTGGTGAGGGGCTAGGCAAGTCTCCCACCTGCCCAGAGCACAGTGACATTCGGGTTCTGTTTCTAGGCCCCGACTGCCATGTGGTTCTCACCCACCCTCCTGATATAGGTGGCCGGGGGCTCTGTTCTCCTTCCCTGTGGCAGGAGCACTTTGCTGACCTCTTGCTCCCTCTCTCCACCCAGCGAGCCCTGACCCCGGCCCTGCCTTCCCCCAGGGAGCCACCTCTTCCTGCCTTTCCCACGGGCATAGGCCCTGGTGCCTGGGACCCCGGGTGCCACACACAGGCAGAGACAGGAGAGCCCTTATCACAAGCCGCCGGCCTGGAGGGCCAATTTATCTCTCCTTTCCACATGGTCTAAAGGAAGCTGGTGCTGAAACGGCAGATGCAAGGACTGACTCCACAACAGGAAGACGGGCTTGGGCACAGGTCCCTTGGCATCGCCTGTGGCTGCCATGGAGTCATCACTCCTGCCGTCCTGGGCTAGGGCTCTCTTGTCCTGGATGGCTACCCAAGTTGGTTTTTAGGACTGCCATTTGTACTTTTGACTCGGTTAAGTATTCTCAGAGCTCTTTGCAGACTGTGCCATTGGGGGTGGGGGCAGGACCTGCCCACGGCCCCAGGTCCCGGCGGGAGTGGGTGCTTCTCTCTAACTGGCCCCACTGGGCAGTGCCTCACGGTAGGTGGTGGTTCTTCTCAAGCTCAGCTGTCGCTCGCGCCTCCAGAAAGGTCAGACCACTCCGTCGCTCCGAGCTACCTTGTGAGTGAGGCGAGCCATGTTCTTCCAGGAGGCGGGCACATGGCCTGAAGGAGAGGCCACTCCCCATTTGCCACTCACTGCGATGCTGCCAGTCTGCCCAGAGAGCCTGGCTTCTTCCAAGGAGGAAGGACTCCCTCTAAAATCTGGACAGAGCAGCCCTCGGCAGGGCTGGAGCTGAGTATTCTCATAGATGTCGCTGGTCCCCTCAGACACAGACTTGAGGACAGCCACGGAGAGCCCACACTGGGAGCAGTTGGTCGGGCTGCTTCGGGGAGGGTGTGCCCAGGCAGGAGGTGGCTGAGCCTGTCTGCAGCGGGATTGAGGCTCATGCAGTCCATTTCACGGAAGGGACAGTCTAGTGTTTGAGGCAGGAGGATGCGAATTCACTTGACTGGTCTGTTGTGCCCTTTTTACGTGCCTTGGGTCCCTTCTTCCATTTAAATACGGAGGAGAACACCCGGGCCCAAGGAGCCTGGACCAAAGACATCATCTGAGCCCAGAGCAGCACGTGTTGTGATTATTTTGGGACTTCCTCTCTGTCCACCTGGGCTCACTCACTGGGTAGACCCCACCCTGTTTCTCAGACCCCACCCAAGGCAGGTTGACCAGGTCAGGTGGAGGGCACAGGCTTTGCCAAAGCCAAGACGTCTGGCTGGAGACGGGACTGTGGGGCCCATCCTCCAGGCTGTCACCTGGGGACACGGGATGTGGCCTGAGCTCCCACTTTCCCAGTCTGCACTGGCAGCTGCTGAGGACTTTGGTTTGGGGGAAGTCCCTGTGGGTCTGGAGGTGGCTGGGTGACCCAGGGCTTGTTGCCCACTGTCTAGTTGGTATCCCACCAACACCATGGCTTATTTGCAGTGTGCTGCAGTAGGTAGGGTAACGGGTAGAGTCGCAGAGCTAAGGGGTCCACGGTAAGGAATTCCAGGTCCCTGTGCTCATCTTGCATCTGGCACTCCTGTGGGTGGAAGGCAGAGTCACTGAGGCTCCTGCCTTTTCTGGCCTTTGCTATCTGGCCAGGAAGCCTGGGCGCCAAACGTAGTGTTCATTTGGCCTGGTTTGCACATCCCAGGGGCCAGAAACAAGCTCTGGGCCTTCATTTTTTTCTTCCCAATGGTCTTATTTTTTACACTGTTTGATTTCTTAAGGCTTCCTCAGATCCTTTCAGAAACAGCGGGTAAAAACCCATACAAACAAACTCTCTGCTGGGCCTGGCGCCCTCTGGCGCGCACATCCTGCACTCCTTCCTCACTTCTTCCTCGCGACCTGCTGGACTGGGTGGCCCCTTGGGTGGGGCAGGGCAGGGTAGGGTGGGGCGTTGCCTGGGAAACGGTGCAAACCTTCTCCTGGGTCTCCGTAAATGATTCATTTCCTGCAAGTGTCCTGTGCTGTTTCCAGCAGAATCTCTGTTATGTATGAATCAAGATGCCAGCTGACAGTTTCTGCCACGGCTGATGTGAGCTTTCCCTTCGGAAACATCCTTGCCACAGGCCCCGGGTGATCCTTTTATACTTACTGACACTGCGTGTGCGTGTGCGTGGTTATGAGCTGCCACATGCTGAGGAAGCCAAGGATATTCTTTCATTATACTGCGTGTTACCTGTGCTGATGGGTTCTTGGCAGCATGTCAGTGCCTGGGCAGAGAGGAAGAGAGAGGTTCCTAAGCTGTGTGATGAATGTCTAGGTCTATGGTGACTACAACAGCCAAGTTCGGAAAATGAGGAGAGGATGATGGTTGAGGCCTCTCCCTGTCGTTTAGAATGGGGGTTGGCGAACTACAGCTCAGTCCTGCCCACTGCCTGTTTCATCAGTAAAATTTTATAGGAAACACAGCCTTCTCATTGCCTTACGTATAACCTGTGGCTGCTTTCGTGCTATAATGGCAAGGTTGGGTAGCTGAGACAGATACCACATGGCTTGCCAAGCTGGAGATACTTACCATCTGGCTCTGTGCAGGAAAAGTTTGCTGACCCCTGGTTTGGGATAAAACACAGAAGTGGAGAGACCCTAGAATAGCAGTCATGTGTAGAAAGAGCCTCCTCTCCTCCAGCTGTTTTATCTCTGCAGCTAGGCTCACTGTGGATGAGACAGGTTCTCTCTGTTGCACCCGAGAGGGGCCAGAAGTTCTGTGATTTGGATTTGGGGGAGACTCAAGTGAGACTGTGTTCAGAGACCAGGCCCAGGACTGAGTGTTTGTCAGTGGTGATCTGGAGGCTTCTGGGACAGGATCCTTTTAAACAGGTGAACATAGCTCACCTTAAGCTTTTTTAAAAAATTCCTTCAAAGCCGAAAACCATGCAAATACTCTGCTGCCTGAGCAAGTTTGAATGATTGAAAGGGTAGAAAATAGGGCCTCTCCGCCGGGCGTGGTGACTCATGCCTGTAATCCTAGCACTCTGGGAGGCCGAGGCGGGCGGATTGTTTGAACTCAGGAGTTCGAGACCAGCCTGAGCAAAAGCGAGACCCCGTCTCTGCCAAAAATAGAAGGAAATTAATTGGACAGCTAAAAATATGTAGAAAAAAAATTAGCCGGGCATGGTGGCGCATGCCTGTAGTCCCAGCTACTTGGGAGGCTGAGGCAGAAGGATCGCTCGAGCCCAGGAGTTTGAGGTTGCTGTGAGCTAGGCTGACGCCACGGCACTCTAGCCCGGACAACACAGTGAGACTCTGTCTCAAAAAAAGAAAAAAAAAAAGAAAAAGAAAATAGGGCCTCTTGGAAAGTATTTGAGGAGGTGGATTTTTATAGCCTGGAGAAGCAAGCTGACAAGTGCCACTTGGTTACCACTAGGCACTTTGCTATTGTGTCCAATCTCAGAACAGCCCTGCCAAGTGGCTCCTGGTTCCCCAGTTACCATGGAAGCTCTTGTATGAATTGCTCAGCCCAGAACTGGGGAGAGGGCCATTCTCCCCACGGGGAACATGCTGCCCTGTGGCCCAGCCCTCTGCGCAGAGCATGGAGAAATTAGCCAGAATCGCAGCCGTCCTGTGGGACATAAGGAAGCACATCTTGACTGTAAGCATGGTTAAACACTGGGATTAGCTGTCAGGGTAGTGTGAGAAATTCCCATCTGGGGAGACCTTCAGAAATGAGAAACTGTTTTCAGCTGCATAGTTACAGGGCCCTGGCCTCAGTGGCCTCTGGAAGGCAACCTTTCAGCCTTTCTGATTCAGCAGTTCTCTCCTCTGTCAACAGCAAACCCGTTGCTGGTTCAGATCGCAATAGTGCTGAGCCCTTTTAGAACTTCTAAGGCCCTGAGCTACTGGGGATTTGTTTTCCAGGGTGGTTCTTACACCTAAGAAATCTTCTAGAAGGCCGAGCCATCTTAAGTGGTCCTCGTGCCTGTTGTACCTTAGCTCTGTCTGCCTCAGGTTACTGTCAGCTCCAGGGCTCCTTTTCCTGCAGGCCTTGGTCAGTACCATGAATGGTTAGGGGGGTGTGGGTCAGGGTGGGTGGTTGCCAGCAGGCTTCAAGGAGTTGGCTCATTTCATCTAAGTTGCCAAATTTATGTGCACGGATTTTGCAATATTTCCGTAGTAGCCTTTCAATGTCTCTGAAATCAATAGCCATATGCCCTCTTTCATTCCTAATGTTGATAATCTGTGTCTTTTTTTTGTTTGTTTGGCTAGAAGTATCATTTTTTTTTTTTTTTTTTTTTTTTTTTTGAGACAGAGTCTCACTCTGTTGCCCTGGCTAGGGTGAGTGCCATGGCATCAGCCTAGCTCACAGCAACCTCAGACTCCTGGGCTCACGCAATCCTGCCTCAGCCTCCCGAGTAGCTGGGACTACAGGCATGCGCCACCATGCCCGGCTAATTTTTTCTATATATTTTTAGTTGTCCAATTAATTTCTTTCTATTTTTAGTAGAGATGGGGTCTCGCTCTTGCTCAGGCTGGTCTCGAACTCCTGAGCTCAAACAATCCGCCTGCCTTGGCCTCCCAGAGTGCTAGGATTACAGGTGTGAGCCACTGCGCCCGGTCTAGAAGGATCAATTTTAATGATTTTATTTTTCCCCAAAGAATCAGCTTTTGTTTCCAGTGATTTTTCTCTATTTTGATGTTTCTAATTTTATTGTTTTCTGCCCTTATTTTTATTATTTCCTTTTGTCAGGTTCACTTTGCTCTCCTTTTTTAAAATTTTTAAGGTGGAATTTTAAATTACTGACTTGAGACCTTTCTTTTCCTCTGTTATAAGCATTTGATACTATACGTTTACCTCTAAGCACTGCTTTAGCTGCATCCTACAAATTTCAATTCATTTCATTTTTATTTCAGTCATTGCAAACCATTTTTTAATTTCCCTTGAGACTTCCTATTTGATTTTGGATCATTTAGTAGTGTTTAGTTGTTTAATTTCTAAATATTTGGATTCTTTTCCAGGTGTCTTTCTGTTAGTGATTTTTAATCAGATACATGTATTCGTTTCCTTACTGCTGCTGTAATCAATTACCACAAACTCAGTGGCTTAAAACAACAAAACTTACTACCTCACAGTTCTGAAGTTCAAAATGGGTCTATAGGGCTAAGTCTTTGTTTTCCTTAATCTGAGATGGTCTTTATTTTGCCTTCATTCGTGAAGGATGTTTTCACTGGATATAACATTTTGGGTTGACAGATCTTTTCTTTTAGCATTTTGAAATGTGTCATCCTCTTCTGGCTGCTATAGTTTCTGATGGGAAATCTACAGTCATTTGAATCCATATTCCCCTGTATAAAAAAACAACAAACAGTAATGTTTTTTTTCAGACTGCTTTCAAGACTTTTTTCTTTACCTTTGGTTTTCGGCACTCTGATTATGACATTTCTGGCTGTGATTTTGTTTATCCTGTTTGCGTTTCACTGCATTTCTTGGATCTGTAAATGTATGTTTTCCTTTTAATTTGAAAATATTAAAAGGAAATACTCAGCTATTATATCTTCAGATACTTTTTCTGCTTCAGTGTCCCTCTCCTCTCTTTCTGGGACTCCTGTGACATGAAATTACACCTGTTGATGTTGTTCCATAATTTTTGAGATCCTTCTATTCCATCTTTCTCCATTCTTGTTTCTCTCTATTGTTTACATTAGATAGTTTCTGTTGATCTATTTTTAAGTTCACTGACTTCATTGTCATCTCCTTTCTATTATTAAACCCCTCCAGGGAATTTTTTATTTTTTGGTTCTAAAATTTCTCTTTGGTTCTTTTTTTATAGCTTCTATTTTCTGGCTAAGAACTCCTGTCTTTCATTTGTTTTAAGAGTCTTTGCTCTTACTTCTTGGAGCATGGTCATAATAGCTACTTTAAAGTTTTATTTTGATAATTCAAATATTTGGGTCATCTTGGGGTTGATATTGGTTGATTACCTTTTCCCTTAACAGTTGTTTTGGTTGCCTGATTTCTTTGTCAAGTAATTTTGGATTGTGTCCTGAACATTTTGGATATTATGAGACTGTGGATCCTGTTTAAATGTTCTGGAGATATTGATTGATTTGTTATACAGGCAGTCGACCCAGTTACATTCAGACGGCACATCCTGGTTCATTTACTGTGCTCTGTGGTTCCAACATCCAGCCTGCTATGCACCACCCAGGGCTCAGTTTGAAACCTGGGCAGTAGTCTCTGCTGTAATTCAGGTCCCACAGCCTGTGCTATGCTGATTCTAAGTGATTTCACACATATGCAGTTTAGGGGTGAGCCCAGAGTTTCGTACACAGATTGAAAGGATCCTTTTTCCGGCACCTTCCTCTCCACGATCTTCCTTACACTCTCTGCGTCTTCAGGTTCCCCCTCCCAGGTGTTCTGACTAGAAGCTGGGGCTCTGGCCTTCCCGCACTGTCACCAGAGTTCCACCCTGAGGATCCACTTCCACTGTACCAGGACCAGGGCTCCACTCCATGGCGGCCACTGCTGTGTATGTGGGGTGGGGAATGGACGCCTCATTTTTGCAGGTGTTCACCTGGATCAAGGTGAGTGAAGCCAAAAAAGAGTTCAGTCTAGGCCGAGCGCGGTGGCTCACGCCTGTAATCCTAGCACTCTGGGAGGCCGAGGCGGGCGGATTGTTTGAGCTCAGGAGTTCGAAACCAGCCTGAGCAAGAGCGAGACCCTGTCTCTACTAAAAATAGAAAGAAATTAATTGGACAACTAAAAATATATAGAAAAAATTAGCCGGGCATGGTGGCGCATGCCTGTAGTCCCAGCTACTTGGGAGGCTGAGGCAGAGGATTGCTTGAGCCCAGGAGTTTGAGGTTGCTGTGAGCTAGGATGACGCCACGGCACTCTAGCCCGGGCAACAGAGTGAGACTCTGTCTCAAAAAAAAAAAAAAAAAAAAAGAGTTCAGTCTACAGGATCCCACTCCCTGGTCCTCTGGCTAGAGAGAGCAAGCTTTTCTGTTGGTTTGGGTTTTTTTTTAACCCCACTGTCTGTACCTATTAGTGGTTTCGGGCTGCTCTAGTGCCAGTCTGGGAGGTAAAAACCCAAAAAATGCAAAACCAGAGAAGTCTCTGCCAGGTACCTGGGTATCTCTCAAGGTTTGAGATCCCTGCTCAGTCCTACTCTTTTCTGCCTTTTCAAGCCCCATGATAGCTGTTTCATGTGTTTTATCCAGAATTTCTAGTTGTGGTTCATGGGAAAGGGTAGAGTATGCTTTCTCCATCTTGCCTGGGATTGGAAGTTCGAGCTTCTACCTTTATTTTTTAAATTAAAAAAAAAAATTTCCTCCCAGAGGCAGGGTCTCACTCTGTCACTGTCTGGAGTACAGTGGTGTCATCACAGCTCATTGCAGCCTCAAACTCCTGGGCTCAAGTGATCCTCCTGCCTCAGCCTCCCGAGTAGCTGGGATTATAGATGCGTGCCACTACACCTGGGTTATTTTTTTTAATTTTTTTTTGTAGACTCAGGGTCTCCCTATGTTGCCCAGGCTGGTCTCCAACTGCTGGCCTCAAGTGATCTTCCCTCCTCGGCCTCCCACAGTTTTGGGATGATAGGCGCGAGCCACCACACCTGGCATTAGACAGGGAAAAAAGATCTCAAGCCAACAGAAAAGCTTGCTCTCTCTAGCCAGAGGACCAGGGAGGGGCGTCCCGTAGGCTGAACTCTTTTTGGCTTTACCCACCTTGATCCAGGTGAACACCCACAAAAATGAGGCATTTATTCCCTTCCCCCTGAGCTTCCACCTTTAAATGTCCTTCTCTCTGTGTATGGTAGTGCTCCCTGGGGTGCTCCACTATCCTTAGACAGCATTGCGAGGGTGGTGGCCCGTGCTGGGCACCTCAACCTTATGCAGCAGCTTTCCCGAGGCCCCTCCTCAGACCCCTGAGGCTGGGCCAGGCTGATACTTGCCCTGTGGACTCAGGCTAGGCCTTGCTGAGCACCTGTTTGCCTTCCGCTGGTTTATTCAACAATGTCCAGTGGTTTGCCTGGACTTTCCTGCTCTGCTCCAGGCCCTCCTGTCGACCTCCATTGCCTGACTTAATGGTCTTTTCGGGGCAGACACAGCCATATGCACGTTCACCAAAGGTCCCGCTGGCATTTCCAGGGGGAGAAAGGCGTCAGGCCACGAGTGCATTAAGACCTTTGGAAACATCCAGAGGATCCCAGAAATTGCCTCCCCTCCTGCCTGTCCCACATGCCAGGTCTCCCTTCCCACCAGCCCTCTCCCAGCCCCACACACAGCTGTCATTTCCTAGAGCACCCATGCTGTACAGTTGTTAGGGATACATAGTTCTCCATCAGGGAATGTGCCCCTGGGGGGCACAGGTGGAGTGCAGAGCGTAGCACCCAGAACCGTCAGCATGCATCCAGTAGGTCGTGCATGCTGACCCTCCCCATGCATCCAGTAGGTCACGGCTCCCCTCCGTGGCTTTTTTCTCCCTTTGCCAAATGGAAGTGATTGTAGAAACCTTGTAGGACCGTATTTGATTAGTCATAACAGCCTGGCATGTGGTAGGTGCTTGGGAAATGGAAGCTGCCCTTATTTTCTAACGGGAAAGGTGGGAAAGGAGGGATTTTGTCATTGAGATGGTTCCCCTGCTCTGCTGCTGCATAGGGGCACACCATGGCGCCCTTCTAAGAGTGGACCATTAGCCAGGCGGGGGCGTGCTGAGGAGGGAGGATCGCTGGAGCCCAGGAGTTCGAGGCTGCACTGATCTGTGATCACGCCACTGCACTCCAGCCCGGTTGACAGAACAAGACCTTGTCTCTAACAAAAAGAAGAAAAACATTTTTAATAAAAGTGGACCAGTAGCTCATGCTGGGTGGAGCCTGTGGAGACGGGCTGCCTTGCGCCGTGGCTGGGCTGTGCTCTGCCCACCACCCTAGCCACCCCCTCCCCTCCACCTGTGCGGAGCAGGCATGGAATCCAGCAGGAATGTGCGGTTCGTCCTTCCCTGGATACTTGGGCACCATCTGGCCAGGCTCGCAGAGCAAATGGGCCTGGGAGTTATGTCCCCACCCAAGCCCACTCCCACCCTTACACCCCGTTTTCAGGGGGAGCGTCTGGCTCCTGTTTGGAGCTGTAGGTTGTGGCGGATAGAGGGGAGTCCCTCGAGCAAAGGCAGCACATCCTTTAGGCCCTGCCCTGTCTGTCCTCCCCAGCTTCCTGTAACTCACGCGTTAGCATTATTCCCTGATTTTATAATCAGTGGTTGGAAACCTGGAGACCCAGTACTTGGCCAAGGACAAGGCCTGCTGGGTTTAAAGCTCTTGGATGGGGTGATGGATGCAGGACCCCAAGGGCTCTGGGCAGCACATCCCAGATGCTGCACTTACTCACAGCTCGGCACCTGGCCCCACGTAGGACTCAGGGTGTGCCGCTGGCCCGCTGAGTCCTCTTTTTATTGACGAGAAGCCTGGGGCCCAGAGAGATAAGTAACATGCCAAGGTCACCCAGCTGGGCAGTGGCAAGGCTGGGTTTGCGTCACGGTCTGCGCTGCCCAGCTTATGAGTCTGCTGCTCCAGAGCCAGCAGCTCAGGCACCGCCAGTACAGGGTTGAGGGCCCCGTGGGCCGTAGGCTTGCCAGAGGGGATGCCTGGCCCTCTGTGGGTGTGTGTGCACCTGGGTGGGTTGGGGACAGGACCCAAAGGGCCACTGTTTCCTTACCTGCCCAGCACTGCCGTGGGGTTCCCCATCTGGAAAGGCGGGAGCTGGGGATAGGCAGGGCCTATCACAGATCCACGTTCTAGCCCAGTTCAGCCACTTACTAGCTCGTGTCCATCTCTGTCAGTGAGCCCACCTGCTGCACCCGTGAGCATGAGCATGGGTGGTCCCATCCTGCCTCATCCTGGTGGTGCGAGGGCAGGACCAGGGACCGAGCACTGCCATGTCGCACAGCAGTAGGGAGGCCTTATTAACAAACCCTCTGCAGCATAGATCAGAAGGCCTGATGCGGGCGGGGGGCATCATTTTGGCAAAGACGTGTCTGAGAAGCTGGGTTGGGCTCCCTTGGGTGGAAACACATGTCACACCCGTGTGCACACACATACGACGTGTATACTCGCATGCCACAGAAGATAGCACACGCATATGCACACATGCAGAGACACTTTTCTGCAAGGTGGGGATCATGTCGAGGGAAGAAAAGCTGCTCAGATGGCTTCAGCCTGGACTTGGATAGAAGTATCTTTCTGGACAGCTGGGATCCTGTGGGAGACCTCTCAGGGGCTCTTCTGCGCCTGCTGTTGTTTCCTGGGACCCCTTGACATCTCCAGGCAGAGCCCCAAGCAGATCAGAGCGTCCACCTTGGAGCCTCTGTGGCCTGAGTGCCTGTGGCTCCGTCTCCTGCTTGGATGCTCAGTTCTTGGAATGAGCTTCCCGAGCAGCCTGTGCAGGCTCCGGGCTCTGGCAGCATCTCCACACCATTCCTGCCGGCCCTTCTTCTGGCAGAAGCAGCCTGCATTGCTTTTCTGCCCGGTGGTGACAGGCTGTTCTTGTTTGGAAACAAAGACACCATCACTGCTCTTTTGCTCCCCCAACTCCCCCTCTTTGCCAAAACACGAGGCCTGTGTTCAGTGGCATGTGTGTGAAGTGCCTAGCTCCATGTGTGCACCTGGCGCACGCCTGGCCCTCGGGTCCTCCTGGTTTTCAGGAAGAACGCAGTGACTTCAGCTGCCCCGGGAGGCATGCCAGCCCTGCCCTCAGGGAATCAGCCATGCAGCCAGGGAGGCAGGGGCATGGGAGGCTATCCCGGTCGTCACTGACCAGAAGCGTGGCATTCGGTTTGTGTGACTTAGAAATGTGCTCAAGCCAGACACCCACAGATGTGTTGAGCCCGGGGCCAAGTCCTCTGGGGGTGTCAGCTGGAGGTGGGGTGAGTGTTTTCTTTCTGCAGATGCCGTTATGGACACTCACGTGCAGCTGGACTCTGAAGACTGCAAATGGAAATTTTATTGTGTGTCCCATCAGCTAATGAGCAAGGGGATATTGCTTTGAGCCTCCTGTCTTCCGGCACCCCCACGTGTTTGGTCCGAGTCTGCTGCCCTGTCCTCTATCAGCGCTGAGTCTGAGGGGTTGCTGGCTAAATGTGTGAGGTTGTTTATTTTATTTATCTGTGTACGAATCAGTGAATGACAGGGTCTCGCTCTGTTGCCCGAGCTGGAGTGCAGTGGCATCATAGCTTACTGTAACTTCCAACTCCTGGGCTGGAGCGATCCTCCTTCCTCACCCTCCCAGGAGCTAGGACTATAGGTGCACACTAGCACGCCTGGCTAAATTTTTTATTTTTTGTAGAGATGGGATCTCGCTGTGTCACCCAGTCTGGTCTCGAACTCCTGGCCTCAAGCAATCCTCCCACCTCGGCCTCCCAAAGTACTGGGACTATAGACATGAGCCACTGCGAGCGGCCTATATACTTATTTATTTATTTAGATCTGCACCCTAGGGTGGCCCCATGCATTGAATTCTGTGTTCTACAAATGGTCCCTGGGTTTTGGGTGGTCAGGGGCCTGAGGAGGGACCAGACTCGAGCCTGTCCTATGGAGCTTATGAGAAGTTGCCAGGGGGCTGGCACCTGGACGCAGGCTGTGGCGTACTTGGAATGTCACAGAGGATCTCACACCAGTGAGTGGGAGAAAGAGCCTGGGAGAATGTCCCCCTGGCAGGGGGAGGCATGGTCTGGCTAAGTCATAGGGCGGCTGGGGCTGCTGCAGTGGTGGCCTGTGACGAACTGGTAGGACCCAGAGACCCAGGGAGGCCGTCCACATGGGGGGTGTGAGCCGAGGCCCAGGGTGGGCATCAGGCCACGGTGTGCACAGCGGGGACTGGGGGGGCTACGACTGCAGGGGGAGAAAGGAGAAGGCCGCCACTGTGAGTGTGAGCGCCCGGCCCCAGTGGTGGGACCAGGGTCCGCCCCGGTGCTGGTTGGGTTTCCGGGCCCAGGCACCCGGGGCTGCCTGAATCCTGGAGGACGGGGGAGCGGAGGGAGGCAGCTTGTGTGGACACCGCCGAGCCACGCTCGGAGGAGCCCGTCTGCTGGGGTCAGCGGCTCCTCCCCCAGCTTCGTGCAACACGATGCCTCTCACACTCTTGATTTCTCAGCCGCAGTGAGGGTGAAAACCAGGGTGGGCTTGAGACCGGGACCGAGTTCTTATGTCACCTTTCTCTAGGCTCTGGATTCCCTGGAAAGCAGCTGTGCCGCTGCCCTGCCCTGTGGGGCGGAGTCCTCGGTGTAAACAGCACGTGGGGCCTCCCTGGTTAAGGGAACTGCCCCACCAGGTAGCAGGGACGTAAATGTCCAGGCACACGTGTTCCAAGGCATAGGTGGGGCCACGGAGAGGAGGGGACGTGTTTATGCCACGGATGAGTCACAGGAACCTGGAAACTTGGAATATGGTTGCGTGTGTGTCACATTCTTCAGGGATGAGTGTCTTGGTGTGTTCGGGCTGCTACAACAAAAATACCATGAACTGGGTGGCTTAGACAACAAACATTCGTGTCTCACGGTGCTGGAGGCGGGAAGTCCGAGATCAAGGTGCTGGCAGATTCGGGGTCTGGTGAGGGCCCACTTCCTGGCTCACAGATGGCCGTCTTCTCACTGTGTCCCCACATTGTGGAGAGGGTGAGGATCTCTGTGGGGTCTCCAAAGGGCAGTAACCCCTTTCCTGAAGGTTCCATCCTCACGACCGAATCACCTCCCAAAGGCCCCACCTCCAAGTGCCATCCCATTGCGGGTTAGAGTTCAACATGTGAATCGGAGGGAGACGCATTCAGTCTGGAGCAGCAAGGGGCACCTCAGAGTGCCCCCCCCCCCCGAGAGCTGAGGAGCCTTGCAGGCGGGGGCTGGCTCTCCTGGTAGGGCTGTTGGCTAGAGGCCTGGCTTGTCACCCCCGCTCTGAGGCCTCTGGATGCCACCTTCCTACTTGCCAGCCAGCCAGAAAGCTACTTTCTGCCCCCTGGAGAAGAGCTGATCTCCTTTCTTGAGCCCCTGGCGTCCATTCCCACGTGACTCTGAGCATCTCGTGGCTGTCTCCTGTGTACCCTCATCTCCCCCGCCACATGGGGGCACACCGTGGCTGAGCAGCGTAGGGTGCCAGGGGATGTTTGTGTGCGCTGCTGCCGCACTGCTGACACATGCGGCCTCTTTAAAAGGGGCTTATTGGGTGAGGGAAAGCTGGTGGTCTGTGGTGGTCTGGGTCCAGCCGTCCAAGTCGACCGGCCCAACCTTCTGAATGTGGCGGGCTTTCCCAGTGATGGTCCTCACCCTCCAGCCAAGAGCAGAGCACACCTGAGCCAGGATTCAGGCAAGAACAGGGCAACACACCCCTGCACGGCCAAGACACAAGGCACTTAATATGGGGAGGGACCGTATGGGCGTAAAAGTGGGTCTGGGCTCCCTTCGAGAGGACCGATGGGAGGCCGCACCGGTTAGATGCCTGCTGTGCTGGACGCTGGCCTGCCTGTGGGATCTCTTCTTTGCAGAGGCCGGCGGTGCCCACTCCGCCCGGCAGCCTCAGACAGCGGGCCGGGGGCCAGCTCGTAATCGAGGAGCGGGAATCAGGCTTGTTCTCCAGGCCTGTCCAGGAAGCCTGAGCTCAAGTCCTTTGCCATCAGCAGTACCCGAGTGAGGTGCCAGCTCTACGCCGGCCCTGGCGGGGAGAGTTGGGCAGGGCGACCTGGTTGAGCCAGGCTGTTTCTCTACCACCTGAGGATTTTCTGGGAGAAGCGCCAGGCTCAGACCTTTCTGGATGCCTCGTGGGTTCTTCAGGGAAGGCCTTCCCTGCTGTGTCTCTGCCCGATAGGCCAGGGCCACCAACGGTGTGCAGCAGTCCCTGCTGCCCCTGTCTGTGTGTTGTGTCTCCGAAGGGCTCACTTTTCCCAGAAAGGGCTTTCTGAATGGAGCACAGCCCTCAGCAGGACCTGCTCGCTCTGCTGGGCCGGCTGGCGGCCAGGTTGGAGCCCCAAGTGGGCGTCTGGCAGCTGTGCCCATCAGGCAGCCCGGGCATGCGAGTCCGCCTCCTCCAGCAGGGGCCCCGGGGGAGGAGGGTAGGAGCTGGGCCTGGTTGCCAAGCCTGGCTGCCCCGGAGTAACAGGTGGGGCCCGGAGCAGGTTGTCACACCCTCAGTGTCACACCCGCAGTGACAACGGGGATTATCGCCTTGGGTGGTAATTCCCACATGACAGTTTCGAGTTTCAGGTCAAGAGCCGGGTCCTCTGTCTCCTCTTGCATCTGGACAGAGAGCTCCTCGTGGGCTGGTTTTCTGACTCATTTCTCAGCTGTTCCCTGTGGCCTGTGGAATCTGGGGCCCCAGGGGGTAAGGAAAGCCCTGCTTTGGCAGAAGAGAAACGTGGAAACACCTCACGTCTGGTAAGACAGAGGCAGCAGCCTTCGAGGTAGGCCATGCCAGGGTCACCCTCTGACCCATGGTGGCCGGAGACCCAGCAGGGGCCGTGGGCTCTGAGGACACTTGGGCTCTGTCACACATCCTGAAGTGGAGCCCTCAACCTCACGCTGCTTGCTCCAAAAGTCAGGCAAGAGGAGGTCACGCAGTTTTCTGGAAAGGCACAAGAGACTCTGTGCCAGTAAATGTCGCAGGTTGAAGCATGTGAAGAGCCCAGGCTTCTGGTAATTACAACTGATGCTTCTGTCCAGAGCCTCTGTGCCTCCTCCCTCTGGTGGGGGAGCCAGCGAGTCACAAGCACGTGGGCGGAGAGTGTCATTATCCCCATTTCATTGGTGGGAACACTGAGAGATGAAACAAGCCTCTGTAGGCCCCGGGCCATCTGGTCATCCCGGTTTGTTTGTGTCTTTCTGTTTTAGGGGGATGATTGAGGAAGGCCCTAGAGGTTGGGTGGGGGAAGCTGGGAACAGGGGGAATTATATATTTATTTTTCCAAATACTTGTTTAAGTGAAGAATGGGAGAGTTCCTGGCTATGTAGTCCATGTGCACAAATTTTCCAGAGGAAAATCCATTTGGGCCTGGACTTGGAAACCCTGCCATCTCCCAGTCTGTTCCTCAGCTTTTTCACATCTGTCCACATCTGGTACATCTTCAATTCTGGTGCAGAATAGAAAATGTCACCCCACCCCCACCCTGCCCCAGCACACCCCTAGTGCAGCCCCAGAATGCCTGCAGTTGGAGATCCTGCTTTGCACCTTCTGAGCCGTGGGGCCCTGGGTATGTTGCTTACACCTCAAAACTTTCAACCTTCCTCTGTAAAAGGAGCTACTAGTGGCCCCTGCAGAGGCGTAAGGATTTGAGGCAGTGCCCTGGCCTGTACCTGCTGGGCGATGTTCCTCTGGTGGTCTCAGGGCCCGACTCAGGCTGGCGTCCGGGTTCCTTACCCCCTGTGTATCTACAGTCCCGTGAGCCTCCCAGGAGCTCCATAGGTTGGGAGACCCAAGAGGAGGCTGGGGGTGGGAATTGCTGACTAGCCCCCAGGACTGGCCCAGAGCTACACCCACCCAGGGCAGGTGGGAACACGGGGCCTTCTGTTGGGGATGGGTGGGTCTCTGACTATCCACTGACCCGTGTCCTGGACCTTGGAGTCATTCATTTGAGGGCCTAGTGTTGGGCTCTGGCTTCTGGTCCTGCCCAGTTTGTCACTTTAGTGCCTCAGTTTGCTTATCTGCATGTAAACTCACCTTTCAGAGACTGAATGAAGGGAGTAAAGGGAGACTCCTTCTCAGGCCCTGTGGTCACGGAAGAAGAGTCTGGAGGTGCAGGGGCCTCACTCAGGAAGGAGCTCTCCCACCCTTCCGGCTCTACCCTTGGCGGCGGGTAGGGGTTGGGTGGTTGGTAGGCTGTACTGTGCCGGGCGTTCAGAAAGTAACTGGGTTTCTATAATTAATTAATTAATTAGTTTCTTTTCTTCCTTCCCTCCTTCCTTCTTTTTTTTTGAGACAGAGTCTTGCTCTGTCACCCAGGCTGGGAGTTGCAGTGGCATCATTGTAGCTCACTGCAGCCTCCAACTCCTGGGCTCCCAAGCAGCTCGGACTACAGGTGCATGCCACCACACTCAGCTAATTTTTCTATTCTTGTAGAGATGGGGTTTCACTATTGCCCAGGCTGAACTTGGGCAAGAGTTGATTGCTTGATTGCTTGAGGCCAGTCTTGAACTCCTGGTCTCAAGCAGTCCTCCCACCCTGGCCTCCCAGAGCGCTAGGACCATAGGTGTGAGCCATCGTGCCTGGCCTCCCTCCCTCTCTCTTTTCTTTCTCTCTCTCTCTCTCTCTCTCTCTCTCTCTCTCTCTCTCTCTCTCTCTCTCTCTCTCTCTCTCTCTCTCTTCTCTCCCC
>NW_012153040.1:366756-425571 GCF_000956105.1 Propithecus coquereli
TCTCTCTCTCTCTCTCTCTCTCTCTCTTCTCTCCCCTCCCTCCCTTCCTTCCTTCCTTCCTTCGTTTTTGGTTATAAGGATCGCTTTTGTAATGTTTGAGTCAGGGTTATAAGTGTGCCTGTCACCCAGACAGTGTTCATTGTACCCATCAGGTAGGATTTTGCCGATCCCCTCCCCCCCATTGATTTCTATTGAGTTGTACCTCCCTCTATGCCCATTGTGCTCATCGGTTAGTTCTAATTTAATAGTGAGTACATGTGGTGTTTGGGTTTCTATTCTTTAGATACTTCACTTAGGGTAATCTCCAGTTCCATCCATATTGTTGAAAAAGGCCTTATGTCATCCTTCGTAGTGGCTGAATAGTACTCCATGGTGTACATATACCACATTTTGTTAATCCACTCATGAATGAATGGGCATTTGGGTTGATTCCACATCTTTGCAATTGTGAATTGTGCTGCAGTAAACGGTTGAGTTCAGGTGTCTTTTTGATAAAACGACTTCTTTTCCTTTGGATTTGGATAGATACCCAGTAGTAGGATTGCTGGATCAAATGGTTAGTTCTTTGAGGAATCTCTGTACTGTTTTCCATAGAAGTCGTACTAATTTGCAATCCCACAAACAGTGTATAAGCGTTGCTTTCTCTCTGCACCCACACCAGCATCTATTGTTTTTGGACTTTTTAATAAAAGCCATTCTAATTGGGGTAAGGTGATATCTCACTGTGGTTTTAATTTGCATTTCCCTGATGATTAGTGACATTAAGCATTTTTTCATATGTTTATTGACCATTTGTCTATCTCTTTTGAAAAGCTTCTGTTCATGTCTTTTGCCCCCTTTTTAATGGGGTTGTTTGATTTTTTTCTTTCTGATTTGCTTGAGTTCTTTGTAGATTCTGATTATTAGCCCTTTATCAGATGTATAGCTTGCGAATATTTTCTCCCATTCTGTGGGTTGTCTATTTGCTCTGTTGATTATTTTCTTCGCTGTGCAGAAGCTTTTAAATTCAATCAAGTCCCATTTATTTATTAATATTTTTGTTGTTGCTGTGACCGCCATTGGGGTCTTTTTCATAAATTCTTGGCCCAGGCTGATACCTGGAAACCTTTCTTTCTTTTCTTTTTTTTTTTTGAGACAGGGTCTTGCTATGTTACCCAGGCTGGTCTCGAACGCCTGAGCTCAAGCAGTCCTCCCGCCTCAGCCTCCTGAGTAGCTGGGACTACAGCTGGGTTTCTGTAATTTCTGATTTGTACAGTCGAAAGATACCCAGATGGTTCTGATCTGTTCTCTAGTAGGAGAGCCTGGGGTAAATCTGCAGTAATTTAGCTTCTGAGTGAGTACAACACTGATACAAGAGTCCAAGAGGGCACGGATATGTTGAATGGCTGCAGGCTGCAAGGCCCTGGGCTGGCCTGCTGCTCTGACTTCATGGGGCCCAGGGTCTTCTCTTTCCCTCTCCCCGCCACTCTGAGTCCAGGATGTGGCAGTGACATGGGTGCCACTGAGCATGGGCAGCTCCTGGCAGCCTCGGCTAGCTGGCCCAGGTCCTGGCCCCACAAGCAGGTGAATAATTGTGTCTAAGTACCACGATGACGGCATGTGTTAGTCTGCTAGGGCTGCATAACAAAGAACCACAAGCTGTGTGGCTCAAGTCATAGGAATTTATCCTTTCTGGAGACTAGAATTATGCAGTGGAGGCGTTGGTAGGGCTGGAGGGAGACTCTGTTCTTTGGCTCGCAGATGGCTGTATTCATGTTCACGTGATGTTCTCACTGTATGCCAGTCTTCAAATTTCACCCCTTTTTAAAGGACACAGTCGTCATGGATTGGAGCCCACCCTCACGACCTCATTTTATCTTGGTAAAGACCCCATTTTCAAATAGGTATTGGGAGTTAGAACTTCAGCATCTGAATTTGGGAGAGAACACAGTTCAACCCATAGCACTGAATTCCTTTTCTTTTTGTCTTTTGTTTTTAATTTCATAACCTGGCTGATCATTAGTTTGTGCGTATCTGTTGTAAAATATGTGTAACAAAATTTTCTGTTTAGCCGTTTTTGAGCACACAGTTCAGTGGCATTAGTACATTCACATAATCATATGACTATCACCACCATCCATCTCCAGAACTTTCTCATCTTCCCCAGATTAAAACTCTGTACCCATTGAGTCCTAACTCCCTGTCTCCCCACTCACAGCCCCTGGCAGCCACCTCTACTTCCTGGCTCTATGAATTTGACAACTCTAGGAACGTCACATAAGTGGGATCAAACAGTGTTTGTTTTTTATGACTGGCTTATTTTACATCATGTCCTCAGAGTTCATCCAGATTGTCACATGTGTCAGAATTTCCTTCCTTTTTAAGGCTGAATAATACTCCATTGCACATACGTAGCACATCCTGGTCATCCATCCACCCGTCCACGGATGCTGGGGTTGCTGCCACCTCTGTGCCTTTGTGGATGGTGCTGCCATGCACGAGGGTGACCGCGTACCTCCTCTCCTGCCCCACGCCAGACCTAGAAACCAAGTTGACACCAGGCAGATGGAGAAGACAAAAGCATGCACGTTTTATTGGTTTTACACGTACATGGGGTTCTTTGCAAGATAATAAAGTCTGAAGAATTGGCTGAAGCAAAAAGCCTTTATACTTTTTAAGACAAAGAACAATAAATTTGGGAAGAAATGACAGGACAAAGGACATCTGGCCAGGGGCAGTAATTCTAGGGGAGTCACTAGGAGGTATATGGGTGGGTGTAAAATTAGCAGAAGGTCAGGGTTGCTTCGGCACATGCATTTGTTCAGGTCCGTTGCAGCCCCAAAACCCAGTCTCTGGTGACAAGGGCTATTTTCTCACCCTGGTATGGGGAGGGTGCCCCTCCCAGAGGAACATCTATGGCTTGCAGAGTGTTGGAAGAAGCAGGTCAGCTAGCCCTTCTGAGAGTGCAATTTCTCCAATATTGTCAACTTGAAATAATCAATACATCAAACTGGCATATTTGGGGATGGCACGTCCTTCCCTCCTTCCCAGCCTTTCTGCAGCTGAGTTGACCTGACTCCCTCCCTGGGCATCTTTGCAGCCCTCTGCTGGTCAAAGGCTCTGCTGAGCTTGTTCTTCTAACTCTGTCGGACCTTGCACCTGCACAGCCCTTCCCAACCTTCCCAGGGGCCAGGCCGTCTGTGCCCTCCCACGCTGTGGCACCCTCATCCAGGCCATAGCTGCATCTGCCTTAGTGTCCTGTGGCTGCCGTAACTCAGTGGCTTACAACAACAAAATGTTATTCTGCCATGTTTCTGGAGTTGGAAGTCCAAACAAAATCAAGATGTCAGCAGGGCCATGGGCTCTCTGGAGGCCCTGGCAGGGGTTGGGGGGGTCTTTCCTTGCCTCTCCCAGCTGCTGTTGGCCTCCTGGGCTTTGTGGCAGCATCACTCTCATCTCTGCCTCTGCCTTCACGTGGCCTTCCCCTCTGTGTCTGTGTCTTCTGTCTCTTTAAAGACACTTGTCACTGGATTTAGGGTCCACAGGTAGGATATCCTGATATAAGAAGAAATACAGGCCAGGCGTGGTGGCTCACGCCTGTAATCCTAGCACTCTGGGAGGCCGAGGCGGGAGGATCACCTGAGGTCAGGAGTTCAAGACCAGCCTGAGCAAGAGCAAGACCCCATCTTTACTGAAAATGGAAAACTTAGCTGGGTGTGGTGGCGCATGCCTGTAGTCCCAGCTACCCAGGAGGCTGAGACAGGAGGGTCACTTGAGCCCAGGAGTTTGAGGTTGCTGTGAGCCAGGCTGATGCCACAGCACTCTAGCCCAGGTGACAGAGTGAGACTCTGTCTCAAGTCCTCTGGGTTTCTGGCACAGAGCTCCTGGAATCCTGGTAATTTCCTGAGTGATGGGAACATCTTTTGTTATTCATGACAAGCCCCTTTCAGCTAGACCTGAGTTGATGCTAATGAGGTGGTTCCTGATGGGCCCAGAGATAGCCTGGGATGGGGCCGGGTTGCCAGAGGAACCAGCCCTGTGATTAGAGGGATGCAACTTTCAGCTCCACTCCCGCGACCTCTGGGGAGAGGAGAGGGACTGGAGGAAGATTGAACTGATCACCAGTGACCAATGATTTAATCAATCCTGCCTACCTAATGGGGCCTCCATAAAAATCCTCAACAGCAGGGTTCAGATCCTGAGTTCTGTGAGCCATTCTAGCAAATTGCTGAACTCGAGGAGGGGGTCATGGGAGCCCCCTGGTTCTATCTGCCGGTTGATCAGAAGTGCAGGTGGCCCAGACTCTGGGCTGGCGTCTGAAGTGGTGGCAGTCCTGTGGGACGGAGCCCTTCAGTGGCGGGGTCTGATGCTCGTTCTGGGTAATTAGTGTCAGAATGGAGTTAAATTGTAGGACACCCAGGTGGTGTCCAGAAGGTGGGAGAGTTGCCTGGTGTGAGGAAGAATCGCACACCTTTGGCATGAGGAATGGCCTGGGGGAGCAGGACACACCGTAGCAGTAGTGATCAGTCCAGGTGATCTCATCTCAAGGTCTTTACTTTCATTTCGTCTGTAAAGACCCTTTTTCCAAATAAGGTCCCAGTCACAGGTTCCAGGGTTAGAACGTAGACATGTGGCTTTGGGGACCGCTATTCAACCTGCTACGGTGGACTCCGGTCCTTGGTGTTCTGGGTGGGGGGCCCATGTTCGCCCCTCTCACGGAGACAGTCCCTGCTGCCCCGCCTGGGTCTGTCTTTCTCCCTCCTACATGTGTTCTGGTTCCGGCTGCCTTGTGATGCACATGTCTCATGATTCCTGGCATGCCACCCGCTCTGGAGGGCGGGCTGGGTGTGCGGCGCTCACCACTGCTCCCCCAGCACCGTGCCCAGCTGAATGTTGGGGCTAAACTGGCAGGGCCGCTCCAAGGATCTTTCTGAACCCTGTTGTCCAAAAAAGTCCAGGTGGTTCTGAGGAATAATAATTACATCGTCCTAAGGCTGAGGGCTGCTGCCAGTTCCCAGCCGGGGTTCCAGCCTCTGTCTGCCGCACCCCTACCCCCTCCCAGCTTGAGGCCCAGGGCATCAAATTATCTTTCCTCCCTGGAATGTCTGGGAGCTTTAGGCATAGGTGGATCCTTGGAGGCTGAAGATCCTTTAACAATGTTCCGGGTGCCGATTTGCTGGGGGAGGAGCGTGTCTGCCCATACTGGAGTATACTCAGCTGCTAGAGGAAGACGGTCTGTCTTTAGTGCCCAAAAAATCACCAGCAAAATTGGCCTGGTGATTCAGAGTCTATAACTGGCTGGAACCTGGAGCCTAAGTGGGCAGAGCCAGGAGGGCTGGTGTGTGGACTGGCCTGTCTCCTCCGAGAAGGCATGTTCAGGGTGTCTGGGGCTGCCAGGAGAGCCCAGGCATCAGGCGGGGAGTAGAGCAGGCTCAGGCTCTCCCGACGGGCATCGTCCTCCTGGCTCTCTCTGTGGCACATGCTGATTCATGACCGTGACCCCTCCCTGCCTGGGCAGCTGGGGCTTTCCATTCTCGGGTGCTGGCCTGGTAATGTCACTGTTGGGGTTGCAGCTTAAGGACTGGGCTGCCCCGGGATCCTGGGGTGCTCTCTGTGCCCGTCCTTGTCCCACAGCACCCAGGGCTCTGGTGGCAGGCCTCTCGTCAGGGTGCAGGGGCTAAGAGGGTAGGGGGCTTCTTGTTTATACAGAATTTTGACCCACTTGATGTAGATGCAAGAAGAGCCAGCTGCCAGCCTGGCAGAGGACGAGAAAGTAGAAAAACCACCAGAACCAACCATGTATCTCGGAAAGGACAGTGGCCACTCACTGCCCGTGAGTGGCCTGGGGTTAGGGTGCCAGGCTGTACGGATGTCTATCTGCGATACCCTTGGCCCTGCGGAAACAGCTGGATTTGTTCCAGGTTCCCTGTTTTAGATGGGAAAACAGGTCAGGTTGTTTTTTTTTTTAATTGAGGTAAAATTCACATAACATAAAATTAACCATTTTAAAGAGACTTTTAATACATTCACAGTGTTGTGCAATCACTACCTCTGTTCAGTTCTAAAGCATTTTCATCACCCCAAAAGGAAACCCCATACCCATTAAGCAGTGGCCAGTTTACTTTCTGTTTTAATGGATTGACCAATTCTGGATGTTTCATGTCAAATGGAATCCTACAATACGTGGCCCTTTGTTACTGGCTTATTTCCCTTAGCATGATGTTCTCAGGGTTCATCCACATTATAGCATGTGTGAGAACGTCATTCCTATTTATGGCGGAGTAATACTCCATTGCACAGATACATACCACGCTTTGTTTCTCCCTTCATCCACTGATGCACGCTTTTGGCTGTTTTCACCTTTTGGCTGTTGTGCATAATGCTTCTGTAAACACCCTGGTGTAAGTTTTTGTTTGAACACCAGTTTTCAGTTCTTTTAGATACCTAGGAGAGGAATTGTTAGGTCACGTGGTTATCAGAGCCACCTTTTGGAAATGTCATCTCTTGGGAATATGTTTGGAAAGCGACCCAGTAGGCAGTTCGCACAGGTAGCCCTGGGCATAGTCAAGCTCTACCTGGTTCTTGCTCTGAAACTTGGTTTCCCTATCTGAAAGATAGTGCCCTGGAAGTTCTTGACCACTAAGATGTCATTCAAGGAGAAGATTTGTGTGTTTTCAGCACCCTGTGTGGCCCAGAGGAAGTGCCCAGTAAAGGGTAGCAGGTAATTTTTGCCCTATTGCTTCTAAGATTTGAGTCTTTAATGCAATTCGAGGAACTGACCTCCCTGAAGCACTGCATGTATTCCCCGACTGTATAGGAGGTTCTGCTACGTAACAAAGGAGCCAGCCTCACACACGGAGCCCCTCCCTCCAGTGTGCGGCCCCTCCCGACTGAGGAGACTCCTCTGGGCACACAGGGCAGTGGGAAGGAGGCACCAGGCTGTGGGTGAGCACGGGGTGCAGAGCTGGCTCTGACCGTGAGTTCTATGGGCCCTTCGGTGAGACCTGGACTTCTCTGTCCCAGCCGTGGATTTCTGAGCTTCTCCCAAAAAAGATGATGCCTGCCTGGCAGGACCCTCTAAAGGGCATGAGCTGCTATCTGTAGAAGTAGCCAGAGCTGTGCTGCTGCGGCTTGCCTGGGACCCAGGAGAGGGTGCAGATCCGACAGGAGGGCAGGAGCCAGGGGGAAGGAGGGGCTCCATGCCTGCCTCCGTAGAACCCTCCGCCACAGCTGGCCGAGCCACCAGGTGTTTGATCTGCTTTTATCTTCATATATAAATACAGCCCAGCTTTTGGCCACCAGCGAAAACACCACACGGACCACACTGCCAGTGGTCTCCCTACACCACTGAGCTCCTGCCTCCCCTGACCACATTCTTCCAGGTGCTCCTTCTCCCTGTCCCTTTTGACCCCAGTCCCTGGTGATCAGACTCTCTCCGCTGGCCCCTTACAGCTGTCCCCTTACAGCTGTCCCGTAGTCTGTTGTGGGCGGGGAGGGCCGAGAGCAGGACCTCTGTTCCTCCAAAATGCTTGCCCCATCCCACCCTCTGTGGCACATTGGCCACAGAGGGCACAGGAGCTGGGTTCCTGGAGCCCCAAACCTCTTGTGGCAGCGAGGCCACTGATGGAGAATCTAGGCCCCTCCAGGCACTATGCTCAGTGGCATTTCCCGGGAGCCCACTGTTCTGCCTTCGGTCTCTATGAATTCGACTATTCTAGGTACTTCGTGTGAGTCCAGTGATAATTTCATGTGTATTTTCATGTGACTGGCTTATTTCACTTAGCACAGTGTCCTCAAGGTCCTTCTGTGTTGTAGCTTGTGTCGGAGTTTCCTTCCTGTTTAAGGCTGAACGATATTCTGTCCCATGGATCTGCCACATTTTGCTTGTCTGTCCATCCGCCAGTGGACATCGGGTCGTTGCCACCTCTTGGCTATTGTGAATTAGGCTGTTGTGAACACAGATGTGCAGATATCTCTTGAAGTCCCTGCTTTCCGTTCTTCTGGGTGTCTATGTAGGAGTGGAATTGCTGGCTCGTGTGGTAATTCTATGTTTAATTTTTTGAAAGCTGTTTTTTTGAAGCCAATGTGGTCATTGAGGCTCAGGAAGGGGATGTGACCGGGCCACCACCTGGGCCTGGGGGCCAACTGGGACCCACCCAGGAGTTATTCTTTTTTCTTTTTTTTTTTGTCTAACCTTTTTTGCTTTGATCGAAGAGTAGATTTGCAGAGCTCTGGGGTTGGGCTGCTAAGCAAACTGCCAGGAGAGCAGAAGGTTTCCGATTTCACCGTGCACATCTCCGCACTAAGCCGGTGGCTGTCTGCAGAGCTGTGGGCCGGGATCGGCCTTGCTTCCCTGCCCAGGATCCTGAGCTTCCGCCTTCTACTTTTTAGTGTTCCATTTCTGCTTTGGACAGAGCTTTGCAGGAAAGACAGGGCTCAGTCCCACCAAAGATGACGAAGCCCAGGGAGAGGTTTTCCACTGGGTGTTCCTGGTGGAGGGGGCAGAGAGTGAGGCCTCCCCTTTGGCACTGGTTTGGGGGAGATGGTGGCTTTCAAAATCCCCAAATAAAATATCACATGTTCTCATAATGGGAGCTAAATAACATGTACCATGGAAGCAGAGTGTGGAACGATGGACGGTGGAGACTCGGGGGTGGGGGTGGGTGACGGTAGGGTCCTTGGAGGGTTCAGTGGGTGCTTGGAGGGTTCAGTGGGTGCTTGGAGGGTACAATGGGTCCTTGGTGGGTTCAGTGGGTGCTTGGAGGGTACACTGGGTGCTTGGAGGGTACAGTGGGTGCTTGGAGGGTTCAGTGGGTGCTTGAAGGGTTCAGTGGGTGCTTGGTGGGTTCAGTGGGTGCTTGGAGGCTACAGTGGGTGCTTGGAGGGGGGTACAGTGGGTGCTTGGAGGATTCAGTGGGTGCTTGGAGGGTTCAGTGGGTGCTTGGAGGATTCAGTGGGTGCTTGGAGGGTTCAGTGGGTGCTTGGAGGGTACAGTGGGTGCTTGGAGGGTTCAGTGGGTGCTTGGAGGGTTCAGTGGGTGCTTGGAGGGTTCAGTGGGTGCTTGGAGGGTTCAGTGGGTGCTTGGAGGGTACAGTGTGCAGTTGCTCCAGTGAAGGATACACGGAAGGTTCTGACTTCACCACTATGCGATATTACCAGTGTAGTAAAATTGCACTTGTACCCCATGGATTATAGAAATAAAAAAAATAATCTTTTTGTTGGTCTCATGCCGAAACTATAATATTTTGAATGGATTGAGTTAAATAAAATACTAAAATTTTTTTAATCCTCAAATAATGCTCTCTATGCTCAAGAGGAGGGGCCTTGTGTGGTGTGGGGACCTCAGGTGTGGAAAACGGCCTTGTGAGAAGACAGGTCCCTGGGTGCTGGTTAGGACAGGGGATGAGGACATCGAGGGGCTCCCTCCCTGTCTTGCAGCAGACTGGAGGGGGCAGCGAGCCTGGATTCAAGGGGCCTGGGTGGCCAGGACAGTGGTGGAAGCCCACAGATGGAATGCGGCAGGGGTGGACGGGCCATCTGGGGTCCAGGCTTAAAAGCATCAGCCACACGGATGTCGGTTTGAGTTCTACGCAGAGTTGGGAGACAGCTGAGGTCTCAGTCGTCCGGGGGTCTGAGTGTGCACATGAAGATGACGGTCCCACTCGACGCTGGCGGAGACACTCGGATAGAAGGTCCTCCCCCTCGATGAAGGTTGCTTAGAAGATTGTCATTAGACAGAAGCAGGCCTGTTGAGAGGTTCTTAGAGCCTTTAGTGCACGCCGACAATTCCGAGCTAATGTTAAAGCCAGGTCCAGAGGGGCTGTGCCTGGGGACCTAGGCTGAAGAGGTTGTTGGAGGTGGGGTTAGGAGGTAGAGGAGGGACAGTGGAGCCCTCGTCGAGTAGTAACAGTGATATTTCAGAGCTAGTGGGTCTTTATTGATTATCTAGTCCACATGCCTGATTTTAAAGTCAAGAAGACTGAGGCGTGGATGGCTGCAGTCACCCTCGCTGACTCACACAGACAGGTGGCAACAGGGGAGGCCTAGAGCCTCCCTTCTGACAAATTACACCACGGCTCTTCCCAAAGCCAGCCCACGTCCCCTGCCCAAAGGCTGGCCGGCCCGAGCATTGAAAACCAACACAGCGATCTTGGTACCTGGAGCCCCCTCGGTGTCCCATGGATTAGAAAAGATCAAGGTCCTCTGTACAGCTCATTGGGGTCTCAGGAGGAGCCCCCAGCTCTTGGGGTACCCCCACCTCAGCTGCTGCTCTCAGCCCAGAACGAGCCTCTTGCTGGGACCCTCCTGTGCATGCAGAGGTAGAATCTGGCCTGGCCTTTGCGGTCAGCAGCTGTGTGCAGACACCTGGGACAGACTGAGGGTGACTGTGGCAACAGGCATAGTGCCGGACACCAGCTGGGGTAGCTCAGAGGGTCTCAGCCCCAACTACCTGCTAGAGTCCCCTAGGAAGCCTCTACAGCCACCAGGGCCCAGGCTCCTCCCAGAGCTTGGGATTCATTTGGGCTGTGTTAGGCCCAGCTACATTAGTTACATTGTCAAAGCTCCCCAGGTGATGCTGACGTGCAGTGAGGGCTGGGACACCTGTTAGAGGGCACCAGGTCCTGCTGGACACGGAAGTGGAGAACCTGGGAGAGGCGGAGGCAGAGGTGTGAGAGGAAGCTGGGATTTCAGCCAGCTGTGGGCATCTGCGGCTAGTGGCGGGTCGCTCTGCCTATGAGGCTCCTCCTGGCTGCCCATGTGGAAAGAAGTGAAAACAGTCCCCCTGGGACTGCTTTGGAGGTCCGAGGGCAGCCCTGTGCCCAGCTGGCATGGGTGTGTTTGATGGCAGTTGTAAACTCACAAACCTCTAGTTGTAACCTTTGGGCAGGGCTGCTCACAGGTGAGTCATGGTGAAAGTAACGTGGCCCGGTCAGGCTGGCCTCTCAGAAATCCCATGAGCCACCAAGGCACCCTTTGGAAGAAGAGGAGAAGGGGTCCTCATGTGAGACTCGGAGCAGGCTGGATCCTGGTGGGTTGGTGTCTGTAGCGAGGGGTCCATTCGATTAGAAAATGCAGACTGGGTGCGGGCCGTGGGGGGCTGCAGATGGCTGTGGCCTTGGAAACACGTGCTGGGCTTTGCCATTCAGCCTGGGAGGAAGGGAGTCTTTAAGTGCCTTTGGGAGGAATGTGTTACTTCTGTAACTGGATAGTCCCAAAGGCCAGGGAGGCTCTTGTAGGATGAGCCACTCTGTCCTCGTGGGGATACTCAGATTGGAGTAACAGTGGGGATTTGGGCAGCCCGGCTGGGAGGTGGGCTGAGTCAGCCAGAGGGAGGGCTAGGCCTGGGGAGGGCTGTAGCCCAGTTCCTTGGGCTGGGACTGGCAGACCACGGTGGGACGTGCTGTACACAGCGGCCAGGACTTGCGCCCCAGCTGGCATGCTGGCCTGTGCTCCTCAGCCCATCGTGTCCCCACCAGCAGGTGTACAGGGACTGTCCCTGACAACAAGACACTAGCATTTGGGGTCCACCTTTTTATAATGGCCCAGACTGCCATATAGGTATGGGGGAAAAACCAACTGTTTTTCTCTGCACTCACACTCAACACTGTGTGACCCAGTGTGGAGGGTTTTTCCCACACCAAGCAATTCTCCAGTTTTCTGCAGACAGCAGCTGGGTGTCCTACAATTTGAACTCAGTTCTGACACTCTTAACCTGGAATTAGCGTCAGTTCCCGTAGGTTAAGGGCTCGGTCCCACAAGACTGCCCCTGACTTCAGATGCCACTCGCAGGTCCAGGTGTTTATCAGCTGTGAAGTGGGGGTTCCCACAAGCCCCTCCTTGAGTTGGATCATTTGCTAGAGTGGCTCACAGAACTCAGGAAAACAACTTACTCACTGGATCAGCATCTTTTTATAAAAGGATGCAACTCAGGAGCCATCGGAACAGATGCCCAGGGCGAGGGACATGGGAAGGGGCACGAAGCTTCCATGCTCTCAGCCATCCAGTCAGCCTCCCTGCTCAGCAGCCCAGCGGCTCTGCCAGCCCTGTCCTCTGGGGGTTCATAGAGGCTTCGTGATGCAGGCATGATTGCTTATACCCTTGGCCACTGGTGATCAGCTCAACCTTCAGAGGTTGATGCTGGGCGTAGGCTGAAAGTCCCAAATCTCTGATGACACAGTTGGTCCCCCTGGCAACCAGCCCCACCCTGAGGCTGCTCAGGAGCACCCAGCCACCTGTCATCTCATTAGCATACAGAAACACTTTATGATTTTAGAGGTTCTAAGGGTTTTAGGAGACTCGTGCCAGGAAAGTGGGGGGGAGGGGTGCACAGACCAAATATATATTTCAAATATATGTCATACCCCCCACCAGAGGCAGACATGCCCCTGACAGCATTTCAGAGCCTAGTCTCATATTGTGCGGAGTGTGAGCTGACGTTCATATCCCCTCACCCCTGTGGTCTTTGGCCAGTCGGTCGTTAAAGTGATGTCATCATACCCAAGGTCCCTGGAGATGCCTGTGGGTGACAGAGATGGTGTCAGCCTGGGGGCTTGCTGGGACAGGCAGGGTGTGGACACTCCTGAGCAGACAGCCCTCTGGCCCCCTTCTCTGTCTCTAACACTGGCTGCTGCTTCGCACACACAGATGCCTCGTTCAGCACGCCGCCTGGGTACAGCTGTGCTGCGGACCGGGCCGAGGAGCAGCGCCGGCATCAGGACGGGCTCCCCTACATCGATGACTCGCCCTCCTCCTCACCCCACCTCAGCAGCAAGGGCAGGGGCAGCCGGGACGCGCTGGCCTCGGGAGCCCCGGAGTCCACCAAAGCGGTGAGTCCCCGTGGTACCCCGCCACCTGTGGCAGGTGGGCCAGGTGAGGCTCCCTGAAGGCCAGCCACTTGCTCAGGGGCATGTAGCAGGCACATGATGGAGCAGCGGATGATTTACAAGTTGGGCGAGTCACTGAAGACTCCTTCCTTGTCCCCACATCTGGCACACATAGACAGCCTGCTGGATGCATTAAGTAGGAGGATCGCGGAATGCTTTGTAAACTGAGCGTGGAGGTCCATGCAGGCAAAATGTAGTCTTGAGACTGAGGATATTGGCGCCAGAGGTCACCACCTACACCAGCCCGACCTTCACGGTGGCCCCAGCAAGGGCGCTGAGCTGGGGTGGTGTCCCTGTGCTATGTGAAGTACACTTGCTCCCTTTTACCGAAGGGGGTGCTGATGTGGCTCTATCTGTGTGAGCAGGGCCTTTCCCGGGTGTTCTTACTTGATCCTCATCAGCAATCCAGCGGGACTGGTGTTGCTGTTACCTCCACTTTACCAGCATGGGAGTGAGGTCCAAAGCTGGCTTCCCGAGGTCACGTGGCTCATGAGCAGTGACACATTCAGTAGGTGTTGTGCCCTGCACTCCAAGGCCCATGGACCTGCTCCCCCCTCGTGGGAACATAGCCCTGGGGTGGCCACAGGCTGAGCGTGCTGTCGCCACAGAGGTGGCCGAGCCTGGTAGAGTCCTGACTCCTCTCAGTGGTGCTTTGGGGCTCAGACGTGCACCCCTGCCACTGGGGCAAGGGCCCCACTTTGGCCTCCTGGGTTCCTTCCTCCTCAGGCTGAGAAGATCGCTGTCCCAGGGTGGTTGCTCCGTCTGTCTTTTTGGCGCCCTTTTTGGTCCCTGGTGACAGATACCTTTCCCTTTCTTTTTTTTTTTTTTTTTTTTTGAGATTGAGACAGAGTCTCACTCTTTTGCCCGGGCTAGAGTGAGTGCCGTGGCGTCAGCCTAGCTCACAGCAACCTCAAACTCCCGGGCTCAAGCGATCCTACTGCCTCAGCCTCCCGAGTAGCTGGGACTACAGGCATGCGCCACCATGCCCGGCTAATTTTTTCTATATATTTTCAGTTGTCCGATTAATTTCTTTTTATTTTTAGTAGAGACGGGGTCTCGCTCTTGCTCAGGCTGGTCTCAAACTCCTGAGCTCAAACGATCCGCCCGCCTCGGCCTCCCAGAGTGCTAGGATTACAGGCGTGAGCCACCGCGCCTGGCCTAGCTTTCCCTTTCTGCGTGGCCTGTTCCCTAGGTTTGAAAACGAGAGTGAGAGAGGCGTGTGCTTTCCCCATTGCCATAGGGGAGCACTGGGAGTGTGTCTCTTCACCGAGTTGCTTTTCTCTGGGGCTTATTTATGCTTTTGTGATTTCTAAAGGCCTAGGTGGTGGGCAGGCTTCTCATTCTGAAACGTGAGGATGGACGGGGAAGCCAGAATGTGACATGTACCTGGGGCACACGCAGGCTGCTGCCTTGTGCAGCTTCTTACCCCACGTCCAGCGTCACAATCTTACAGATTAGGAAACAGAGGTTCAGAGAGGTGGAGAAACTTGCTCAGGGCCACACAGTCAGGAGGTCCGAAGCCTTCCTGATGCCTTGGTTGACGGCCTTTCCCTCAACTGCCTGGCCTTGCTTGGCACAGCCCCTCTCACTGTTTCCTAAGGCGGTTTGGTACAGAGAAGGGTCCTCACTGTCCCGAGCAAGGAGGCTGAGTCCTGAACTCGGGACGGGGCATTCCTGTCCTTCCATTGCCCCCCAGGGCTGTCCTCACCCAGCCAGTGCTCGACGCACCCGAGAGGAAGTGGATCTGCCCACCCTGCCCAGACCCCTGTCCAGGCCTAGGGGCTTCCAGCACCCAGTTCAGAGGCTCCTCTCCTGCGGAGCCGTCCAGGTCTGGTCCCCGACCCCTGCTCCCTCCTTCAGCCACCACGGGAGCCCGTAGACATTTCTCACGTGACATGCGCGGCAGGAAGTTGCACATCTGTGCTTGCAGGATGATCTAGAGTCTAATCCCAAGCACGCCACCTGGCGCAGAGCGGGGCCCGGAGAAGAGGGAGTTAGATTGGAGGAGGGCTGCTCAGTTCCATTCCAGAAGCCCTCTGGTTGGGCTCTCTTGTCCGGGTTTGGAGCCTGGGGTAGGTGCCCTTTGCTGCCCTGGAGACAGGCACGGCCTTGACTTCCTGGTTTCCTTGCCAGCCGTGCAACAAGCCGTGCAAATGTCTTCTTTCATTTTTGATCTCTGGTTTGAAGAAGACATGGCTGTTGCTTTCTGGGACACCCAGGAACGTGGTGGCCTTGAAGCCAGAGGCACCCTGATCCTGACTGGCCAGCAGGAATGGGGTGTCTGCCTGCTCATCCCTGTCCTATCCTTCTGGCTAGGCGGACACCCCCTCTCCTTCAGCCCCTCATGTGGTCCCTGCCAGCGAGCTTGAGACTTGATGGCCGTGGGGCCATCGGGAGAACCTTTGTGGGAACTCGATGGCAACTCGGGGGCTCAGTGGACTCCTGGGTTACGGGTCTTGTCTGTGAACACGCACCCCCAGGGTAGGTAGGGGTTGGACAGAGGCCAGGCAGCCCCTTGCCTGGGGCGCTGCAGGAAGGAGTCACAGGTTGGCTTATTGGGACGACGTATGTTTATAGAGGGCAGGCACAGGAATCGCACTGCCTGCCCTGCATGTGGGGGCCTTCCCATCTGGAGAACTGGTCACCCAGGGTTTGTTGCAGCAGATCCCCCAGCACGTGACCCTGTGCAGAGGCCAGCCCGTTGCCCTCTGTGTGCCCCAAGGGTCCAGGCCCTTGGAGCGCTTGCCAGCTGGGCCCCAGGGCAGTGTCAGCCCTGTTGCTGGTGAAGACACTGCCCTCGCCCAGAGCTGAGCAGGGTCTTCTCTCCAGCGGCCACGCTGGCCATGCACTCCCAGCTGGGAGCAGCCTGCCCCTTGCGGCCCAGGGTGCTGTGCCCTGATTGCCAGGGGGTTCCCACATTGAGGACTGGGAGGAGGGGCTGCAAGGGGCTCTTCAAGCTCCACCCTGTTCTGTAGCTCAGGTCCAGCCCCAGCCCTTGGCTCACCTGTGGGCCTGGCTGGTGGCTGGCACCAGTTTTGTTCACCTGTGTCCCTCTGCCGGTTTTTCCTGCCTGGTGATCATGAGCCTAGTTTTTTTATGGGTTCTTTGTTGGCTTTTTTCTAGGCTCAGGCTTCCTGGTGTTTGCCCCTCCCAGGTAACAGTGGGAGGACTTTCCTTCCATGTTGCCGCCTTCTTTTTCCACTTGCCCTTTGCTAGACTCTGGCTTCCTCCTGCCTGCGTGGCCCTGACTGCGTCCCCTCACACGTGCACTCCACGCTCGGGTGTTATAAATGGCCCTGGTCCCGCCAGCCCTTTGCTCTCTGCTGTTTTCTGCTCTTTCCCTCCCCACCCTCTTTTTTACGAGATGGAGTTGGCTGGTTTGCAGGTTGTCCCTGTGTGATGCCACCAGCACCATTCCAGACTCTAGAAGGGTCTTAGTCTAAGGGGAAGAGAGATGCCTTCATCCTGTTTCCTCTCCACCCAAGCCTGTTCCCTGGGCCAGATGTTCCCCTGGGTGGCCCCACCCCTCAGGACAGGGCGAGCTGGACTCGGCGCCGTCCTGCCTGCGCTGTTTTTCCTCTCTGCTGTCCAAACCGTGTGGGCGGAAGGAGACACAGCGCTCCCACCCACAGGCACCAGCCTCTCATGCTGGGTGGGGCCGTCGTGGGCCCTGTGGCCCCCTGGTGCTCACAGTAGCAAGATTGCTCCCAGAACACGCGCAGGGCTACATGGGTGGCTGCCGCTGCCGGAGAGGCTTGCCGTTCCCGTCACCTCTTCCCTTGCATGGAATGGGGAGCAGCATCCGGACACCTGCAGGGGCAGCAGCTGCTTCCCCAAGATTCCGCCACCCACACTGGGCAGAGGGGGCGTCATGGGCCCCCCACCCTGTATGTCTAAGCACCGTGGGCAGAGGACTTGCTGAACTTCGGTAGCACTTTGGGGCCCAGCCGACAGTTGTGGGTTCCCAGGATCCACGTGTCTCCTGATTAGGGTACAGAGACCCTGAAGGAGCCCTCTCAGCTCTGGAAAGATTTGGCCAAATCTGGCACCAAGCCAGGTTGTTGAGATCCACTCGATGATTTGTTTATTAAATGAATCTTGTTGAGTACTTGGGTGTTCCAGGCACTGTGCTGGGCACAGAGGTTTCAAGTTCAGGCACAGCCCTGCCCTGAAGGCTCCTGCCTGTGGGGGAGGGTGCATGTGGGACCTGGGCCTCCTTTCCCCGGAGCTGCTCTGCTCTCAGCCCAGGTCTTGATGGCTGTCCCTATGCACACACTTGTGCTCACACACACACACACACACACACACACACACACACACACGCATGCTCACAGCTCATGCACATACACATGTGCATGCTCACAGCTCACGTGCACACACATGTGCATGCACTTAGCTCATGCACATGTGCATGCTCACAGCTCACGCACACATACACACAGGTGCATGCTCACAACTCACGCACACACACACGTACATGCTCACAGCTCATGCACACACACGTGCATGCTCACAGCTCATGCACACATTCACACACACGTGCATGCTCACAACTGACGCACACATGTGCATGCTAACAGCTCACGCACACACGTGCATGCTCACGTCTCATACACACGTGCATGCTCACAGCTCATGCACACACACGTGCATGTTCACAGCTCACATGCACATACACACACATGCATGCTCACAGCTCACACACACGCTCACACAGGTGCTGCAGTATGGTGGTGCAGGAAGGGTTTTTAGAGGGTCCCAGTGGGCAAGTGAAGGTGTGGTACAATCCACAAGGGGGGATTGGGTTTCCCTCCCCCAGTTTACCTACAGATAGCCAAGGCGCAAAGCTAGAGGGCATTTGCCAGAGACCAAGGGCAGGCTGGGCCCTGGGTCCTCTGTTGGACCTGCCGTCTGTCCCATGAAGTGGGCCTGGGAAGTGGAGGGGCGGGAGGGTTGGGGGCACAGAGGGGCCGTGCTGGGGTCCTGATTCCACGCTCTGCAGAGACACCGGGAGGCCTGGCCTGAGTCAGATCCTTCCTCCCACCCGGCAGTTTTCACCTGGGGTGATTCAGCCCCCACGGGACTCATGGCCACACCCGGGGGAAGAGAGCATTACTGCCGTTTGGTAGGTAGAGGCAGCATCCTACAAGGCACAGGACCCCCCAACTCCAAGAGAGAATCCTCCAGCCCCGCACGTCCGCAGGGCCAGGGCAAGGAGCCTGCGCCAAGTCAGTGATTTTCCCTGAGCGGTCTGGGAAAGTGATGGCAGTGGCCACGCTCCAGTTCCACGCCCGGGCTGGGCAGCCAGAGGGCAATGGGCAGGGCTGTGACATCACCTTTGGTGGAGACAAAGCCCTCCCCACGCTGGCACCGCCCTCTGGCCACATGTGGGGCCTTTGGCCCAGGGCAGGCAGAGGGAGCACAGAAGTGGGGCTGAGAACAGGGAACCTCTGACGCTGATGGTGGCCACGGAGCGAGGAGGGGAGAGGCCACGGAGCGAGGGCGGTCTTTATTGCCTGTGGCATCGTCATCCGTGTTGGTTTGCTGGGGCCGCGGTGACAAAGCTCCACAAACCCAGGACTTTTTCTCACAGTGCTGGAGGCCAGAGGTCTGAGATCAGGGTGTCAACAGGGTTGTCTCCCGGGCTTGTCTTTCCCTAAGAGTCTGTGTGCTGAGTTCTTGTTTAAGAACCAATCACAGTGGATGGGGCCTGCCCCAGTGACTTCGTTTTAACTTAGTCACCTCTTTAAAGCCCGGGTCTCCAAACACAGCAACATGCTAAGGCACTGGGGTTAGGGCTTCACCATATGAATTTGGGGGCATCGTAGGTAGGATTATAGTGAGGTCTCCCAGGGGTATGGGCTGTGTCCCCTCGTCGACATCCAGCAATGTGTTCCCTCTGTCTTTTGGAGGCACAGGCAGTGGAGCTTCACTAGACTTTTAGCTGGGACATTGATGGGAAGGGGGGACTTGCTCATAGCCACTGGTAAGAGGGTCCCTGCAGCAGGGTCTAGAAAGCAGGATTGGGGGACAAAAGCTATGAGCCCCGGGCACAGGGTTGCCCTTGGGCAGGTGTGTCTGGGGGAGAGGGCATGGAGGGGTGGTGCTGCCCAGGCCAGGCAGTCCAAGGGTCAGGTGGGAACAGCCGCAGAGAGGACAGGCGCGGAGGGCCAGGTGAGAGATGAGGAGGGGAACCTGGGAGGCAGCGGGAGTCAGGCTGGCCGTGTGCTGGGCTCCGGTGGCCCTTAGGTCAGAGTCTCCTTTTCCTTCCTTGACTGAGCCGGGGCAGCCGCTCCTTGGTGGAAGGCAGGTGTGGAGAGGCTCGCCCAGCCTGCTCGGCACCGGACGTCCCATCTCCCAGACCCCCCACCCAGGAATTTACGGGGACCACAAGTGAGTGGCTGAGTGCGTGCCGAGACACCGCCCAGCCCGTGCCTCCCTGTTAATGCCACGTGGCGCCTTCTGGGGTACGTGTACGGAGGTGGGCAGGCTGGCCTTCCTCTCCGACAGGGGCCCACTTGAGCATCCCACCGCACCTGCTGCAGTCTGACTTCTGTCTGCGTCTCCTGCAGAGCGAACTGGACTTGGAAAAGGGCTTGGAGATGAGGAAGTGGGTCCTGTCTGGAATCCTGGCCAGTGAGGAGACCTACCTGAGCCACCTGGAGGCGCTGCTGTTGGTGAGGAGGGTGTGTGGGGGGGGCTCACTCACAAGTCCCAGGTCAGCTGTTGGAGCCTGGGGGCAGCTCACCCTCCCTGGAGTGGACACCGACAGAAAACTCGGTTGCCAAACCAAGCTGGTTCTAAAATTTCATGTTTTATGGGATTTAAAAATAAAAGGATATGTGTCACATAACCACGGTTTTCTGTGGTCGTACCACGCACCCGACAAACGGCAGGCCCTCTCCCCCATACCCTCTTCCAGCCCATGAAGCCTTTGAAAGCCGCCGCCACCACCTCCCAGCCTGTGCTGACGAGTCAGCAGATCGAGACCATCTTCTTCAAAGTGCCTGAGCTCTACGAGATCCACAAGGAGTTCTACGACGGGCTCTTCCCCCGCGTGCAGCAGTGGAGCCACCAGCAGCGGGTGGGTGACCTCTTCCAGAAACTGGTGAGTGGCTGGGAGCAGGTGCACAGCAGCTGCCTGGGACCGGGGCGTGCTGGGAGCTGGTGGCCGGGGACCAGGCCCATCACGCCCCTTGCCGGCGTGTGCTGCCCAGGAGACTCCAAGGCGATAGCCGAGAGTCAGAGTTGGGTGTGTCTCGGTGCCTGAGATGATGCCAAAGGGCAGGTTGCCAGAAGGGAGAGGCCAAGGGGAGTGTGCCCACCCAGCTCAAGACCAGCGAGTGGGGCTTCGCTCCCTCCCCTGACACTGGTCACGTCACTGAGTCCTCCTGGCTCTGGTCAGTTTCACTGAAGATTGCAGACTCCAGGCTGGTCTAGCTGCCACCCCCTTAAGGGCCCCCGGGGATCAAAATGCTGGCACGGCCCAGGACAGCGGGACTTGGACATGGGGCAGAGGAGACTGGGGGGCAAGCATTGCCTCGAGAGCACAGGTGGGCACAGAGCAGGGGGTCGTTTTCTGTTATTTCATTTTTCTAGTTACTGGAACTAAAGGCCCTTGAATCACTTGGAGATTTTTTTTTTTTTTTTAAGACAGAGTCCCCCTCTGTCACCCAGGCTGGAATGCAGTGGAGTCATAGTAGCTCATGGCAACCTCAAACTCCTGGGCTCAAGCAATCTTCCTGCCTCAGCCTCCCAAGTAGCTGGGACTACAGGTGTGCACCACCACGCCCGGCTTATTTTTCTATTTTTGGTAGAGATGGGGTCTCACTCTTGCTCAGGCTGGTCTCGAACTCCTGACCTCAAGTGATCCTCCCACCTTGGGAGAATTTTTCTAAAAAATGTCATGGGAAGGGGAGACTGAGGCAATAAAAATCAAAGTAGTGGGAAAATTGTCCTCAGGTACTGAGAGGGCCCTGGCAGAGAGAAATGGTAAAAGCAGGACATCCATGTGACCGTGGCTTCTGCATGTTTAACACTAGGGACTTTCACGGTGACACCCAGCTGTGCTGACTCTGGCCTGGCCTTGGCTCAGGCCTGAGTGTCCTGCTCGAGGCCCGGCTTTCCCACAGGCAGCCCCTCCCTCCGCTGCCCTGGGCTGCAGACCCACTGGACTTCAGGCAGAGCTGAGGCAGGAGGAATGCATAGGGCCCTTTTTTGTTCAGATCCCTGCCACTGGGGCTCATTTCCCATGGCCACAGAGCAGGGGGCTGTATTTCGACGTGGGTGTCTCACCACCGTCTTCAACGCCCCCGCCCATTTCTCCTTGTGCTTGTCAGCAGTTTAAACCTAGGGGACCTGCCTCAGCCTACAACCCCCCTGAGAAGCGGAGAGGCGTGTCGTTGGAAAAAAAAAAACACATCCAGATCTCTTCCCCAAATAACATTCTGAAATCTCTCGGAAACTTTTTTTTAAAATTTTAATAGTCTGATGAACACTGGAATTTAAGTTTGGAAAGTTTCCTCCGGTTTCTCTGGTGTCCTTGAGCTACCTTCATGCGTCAGATGCTGCAGCAGAAAGATGGGGAGAGAGGCTGGGGTTGGGCTGGGAAGTCAGTCCCCGGTAACCGCGTGCCCAGCGCTCACGTGCGCACCTCGGGCTGAGTACCAAGGACTCCCCGAGGACAGATGGGCTCCGTGTCTGCCCCAGACCAGCTCGGTAGATAGGGTCAGCACAGCAGTGTGGCCCCTGCAGGCTTCCCAGCTGGGAGAGTCTCAGGACCAGAGGAGCTTGCAGCACCCTGCCCTGCCCGGCTTCCGCGCCTCTTCCCAAGCCAGGGACCTCGTGAGCTACGTCCAGTGGTGCAGAAAGCCTGACCCAAATTTGGCTTCTATCACCCCTTCCTGTAGGGCTGCAGGGGCTAACTCCACTGCCCAGGGTTTCGTTTCTAGCTGAAACTTTATCAGCTTGGATTTTCCCCCTAATCGTTTCAGACTTACAGCAGAGTTGCAGGCATAGCACAGAGAACTCAGATACGCTGTGTGACGTTTTGCCACATTTACTTTGTCTGTTTATACACACACACTTCTTTCCCCACCGAATGCTTCGTTGTATGCCTGGTAAGAACAGAGCATTCTCTGCCGTAACCGGCAGTAAATTTGTCAAATTCGGGAAATTTCACATTGACGGAACACTCGTGTTTTGTACGCAGCACGTGTGCGTGTCCCCGGTTAAGGACGGGTTCTGTATCGCAGTTTCCATTCTCTGACTCGGGTCCAGGCAGGGACCCTGCATGCGCTTGCTCGTCGCCTCTCTCTCGTCTCCTTCAGTCCGTAGCAGTTCCGTGGACTTTGCTTGTCTCCCATGACCTGGACGTTTTTTGAAGGGCACAGGCCGGTTCAGGTTTGTTTTCTTGGGTTCTGCGTTTCCGGTGAGAACAAGCCCACAGCAACGAGGCCCTGTCGCTGTCTGTGCAGCAGGTCACCGGGCACGTGGGCTCCGTTTGTGCCGTAACCGACGTAGCTCAGTTTTTCATTAGCTGGAAATGTGGACGTGAATTGTGCGGAACTCTGCATAGGCCACCCGAAGATTGTGCTGGGGCAGGATGGAGGAGGAAGAGTCGTGAGAGGGGGCCTCCTCCCAAGACCCCTGGACTCTGCTCAGCTGGCACCTCTTCCGTCCTGACCCTGATCTCTGCGGCAGCCCTGCGGCCCGTCACCGTCTGACCCCACCCTGCTTGTAACCATCTGCCATGACATGAGTGCGTGTGTTCACTTATTCATTTATCAGCTTCTCTCCTGTTGGAACCCCGGCTGCACAGAGCAGCGCAGCATCTGAGTTAGTCACGGCTGTGGTGACAGGGCCTGAAGCAGGGCCTTGGTTTTGCAGGGAGGCACTCAGTGGCCGGCAAAGGAGGGAGGAGGGAAAGAAGGAAGAGCTCTGGGTCTCGTCAGTGCAGCGAGGAGGAAGAGCCAAGAGTTCGAGGATGCAGGGGCTCGTCTGGTGTGGTCGGCGAGGCAGGGCTCTTTCCTCGTGTGCCCTGAGGCCCCTTGTGCAGCCCCCGCAGGGTCGGGGCCAGAAAACCAGACAGTGCCAAGTGTGCCTGGTGTACCTGGCGTCTGTGGAAACATAAGATTCAATATAAATGCAAATGCACATGGAAATAAAATTTAGGCTTGACAGAGAACAAACGCCAGGCGCAGTGGCTGCCTTAGGCTTCCAGGTGGCCGCGCTGGGGGATCTCCCACCCCGGCCTGCGGGTCTCCTGGGTCTGCTCCTGCCCGCCCCAGGGCTCGGTTTGCCGATCCCTGGGGAGGACTGGTTTCCCCCTCACTGCCTCCAAAGGTCATGTGGGGCCCAGAGTCACACACACACAGAAGCTGTCGCTCAGCTGAGCGCGTGTCTGAGCAGGAGGCTAAGCGAGGAGACCCTCCGTTAATGCCTTTGGTTTAATACAAGACAGACAAAATGCCTCTCCCCTTACAGCCACAGGTCTTCCACCTGCCAGGTGTGTAGCATGACACCGGGGCATCCCTGCCAGATCTAGGACGGGCTTGTGCCTGGGTGGTGGGAGGGCCCTTCTGCGAGGGCTGCCGGGTTTTGTGTTCCTCGCGTGTCTGAAGGGATCAGACGTGAGCAGAGGACCGTAGCTGCTGTAGGCTGGGGTGCTGACCTCCACGTTCATGGTGGTCTCCAGCAGCCGAAACAAGAAGACGTTGCTCGGACCCACCTATGTAGAGACCCTTGTCCGGATTCACTGGCAACCTCGAACTTTACCTGGCACACATGGCACCATTTAAGCGGGTGGGGTGGGAGGAATAAGTAGCTCTGACAGGGAGCTGTTACCTGCCCAGGGCTTGAGTCACTGCTCAGGATGTCATTTTGGGAGCAGGAAGGGTGCTCGCTGCGTGGGGCAGGAGAGCAGGTGGGAGGGAGGGTGCGGAAGAGCTGAGGTCGCTGCAGCCTGTGCGCTGTCCGCTGCGCGTGGAGCCTGTTCCTCAGAAAGACAGGGAGCAGCATCTGTCCCACACTCTCTTCCTTCCTCCCTGCAGGCCAGCCAGCTGGGTGTGTACCGGGCCTTTGTGGACAACTACGGGGTGGCCATGGAAACGGCCGAGAAGTGCTGTCAGGCCAACGCTCAGTTTGCAGAAATCTCTGAGGTGAGGCTGTTTAGACAGGTGCACCGCCAACTCTCACCCACACCGCACCACTTTCCGTGATGCACCGGGGGCTGGTGCCTGGTGGAGCCTGACCTGGGAGAACAAAGTGCACCAAATCCAGGTCTGCTTGCGGTCCTGGTTCTGTCTCCAGAATCCACTGGATTTGCTCCGATCAGCTGTGTGCCAGGGACGCTGTTGCACCCAGACAGAAGGGGCAAGCACAGCGCATCCTGCCTCCCTGAGGGCCAGGGCCTGGTCCTAGAGGCTGGCTGCGTTCCTCAGACGCTGTCTCACACCGTCTGTCTGCAGGGAAGAGCGTCCATAGTTCTGCCGTTAGCGGGTTTCACGAGGGGACTCCTAAGGCTGACCTTGCACCTGTCACTGGAAACTGGGCAGGGGGTGCGCTGCCCCTGTCCTTTGCTAGCCTGCCAGCGCCCCTGAGAACTGGGAGTAAGGGCTGGTGGTGCCTTTGCTGGGTAGACCCCGTGGGGAGCAGAGCCCCAGGTGAGAGTCGTACCGCCCCAGGCCCGGGTTGGAGGGGGCGGCTGTCTCCCTACCCGAGTTTAGCCGTAGGGGGCTGAAACCTCAAACTGCGTTAGCACCTGGGCCTCAAAAGAGCTCCTCAGATACAGAAAGGATGAGTGGGCCATCAAGGGGGTGGCGGCCAAGCCAGGACCAGAACCCAGCAGCGCCCCTGGGTCTGTGTTTCTCCAGACAGCCGTTCTTCCTGCCCTCCCCCATCCAGTGTCTGCCGATGGCGATCGTGTGGCATTTTCCTCTTTGGGAGCCTATAGAGGCTCTTGCCTTTGATGACTCCCACTGGCTGTAGCTCTTGCTTTTCCCCCAGCCAGCAGGGACTCTGGTGGACAGCCCTCTGTGTAAGGAATACAGCGTTAGAAAGAAACGGGCCAGGAGCAGTGGCTCACACCTGTAATCCTAGCACTTTGGGAGGGTGAGGCGGGAGGATTGTTTGAGCCCAGGAGTTGGAGGCTGCAGTGAACTGTGATGACACCACGGCACTCCAGCCCAGGTGACAAAGTGAGACTCTGTCTAAAAAAAAAAAAAAAAGAAACAGGAACTAGAAATAAGGAGTGAGTCTGGTCTCTTTCTGGGACTCAACCCTGGGCTATCACACCTGGGCTTTGTTCCTGAGGGTTTGTGTCATTTTATCATTTATCACAGGGGAGAGGGCAGGGTGCTGTGGTGATACTGCGTGTTGCCTTGTCCTCCAGAGCCCGTGGGGCACCCTGCTCCGTGCCAGGTGCTGCTGGTAACAGGATCTGCAGGTGCCTTGGGCTCCTGCCCCACCTGCCACTCCCCCGAACACTCAGTCCTTTCTCTTCTTTTCCCTTTTTGTCAGTTAGCAAGCCCCCACCACGCCCCTGACAGCTGGAACGGTGGCACAGAATTCCAAGTGATCTTGACAAATTAGTGACCTAATCCGTTAAGAGCAGGTTACAATTCAGTGGCCGAGTTCAAGTCCATCCAGATGGGTTTCTGCAGAGGAGGAAGAAACAGTGGTGGGTGCCATGCCAGGGGGTCACGTGGTCCCTCCAGCCAAGCCCAGGTGGGAAGCTGAGCCCATGCCTGCACGTGGGGTGGCAGCTCCGCCGGAAGCTGGCTGTCTGCGAAGCTTCGCGGCACTTGTACTGTGGGGGCAACATCCACGTTGGTTCTTCATCCGCGTTTCAAAAGGACTGGAGAAATCGGAGCTGCCCACGATCAAGCCGAAGGGGGAGGAAGCAGCAAGTTGCGTGGAGGAGGGGGGCTGTGTTGTGGGGGGCCAGTGCTCAGGCGAGGGGGCTTGAGGATCACCCTCAAGTACAGGGAGGGCGGAGGAGTGACCCTCATCTTCCCCAGGACAGTCCTGAGAGGTAGGTGCGAGGCAGCGTCCAGTTAGATCGGCGTTGCCCAAGCAGGGTTCCCTGGAACACCAGCTCCCCAGGCAGTAGGCAGTAGGGGTTACATGAAAAGGGCTTCTGGAATCACACTAGTTTGGGAAACATGGAGTTAAACCAAACTTACAAGTTTCCTGGAGGCAGGACCTCCTGGAACTCCCAGATACCCACGTGCATTGCCCTGCCCTGCATTGCCTGTCCAGGGGCACGTGGCGTGTGGGCGCCTCCCAGGCTCACGTGAGCACAGCACCTGGTTTGCAGTCTTTTGTTGGGCTCTCCCACCCCCTCACGCCCAGTGGGAAGTGCCGAGTCAGACGTACGGGAGCAGTGATCCCTGCGAGGGACGTTTCCGGGAAAGGTTCCAAAGTGCATGACGAGGTTTGGCCCCAGTGAGCTGGAAAGCACCATCTTTGGTCTTGAGAGGTTTCACATGGCACGAGAGGTTGATCTGCAGAGTGGTCTCGGAGTCCTTTCCCCTTTCATCTCTGCTGTTTGCGCCCTTTTCTTTTTTTTTTTTTTTTTTGAGACAGAGTCTTGCTCTGTCACTGGCGTTATCACAGCTCACTCCAACCTCCAGCTCCTGGGCTCAAGTGATCCTCCTGCCTCAGCCTCCTGAATATCCTCCTGCCTCAGCCTCCTGAGTAGCTGGGACTACAGGCATACACCACCATGCCCAGCTAATTTTTCCATTTTTGGTAGACACAGCATTTTTGCTCTTGCTAAGGCTGGTCTCGAACTCCTAGCTCAAGCCCGGCCTTGTTATGCTTTTGTTCAGAAGCCTCACACGGGAATGAATTGCACCTCATTCCCAGGGAGGGTGTCAGGCACACAGGCATCTTTTACCTTCCCTTCTTTTTGTACCTTGGACCAGATCAGTGATGCTGTCAACGCAGTTGTGTCATAATGTGGCCAATCCACTAAAAAGCCCTGCCCTCCCCCTGGGGATCTTAGTGCCTCGTTTTCTTAGCACGTACATTTGTGAATGGGGAGAGGATGGGTGGGGGTCGAATCTCCAAAAGCGAATGCTCTTCTGAACCACCAGTCCCCAGCACACCGTCCCATCACCCCAAGAAAGTGCTGTGCATTTAGGATGTACACTGCTGTTTGCAGGATTCTCTGTGTCAGAGGTCCTCAGCCAGGGGCTATTTTGTCCCCAGGAACACTTGCCATTGCCTGGAGACATTTTTGGTTGTCAAGCAGCAGGAAGGTGGAGTGTTACTGCACCTATAGGTAGAGGCCAGGGGTGCTGCTCAGCGTCCTGCAGTGCACCGGGACAGCCCAAAATGTCAGCAGTGCTACGGCTGAGAACCCCTGTGCCAAGTGGACCGCAGCATAGGGCATCCCGTGCGCCTCGCTTGCCCATGGGTCCCCGTGTGCCCCGTGATTTCATTCACCGGCTCAGAGCACATTTGGGGTTCTTTGCAGTGAGAGAAGGGTGAGGTTTCTGCTAAAAGTTCCTGACCGTGGAACTTTCTGCCACATCAGAGCTGCTTCAGTCATCCGTGCAAACACGTGCTTTTCTCTCTGCAGAACCTGAGAGCCAGAAGCAACAAGGATGCCAAGGATCTGACGACCAAGAACTCTCTGGAAAGTGAGTCTTCCATGCCCAGGCCTCTTTGGGTCTTTGTGGGGGTGACCGCTGCCAGCAGAGGGGACACTGCTAGAAAAGCAGATGCAGTGCCCAGCTGGGTCACCCCTGGCGCCTTCCTTGTCGCAGACTTCAAATGTCAAGGGTGGGGATGAGGAAGGAGCAGCTCGGGGCGGGGCAGGGAAGGACACAGTCAAGGCCACCAACAGGAACACCCAGGAGCTGCCAGACACGGCCCTACAGGGACGATTTTCTTTTCCCTTTCTGCAGATGCCAACAAGTGTGGCACACGAGGTAACCCAGGTAGAACACAGGTTCTAAGTGGCTGGGCAGGTAGTCAATGCAGAGTTGTTGGGAAAGTGGTATCAGGAATTATAAGCCACTTGTGTCAGTTGTCAGGATGGTGTGAGTAGTCACACTCAGAGAGAACAGCAGGCCGGGCACCGCGGCTCGTGCCTATGATCCCAGCTACTCGGGAGGCTGAGGCAGCAGGACCACTTGAGCCCAGGAGTTTGAGGCTGCAGTGAGCTATGATCCTACCGCTGTGCTCCAGCCCGGGTGACAGAGCAAGAAAAAAAGAAAAAAACAACCCCCAGCAGACATAGCTCCCATCCTGAGAGCGTCAGCATACTCTGGGCCTCGGTTTCCTGTCTATGAAATGAGGGTGGCAGTGTGTGCCTCCACTGGTGTGCGAGTCTCGTGAAGAAACGTACCTGGCAGCGTCAGTGCCTGTGATGGGCCACGCTCACTGTCCTCACAGAGAAGCACAGGTGGCCCAGGCTGGCCAGGGATGCCACCACGTCACGGGTGCTGCGGCCATGTTGGGGGCTGCTCTCGCTGTAGCAGGACCCTTGTGCTGCTGGAGTCCGGGTGTCCTCAGACAGGTTCCCAGAGTACCTGTCACACCAAGAGCTGTGTCAGCATCTGGGTCAGTTCCTGCCCTTCGCAGAGTCAGGCCCCAGAACGTCCCAGGGTGAACACTGAGCGCAGCGTGGTCCCCTGGTCCCTGTGTATGCCCTGGGCTGGGGCAGGTCAGCCCTGCAGGCTCGGGTCTGGCCAGTAGCTCTGGGCTGTGCACGAGATGTCCTAGACTTAATGCTCAAAGCTTCCGGGGCAGGTGCTCTGGGTTCACACAGAGGGGAGGTGGGGCCTGTAGAAGTTGGGGTGACCCCATCTCCCCTCACCTTTGGACCGAGGGCAGGTGGGTGGGTAGTCTGCTTTCTCTGTGTGTGTCCATCTCTCACCTGGCCTCTCTCTCCGCAGCTCTGCTCTACAAGCCTGTGGACCGGGTGACGAGGAGCACGCTTGTCCTTCATGTGAGTCATGGCGCCTAGTGGCATCCCAGGGCATGGCAGCCGCCTCCCCGGTGGTCTGGGCACTGTCCCTGCTCTCAGGCCTAGCCAGGCCCTTATCACCTGGGGTCCTTGGCTTCTCTCCTGGGGTTGACACTGTTAACTTTGTCCACCTATCACCTGCCACCTTCTCCCGTTTTCTGCCAGACACCTTTACTGAGGATGCAGAAATCAGGCGCTGCCGCCATCCAGGGCCTCGTCGGCTGTGGTGTAGGGGGACATGGCAGGCTCTCCAGGTGTCCCCCTCTGCTGTCCCACCTGCTTTCCAGGCACAGGCATGGCAGGGCACCAGGGAGGGAGCATCCTGTCCCACGAGGGCAGGGACTTGCAGCGGGGGACGCTCCGGGCCAGTTGCAGCGCCGAGGCCCCAGGGTGGGCAGGCTGGCGGCACCTACAGCAGGTGCGTTCCAGGGGCCACAGCTCAGACCACCACCTCCCAGCCCGGGAGAGCATGCAGCAGGGAGACCTCGCCTCACTGGGCAGGCACTGAAGGGGTCCCTAACCCTGAGAAACAGAACCAGAAAACAAAATAGCCCCTGGTGCTACTGCCTGGGAGATGCTGTTAATACACGTTTACAAATTGTACGTGAATTTTTTGTTTTTTTAATTTACAACCAATTCACTGAAGTGGATGAAGTTTCCGTTTCCTTTCCAGCTCCCTCTCCACAAAGGAGCCCACCGCCGGGATTCCTTATGCTTGCGCCGGCACACATGAGCATCTTTTTACTCACGCAGAAGGTGTCACACCGTACATATCGTTCCACGCTTGGCTTTTTTTTCCCACTTAGTAGCATATTGTGGGGATTGTTCCACTGAGTGGATGATTCATAATTTCTTACCATGCTCCGATGAAGAGTTTGTGGACAGTGGGAAATGAGATTTGCGGTTTAGAAGGCTCTGGCTCGGTGGCCCATCAGACTCTGGGGGACACTGTAGTGTGCCGCCCGCTGTGACTTGTCCGGGTGTCAGGTGTGCATGGCTGAGCATTGCGACAGGGACGCCGGAGCTGCCGTGGGTGGGGTGGGGCTGGCCCGTGGCCGCCAGCCCAGGTGCCTTCTTCCAAGCTTATTTCATCTCTCCAGGGTCTCTCTGCAGAGAGGATTTGGAATCCCAGGGGATTTCGTTTCTCTGAACCAGGGCAGTGTTGACACTGAGCACGAATTACTTGAATTCCTAGTGGAGAAGGAGTCAGTGTCCCCTGTGGGCTCAGAAGAGCCTTAGGCGCTTACCTGAAGGAGGAAGAGCCCGGGGCCTTCTGCTTTCCTTGTATAGACCAGTGGTTCTAGACCAGGACCCATTCTGCCCCCGGGGACCCGAGGTGATATCCACAGACATTTTTGGCTGTCACAACTGTAGCCACAGGGGTGCTACTGGCATCTAACGTAGGGGCCGGGCACAGTGCTAAATACCCTGCAGTGCACACGATGCTCCCCCGCCCCTAGCAAAGATCATCTGGCCTGAAATATCAGCAGTGTGGGGGCAAGAAACCCACCCGAGGCCCTCACAGCAGGTGCTCTTGGCCGCATGCATCCAGCGTGGGTTTGTGGAGCACCGTTTGGAGCCCGCGTCTGGGGTGATGCTCGTGCGAGCACTGCCTGCAAAGCCCAGGCCCAAGCGAGAGACACGGGTGGCACTTAGGGATCTCCAGGTCTCGCCCGAGTGTCTGTGCTTGGCCCACTGTGGCCGCTGGGTGCCAGTGCCACCCGCCGCCTCACTGCGGTCTCCCCACGGCAGGACTTGCTGAAGCACACGCCCTCCAGCCACCCCGACCACTCCCTGCTGCAGGACGCCCTCCGCATCTCGCAGAACTTCCTCTCTAGCATCAACGAGGAGATCACGCCTCGCCGGCAGTCCATGATGGTGAAGAAGGGAGAGGTGAGCGTGGCCGGGGCACGAAGGGCACCCTCGATCTGAGACCCGGAGCCCCTCCTGGTCCCCAGCAGTCTTTCCCTGCATGGCTCAGCCCAGCACAGGAAGTACGTTTCCTCTCAGAATCAGTCACCCTGGTGGGGTACAACCCAGTCCCGTGTGTGAGACTCTCAGGTGAAGCTGCAGGGGTGACCCCTACGCTCTCCAGGCGGCATCCGTCACTGTGCTTCACTTGGCCGCCTCTTTGCTTTTCTCTCTTGTCAGGTTATGTCCAGGGTACTTCTCTGTTCCCCCTCACTCTGGCCAGCTCGGCGTCTCCAGCTGAGGAGATGGGTGAAAGAAGGCCGGAGTTTTATCTGCCTGGAATCCTCCTCCTCCTCCTCCCAAGTGCCCTGTTGTTATAAAACAGTTAACTCTGGGCCTGGCATTCTTAGAGGCCGAGGCAGGAGGATCGCTTGAGGCCAGGAGCCCAAGACCAGCCTGGGCAAGAGTGAAACTCCATCTCTACAAAAAGTAGAAAAATTAGCCGGGCGTGGTGATGTGAGACTGTAGTCCCAGCTGCTCAGGAGGCTGAGGCAGGAGGATTGCTTGAGCCCAGGAGTTTGAGGCTGCAGTGAGCTGTGATGAGGCCATTGCACTCTACCCTGGGCAACAGAGCAAGACCCTGTCTCCAAGAAAAAAGGCCTGAAGCCTCCTTCATCTCATGCAGGCACAGGAGCCGGGGAAGACACTGGCGGGGCATGAACCCAACCCGACTATGGTTACCTCTGAGAACCACTTTCCTCCTCTTTCTTCTGGTTTGTGTGCCAGGTGGTCGGCACTGTGTGGCGGACTCTATGCCAAGGTCACAGGCCCTGTCCTCTGCCTGCCACTTGCAGAACAGTGCTCTGAGCATCCGGAATCTGACTGTGCTTGAATATGAGTGAGGGGTTGGCCAGGGTCCTCCTGGTGGGCCTGGCCAAGGAAGGGAGTGGAGGAGGAGGGACCACGGACCACCTGGAGCTTCTAGTCCCTGGGCCCATTCCCTGCCTTTGGAGCAGGGTGGGAACAGAGCCCCACTTCACTGGCTGCCTGGGCACTCGAAAGGGCCCGACGTGTGGCAGGAGCCCCCCATGGCGGCAGTCCTGGCCATCTGCGGCCTCTGAGCTCATTGGAGGCAGGACCGGGTCCCCAGCACCTCTCGGGGGAGGCATCAGGCAGGGTGGGGCCTGGGGGAGGTGGGGATTGTTGCTTGTTTTTGGAGCAACAGCTGGGCCTTGCCCCTCGTTCTGTCCTTGGCTCAGGGCCACCGAAGGAGACCAAACCCGAGGCCTCCCGTGGGCAGCCCACGCAGGTCCAAGTGGGTGTTGGGTTCGCTACTGCTGAGCTTCCAGGCACCTGCCGGGCTCCTGCTGGGCTCCCCTCCCTCCCGGGATGCCTGCTCCTTCCCTTCTGCCGACTACTCTTTTATGAGTGCTCCAGCCCCCTGGGAAACAGACGTAGTAGGCGTCCTTTCTTCCTGTGGCCTTCTGTATGGTGCAGTCTGCTCACCTTAGCTCCGACTGCTACTTAGGACGACTGGAGAGAAACGCCTTCTTGCTGTTCAGATCATGAGCGTCCGCTGCCTTAGGGAATGGAGGAAAATGAGCTGTTGCCCAGATGTTGGCAGCCAGGCCCTCATTCCTCCGTCTGTGCCCATGGCCTCCCTCCGTACTCGTCACGGCCAGGGTCTCGGGTTGACCAAGCAGGAAGTGTTTAGGCGCTGGTGTTTGACAGACGCAGGGGCCTTTGCACCCTTGCCAGCATCTGGCCTGGAGGAGGGGCACTGCTCATCGAGGAGGGGTCACTTGGGTACCTCAGCTGCAAAAGGGGGAGGAGGACTTGTGACATCTGAAAGGTCACCGTCAGCCCAACCCGCACCCCGTCATTCAGAGCTCTCCATCCAGGGCATGTTAAGGGAGGTGGCTCGATGGTGGCTAAGCCAGGGTGGCAGACACGTGCCCCACCCGGCCGTCCGTGGGCAGACATGGATAGCCAGGCACTCCAAGCCTGGGCATCCTCCTCAGTGTTCCTTCCGGCTGCCCGGCCAAGCTGCAGACCCCGGTGGGGTAGAAAGGATACCAGGCGGGCCCTGCCCCACCGCTAACTGGTGTTACTGATTTGGGGACACCATTTTTCTTCCAAGTATCTGTGCTCTTTGCAGTCAATAACTCGGGGCCCACGGCCCCTCCAGGTGTGAGGCTGAGAGGGCTCCACAACCTTCGAGGGACTGTGTGGAAGCGATGGGTCATGCCCTCCCCACGTGGCGCCGTCTGTGTTAGAGGTGGCAGGAGAGCGTCTTCCATGTCACCAGCAGGACAAGAATCCGTAGCTCCCACCCCTGGCGGGCAGGGGCGTGCTGCAGGCTGCAAAGAGAGTCTGCAGCTGGGAGGGCCAGAGCTTTGCCTGTCTCTGAGTTTGGTTTGTGCCAGTGAGCATCACATTCCCACAGCAAGAGGACCTTGCCTCTGAGTTCTCATGCAGACCCCGTGGGGTCAGAGGCATTCTTCCTTCCACAGGTGAGGAAACGGCGGCACAGAGAGGTTGAGTGGCTTTCCCACAGTCACACAGCCACTAAGTAGCTAAGCCAGGTGAGGCCAGGTATCCCCTGGCCACCCGTTGCACCCCAGGCATGTTATACTTGGGTTCCCTTTCCCCGCTGTGAACCAACAGGACTTGTCCACCCCTGGAGTGGAGTCTTGAGGAAGAGGATGTACCCCTCTCAGCTCAGCACGCTACCCAGGCTTAGGTGCTGGGCGGCGCCCCATCTCCTGCTCCTGTTGGGAGCTGCCAAGGGGGTTGGCTCTGTTTCTAGCTCCCCTGGCGGTTTGGCAGTGAGAGGCCCAGGTGTGAGCCCTGTGGTGTCCCCTGTAATCGCAGCATCTTCTCAGCCAAGTCCTGCAGCTCCGAGGCTGTGCTATTGGAGGAAGAGGGACTTTGGGCAGCATCACGGGTGGTTCCCTGGCAGTGAACAGTGGCCAGCAGGTGCTTGGCCTTCCCAGCGTCCTGGCCCCGGCATACCTGGGGGCTGTGAGCAGCAGGCGTCACCCAGGAGGACGTTCCCCTCAGCCCCCCAGAAACATCAGGATCGAAGGGTCCTGCAGGCACCTTTTCCTTCCAGGCCCAAGTCCTGTGGCTCATGGATGGGTGGGTGCTCATTTGTTTGGCTGAATTAACGTCATAGTTAGATAACTGGATCCCCACTACGGGGTAATTTCCCCTCGGGGTTGCCTGCCTGTCTGCCCTGAGCCCTGCACCTGAGCATCCCCCCAGCTCAGCCTTGGAAGCACATAGGACGATGAGGTTTGGATGTTTTGTTTCCCAAGAGCCAGCCAGGCACTGGCCTCCGATCCCGTCTTTTGCCGGGGATCCCAGAGGCCCCTCGTGGAGGACGAACTCGGGGAGTGGTCCGATAAGGATCCACAGGGAGGCCTGGGGGGAGTGTGACTGGGGCAGGCTGAGGCTGAGAGGCGGTAGGACTTGGACACAGCAGAGTGGAGGCCTCTGGGCTGAAGACAAAAGAGTTGCAAAACAGCTGGAGGGACCAGACTCTGTCGGCAAAGTTTGCAAGTGCTGTGGAAAGGCAGGTACCCGACCCAGGGGTGAAGGCGGGAGGGGCGGGGTCCTCCGCTCCGCCAGGCACAGAGTGGCAGCCACTGCTCACCTCTGAGCACCAGCTTGCTCGCCTGCACGATGGGGATGGGCCTGGACCTCTCCGAATCCTTGGGAAGAAGCCGAAAGAAGCCTTGGCAGGCACTGCTCGCCGGAAGGCAAAAGGCGGGAAGCTCCGAGGGTGTGGCATGCCCCATGTGGGGGGCCAAGCTTTCTTGGCCCTTCGTAAACAAACATCTGCAAACAGTGGGGTTCTCAGCTCGTCTGGGCTGGGTTCCAATTCCCTCAAGGAGTGTGGGCACACGCTCACCCCCTCGGCTGTTCCTTTGCCATGAAGTGGCAGAGTGGCGGCTACATAGACGGCCCTGGGGAGTGACATGAGCTGTTTGGGGTGACGCTCTAGGTGCTTGGCATTCGTTAGCTGCCACCACTGTCACTATTGCTGTAAACTGGCAGTGTGCTTCCCGGGCCCTGTCCCACCCTCCGGCAGGTTCCCGTCCCTTCTGGGCCATCCCCAGTGAGGGACCATCTTTTGATTGTCTCTCCAGGTTATTCGAAACCGTCTGGGCCAGGATTGGCCAGGAGAGGCTTTCTTGGGGCCCAGGTAGTGGAGGTTTGCTCTGCAGGGAGGCCGGTTAGCCAAGTGCCAGGAGCCAGAGGACAGAGAGAGGGAGGAAGGGACAGGAGGTAGGACGAGCAGGACCCTGGGCCTCGTGCTCGACTGCGGGGGTCCGTCAGCCTGGCCGGGGTCCCTCATTGCTCCCGGCCCACCTGTTGAACCTCTGGAGCCCACCAGGTCCCTGCACAGCCAGCGCCACTGACGGACAGTGTTGGCCAGATCACTGGCACTCAGCCAGCTCTCCAGGGACACGATAGTGAGGGCTGGGGCTGCTGGCTTCCTCCAGAGCCCCCCTGGGCCAGCCGCTGATGCCCCCACCTTGATCTCACCTCACCCTCTTCCTTCTCAGCTTCCTCTCCTCTCAGCCCCACCTGGGCCTCCTCCAAGACTTTCCCTCGTCTGCCTGTCAAGGCCCTGCTGATCTGTTCATGATCACACTGCAGTAGCTGAGGAAATCCCCCAGCATGCCCTGGAGCCTGGTCTCGGGCTTCCCAGAGCGTGTCTTAGTTCCAGCTGCTGCAGCAAAGCACCACCCGCTGGGAGCTTAAACTACAGATGCTTCTCCCACCGTCCTGGAGGTTGGAGATCTGAGGTCAGGTGCCAGCACGGGCAGGTCCCGGGGAGAGCCCCTTTCTGGCATACAGACGCCGCCTTCTCACTGTGTCCTCAGGCAACCCGTCCTCCGCGTGTGCACCTGGAGAGAATAAGATCTCTTTCTCCCTCTTACAGGGACACTGGACCATCATGAGGGCCCCGCCCTCCTGACCCCATCTAAACCTCGTTATCTCCCAAAGGCCCCACCTCCGAATACCACACACCATCCCACTGGGTATTAGGGCTTCGTGAATTCTGGGGGGACATAGACATCTGGCCCATGGCAGTACCCTTCTTCCAGCTTGGTTTTCCTGGGAAGGCTGGGGGGGGGGGCGGTTGCCATGGTGACAGCTGATGGAGGCGCTGGCCTAGGGGAAGAGCCCAGAGGAAGGAAACCCCCTTCTCAAGGCCAACGCGGCCTGAGCTGCCCCTCCTGGGAGGACTGGACACAAGATGCAACCTCCTAGGGCCTTGGTGGTTTTCCTGTCTGCAGAAAGGGGGGTGATGGTGCTTCCCTCGTTGAGTCCCCGTGAGGAGTGGGTGGCATGGTGCGTGGGAGGCTCTGAAGGTGGCACCTGACCCTCGAGGACGGGTTCCAGCAGCCCCATATGAGGGCCTTTAGGTAGGTACACCGTTTGATTTAACGCTCTCAACAATGCCTCCAACTTGTCTTTTTCATTGCCATCTCCGTTTTAAGGGAACTGAGGCTCAGAGATGGGGCAGCAGAGCCGCGGTGTCGTCATGGAGAAAGGAGGGCAGCCGAGGGCAGCGGGGGTGCAGGAGGGCCCTGGCCGCGCTCGCCCCTGCCGGGCGATGTTATGAGTCATTCAAGAAGGCAGCCGGTGTCCCTTCCGGCTCCTTCTGGCAGCATTTCCCACCTGGGGGGCGGGGAGCTCCCGAAGGGGTGTTGTCCTGCCCTCCGTGCCTCCCTCCCAGCCCTGCCCCACAGCACACATGGGCGCACACGCTTGCACAGGGACATGTGCCTGCATGGGGCTACCTGCATGAGGACACGCTCGGACATACGCTCACCCTGGAATGGACACCCACACGGAGACACAGGACGCACTCAGGGACACACACAGATACACAACAGAAGCGCTGAGAGCTCCAGGGAGCAGCTCTTCTGAGTCTGCCCCTCAGCAGTCCTGTCCTGGGGTCCAGTGAGGCCCCAGCTCTCTCTGTCCTACAGCCCCACCTGGGGGCGTTTGCTCCTCTCTGCCGCAGGGACACTCCCCCCAACCATGGGATCTTACACTGTCTTTAGGACGCTGTGGGGACCCAGCCCTGCCCTCGCTGTGTCCCCTGGAGGACCCGACTGGGGTGGGTCAGGTGGAAGTCGGTGCTGGTTGAGTCCCCTCCTGCCACGGGGCACAGCACAGGTGTCTGGGCGTTTCTGGCCCACAGGCCACGGGTGCTGCTTCTGAGCTTAGCGTAGGGTGCCCTCTGCTGGTGACAGCAAGAAGCTCAGCTCCTTTGAATAGAGAGAGGGCTGCGCTCCCGCCATATCCCCGCCTCTCTCTGAAGGTCCCTTCAGCCTCTCCTGCTGGGCCAGGAGACCCTCTGCCGTGTCCTTGGCAAGGGGCAGCCTCTGGTCTTTCCCCGAGGACCTCAGTGTCCCAGGACCTTCCCCAGACTGGTTACCACTGCAGACCCAGCGGTGGGACGTGTGCCGGGTCTCTGGGGTCAGCCCTCCCGTGCGGCATGGACAGACATTTCTCCAGGTGCATGTGCCGTTTCTTGCTTCCTGTGTGTGCCACTGCCAGGCAGGGCGTGGGCGGGTGCTGATGAGTCACAGCCTTGGCACGCCAGCAGCCTTCTTGCCCTTCCACTTACGGGCGATGGCCCCCACATAAGTCATAGCTCCCCCGCCAGGGCCGTCACGAGCTGAGCTACCTACAGCGGTGACATGCGGCCTCCACCCAGGGAGTGTCAGTGGCCTGGCCCAGGCTGTACTTGCTTCTGGGGGCTCTGCTGCCTCTGGCCCCTGCGGAGTGTGGGAGAGTTCAGGGAGGCAGGGGTTCCCCAAGAAGAACCTCGGGCTGCGGGCGGCAGCAGAGCCAGGCACCTGCCGTGGCCCCTGGGCCCAGCCTGGCTCCTGCGGAGCATGGGGCCGCTGTGTCTCGAGATGGGCACAGGTACGCTTCCTGCTGGGGAGATGCTGGGTTTTCATGCGCTCTGTTGTGTGAGCCCAACCTGCAGACCCTCCCAGCCACCATAGCCCAGGGTGGGAGTCGCTCTCCCTGGGAAGCCCTCCCCGAGGCCAGGGGGGCCAGTGCCCGCTGAGCACCTGGTCTCTCCCCCGGGATGGGAGCTCCCTAGGGTAGAGACCGGTGCATGATGCCACTTGCTCTCTGTGCTGCCTGGATGGATGGCGAACTCTCCGGGGCTCAGCTTTCTCGTCTGTGAAATGGGCATGGTGACTTGCCCACAGCGTGTTGTGGGGATCACGTCAGATAATTCAGGGGATGTGCTTATACAGCACACTGGCCTGTGCCTGGGGAGGGCTCGCTGTGACATTCTGTCATCCTGGCCCCTTGTCCCTGGCACAGAGCCCAGCCCGTATGAGGTACTGAGCACCATTTGTTGGGTGAATTAGTGATTTACCCCAGCACACCCATTCAACAGCCTCTCGAGCTGTGTGAGCAAGAAGGGCCGCTCCTTGACTTTCAGATGAAGCACTGAGAGGCAGAAAGGCTTGCTGGGAGCTCGTGCCGCCCACCCCCAGTCCGTCCATCCCCCTCTCCCCTACCCCGTGCCCTACTTTGCCTCTGCTCTCTCAGGCCACGGGTGTCCAGGCAGGTGTCAGAGGTGTGACCCCTACTCAGGGCTGCCTGCCTGTCCTGTCTAGTCAGGAAGACGAGGGATTCCAAACATGGGGCCCCCAGCTTCCTGCCATCCTCAGAACCAGGGCCGGCCCTTGTCACGACCCAAGGGCAGCCCCTTCTCAGAGCACCCCTGGGCCTGTCTCCTCCCTGCTGACCTGGAACGTGAAGCTCTTCCCGCCACAGGGCCTGTGCCTGTGATGGTCCCTTCTCGGGGACACCCCTCCCTGGCGTGGCTGGCTTGTCTGGAGTTGCCACCCCAGAGAGGCACTGGCCCCTGTTTAAGGGGGTTCTCCCATCACTCATCTTCCCTGCAGCCTGTTTGCTCGGCTGTGTGCCCTTCCCCGGCCCTCACCTGCCCCCAACCCACCCATCCTCTTCCCAGGCCGAGCACCCCAGAGGGACTCAGAAATGTTTTTGAACAAAAGGGCACATAAGCCCCAGCATGTTATCGGTCCAGTGAGATGGACAGAATATTCTGGAAAGTGGGTCGGAGGATTGGAGGTGGAGGGAGTGAAATGTCCTGGGGTGGGAATATCTCCACGCACCCCGCTCGGGCTGGTGCTGACCCGAGCTCCCCGCCACCCTGTGCCTGCAGCACCGACAGCTGCTGAAGGACAGCTTCATGGTGGAGCTGGTGGAGGGCGCCCGCAAGCTGCGCCACGTCTTCCTCTTCACCGACCTGCTCCTCTGCACCAAGCTCAAGAAGCAGAGTGGAGGGTGAGTAGACACCGCGGCCCCCAGCCCCCCGACGCTCCAGGACCGGAGAGCCTCTCTGGGGGTCATGGAGTCGCCTGGGAGCAGTCAGTGACGAGGTGGCCAGCCCCTCTTTCTGTTTCTGCCATCTGGGCACGATGCCAGGTTCAAGGTCAAAAATTGTCACTAACAATCTGCAGACGTGGGGCATCGTGGTGACCCGGCTTTGAGTCTTGTTAGTGAAGGGCAAACCTGACCATGACATCACGCACCATCGCGGGAAGGCCATGCTGGGACCTTTCTGGGAAGAGCGGGTGGCAGGTCGGGGGGCTGCAGGGGCTTGTGCAGCATAGCCCTCCCCTGCCCTTGGCAGGCATGGCTGGGTGGTCACGTCCCCCCGAGCCGGGCAGCGGCTTCTGAGCTGATCTCAGCACAGGGCTTCAGACACCCCTCACCACCAAGGATCTGCCTCACCCAGGTCGCACCAGGTTGGATTGGAGCAAAAAGGGTCACATTGGGAAGGACCAGAACTGGGTTCCTCCCCACATGCTGCCGTAGCCCTGCTGGGTGGGTTGAATCAGTCAGCTTGGAAGAGAGCCTCAGTTTCCCATCTGTCAGGCAGGGGGATTATACCAGATAGATCTATAGCCCCTCAAACTCTGCAGCCCCAGGGTTAGACTTCAGTCTTGTCCTCTCATTGGGCATCCTTGATGTGCTCCCGCATGAGCTGCTGACTTGGGAGTCAGTGCAGGATATGGTGGATCTGGGCTCCTCAGACACCTTGGGGCCTGGGGCCACCGTTTGGAATATCTGTTCCCCAGAGTCACTGAGATCGGGGGCCACCAGTGTCTGCCAATGGCCTCGGTCTGCATGGAACTCGAGCTGGGTTTTAGGTCAGGTGAACCGTGCGTGGCCACGGACTTGGGCTCTCTGATTTCGAAAGCAGTGACATTAGTTGGCCAAGGAAGGTGGTCAGTGTGTATCAACATTCTCCTTCTCCCCCCAGCAAAACCCAGCAGTACGACTGCAAGTGGTACATTCCGCTCACGGATCTCAGCTTCCAGATGGTGGACGAGTCGGAGGCAGCACCCAACATCCCCCTGGTGCCGGACGAGGAGCTGGATGCCTTGAAGATCAAGATCTCCCAGATCAAGAGTGACATCCAAAGAGAGAAGGTGCAGGGCTGGGGGCAGCGGGGGGCCGGGCTCCCTGTGACCTGAGTGGGCAGCAGCCCGGGAGCCAGTGGGTACTCTCTTCGCCAGACGTCTCGATCCCACGTCTGGTCTCTGGGACCCCTGTGGGCTCTCAGCTCTTGGAGGGCTGGGCATCTGGTCACAGCCGGGCGCCCAGTTGTTCTGAGAGCCCCCAGCTCAGTGGGGCTCCAGTAGCAGAGCAGCCGGCGGCCCTGCGCTCACGGGAAATGAAGGGGCAGGATGTGGTGTTCACAGTGCGCCGTTCACGGGATACTTCTCGTACCTGGCAGACAGCCTGATGCCTGTTGTCTAACCCGTGACCGGGCGTCCCTCCCATGGGACGCTTGCTCATACTGGCAGATGCCCTGTGGCTCTTGCCTGACCCGTGTCCACTTTACGCCTGACTGATCGTCGCTCTGGTGCTGTGAGTCCTACCTCGTGTCTCACTAGTGTCCCGGGGAAAACCTGGCCTGGGGCAGCCCCTGGTCCTACAGAAGGTGCCCAGTGGGAAACAAGTTGGGAGACTTTTGCTTACAGATCCTGGGCTGGGAGGGTGCCACGTTTGGGAGGGCAGTCTTCCGTTCCCGGGTCACACGAGGCAGGAATGAAGAATCAGCCAGAGAGAGACGTGCGTAGCAACCAGCAGTGTGTATTAACATAAGGGAGTAGCGTGGGTCACTTTAAGTTCTTGGGAAAATGCCTGAACGGTCCTTTAAAAGGAAACATCAGGAAATCGGGAAGCGCCGTCTGCTAGCAGGGAGAGATACCTCTGCGTTCTTGTCTCCAGCCACCGGCTGGCGTCGTTATGCCTGGTCAGTGATGTTTGCTGTGTGTTTCCGTTACGTGGGTGAAGTACCTAGTCACCAGAAGGAAAGTTGCAGCCAGACCGGGGAGGGCTGGGAGCAGCCCAGGACATGGGGCTGGAGGAGGTGCCCGGCTGTCCCCCTTGCAACTGTCCCGATGGAGGACAGTCCCACATGGGGGTGCTGTCCTTCCAGGGGTTCCAGACTTCAGGCCCTTGGTTCTTTCCAGAAAGGTTTAGGAAACTATGAAAATAGTGAGGGATGAGTGTCTCATGTCTAGGGTTACCTGGCCCAGGGGAGGTGCCATACAGTGGCCACAGATGAGGTGGGTCCCTAGAAGGTTGGGCTTCAGTCCAGGGATGCCTGGCTGGGGTGGTCACAGCAGGACAGGGTGTCACCTCGGTCCTCACGCAGGGGCCCAGCCTGCTGCCCCCAAACCCAGCACGGTTAGGAGCTCACAGGGAGCCCCAAGACCAGGGTGAGCATCTAGTTTGTTCATCTAGGCGGGACTGTGGCCTCCATGGCAGGGTGTCCTCAAGCAGAGGAGCCAGAGCTGCGTCCGCAGGGGCAGGCAAGGCCTATTGACTGCCACCACTGCATTTTCTGTGTGGTGCCCTTTGGGGGTTAGGGACAGGGCCCTGCTTGGTGACACTTCAGTTTTCTCCTCCCGAGCGGAGGCTTCAGGAGGGATCCACACAGCTCGGCACAGGGAGGGTTTTCCTGTCCAGGTCCTGGTAATGTTCGTCTGGCTCTGTCGGGAACCCCCACAGACACTCCCAGGGGGGCTGATGATTGGATCGGGGGGGTGTGGGGCCCTCTAGGTCACAACAGCCCCCCAAAATTGTCCGAGTTTGTAAAAATTGAAGGCAAGGACGTTTGCGAAGCTTTCTTCTCTCTGTCCTTACGAGAGGAACGACCTCATTCCTTCAAGACAGGTTTACTGAGCACCTCCCGCAGCTTGTGTCAGGCCTGGACCTTCTGAAAAAGCCACCAGCAGCAGCTGTCCAAGGCTGGGCGGTGCTGAGGGGACAGACGGGACTCCCACCCTCCACGGGCCGGGCATGGGGGCAGTGGGGCGGACCGAGTGGGAGCAGGTTGTGCCAGGCCCCTGAGTGGAAAGATGAGGCTGTGGCCGTTCCCTGCAGCGAGCGAACAAGGGCAGCAAGGCCACAGAGCGGCTGAAGAAGAAGCTGTCCGAGCAGGAGTCGCTGCTGCTGCTCATGTCTCCCAGCATGGCCTTCCGGGTGCACAGCCGCAACAGCAAGGTGAGCACCCGCCACGCCGCCCCTCCTGCTCTCCCAGCGCTCCTGACTGACCAACCACAGCCGTCTTTCTTTCGAGACCACCCTTGTCCAGCACGGCACAGGCAGGCACACGTGCGCCCCTGGTGCTTTGGGCTGTAGCCTCCAGGTTGAGTGGCAGCTGGCTCAGCTCCCACAGCTGGGAAGGGGCAGGGTGTCCTTGGAGGGTGGCCTCAGAGGTTTGTGCAGCCCCAGCTCTCGGTACAGGGAGGCTGTCTGGGGGCCTCAAGGGCCAGAGACGCACCTGTTCTCCTGGGTCGGCTCCTGGTGCCGTCTCTAGCCTGGGCCTCTCCCTCGATGGGCATGAGACACGCCTGTCACTGCAGAATGGTTTGTTCTCTGACGCCTGGCCGGGAGGGGCAGCCGGTGGGCTCTGCAGCAGCCTCGTCTCTGGGTCAGCTCAGGGCTCGTGGGTTGGACGCAGTAGGTCAGGTCAACATCATCAGCTCACCATTGCAATTTCGCCTGGTGACCTCCTCCCTGTCCCTGAGCTCTGTGCCCCCTCTGCCTGTATCACACCCTGGCCCAGGCAGTTCAGATGGGGGCTTATGCCAGAGGTAGGTGTGCACGGGTGCTGTGGCCTGATGCCCAGCTGGCAAGAAGGGCAGAGAGTGCCGGAAACGACTCACCAGGCTATGAGCACACCCCGCCACTGGGCTCCAGCCGACTGGCAGCAGTGGGGTGCCCTGCGGTGCCCTGAGACTGCCGGGTGCTCGCCTAGCCGAGCGGAGATAACTGGGTTGTGCTGTCCTTCTCGCCCACCTAGAGCTACACGTTCCTGATATCCTCTGACTACGAGCGTGCCGAGTGGAGGGAGAACATCCGGGAACAGCAGAAGAAATGTGAGTGGCCTCTGCCTCCGAGGACATGGGCTTTGGAACATCAGTGCCAGATGGGCATCTCCTGTGGTTTTAAACCTTACAGGTTACATGAGCCCTAATTGAGAAATAAGTTGTAGCTGTCCCAATAGGCTCCCAGCCCTCTATTGCCCCACCTGTACCCCGCATCCTCTGCGAATTCATTCCCCCTCTGCCCTCTGATCTCCCTGGGAAGCCCCCCCAGGCCTTTCCGGCACCCACCACTGCCCCATCCCTCTGGCCCCCCGCCTGCCCCCATGTGGTGGGCACTGTCTGCTCTCGGGACAAGATGCCCACTCCCCTCTGTGCTCTCCTGCCTTCTCTGGCCCCTCTGGCGGTTCACGGGTGGGAGGGCAGACCCTGTTTCCTCCTCAGCACCTCAGCAGTATGGGTTGGTTTTCACGAGACATCCTTGCTGGGACTGGTTCCCACTGACCTCTGTGTGCGGCCGTCCCTCTTGCGCGGGAGCCTGGCCGAGCACCGAGTCCCGGGTGGCCGGGGCCTCCCATGGCTGTGGGCCGTCTCCCACTGGAACAGCATCTCTTGCTCACCTGTTGCACACGGACGCTGGGCGGGGTCTCTGCTTGCCTCTGACCCACCCTGAGCTCCCATCCCCACCTGTGCGGAGCCACATCTCGGCCCCCAGTGCCGCCATGGCCTGCAGGGATGAGGGGCTCCGACAGCCCTGCCAGTACTCGTGTCCCAGGGTTTTCTTTCATAACAGGGGGACCCAAACTGTTTCCAGGGTGGCAGCCTCTGTTCCCTGCTCAGCAAAATGTTATGCCCAAGAATAAACCCCTTTTCTCACCTAGCGGAGAAACAGCGTTAGCAGAGTGGGGGGCAGAGCCGTGCTGGTGTCTGGGGAGACACCACAGGGAGGTGCACCCGGGCCACCCTCTCATTCGCAGACCTGCCTCGTGGCTGTGCTTAGGTGGCGTGTGACGTGTTTATAAGCGTCACGCTAAGATTCCTCCAGGCCTGGGCTTTCGGGGCCACGCCTCAGCCTGGTGCTAGACCAACGCTGCACCTGGGGACCCGTCACCCCCTCCTGAGCCACCCAGCGCCAGGCCCCACCGTGCTGCCTCCCCAGAGTGTGGGGGTCGGCGACAGCAGTGCAGACTGGCCAGTCAGGGCACCTCCTCTCCGTCTGCCGCAGGTTTCAAAAGCTTCTCCCTGACATCCGTGGAGCTGCAGATGCTGACCAACTCGTGCGTCAAGCTTCAGACCGTTCACAACATTCCACTGACCATCAACAAAGAAGGTGGGGCTGCCCTCGGCACGCTGTGCTGCCGGGAGGGAGGACAGCCCGCTGGCTGGAGGGCCACCTTCCGTCCTGCCATTGGCGCTTTGGTTCAGACGGTGGATGGTGCTTGTTAGGGCCTCTTGTCCACTCCCAGGAGTGGACGGGGTGGGTTAGGAGCAGTCTCTCCGTGGGCAGCTGCTGCTAGGTGGTTGAGGAGACACGGCTCTGTCCCTGGTCACGAGCCGTGCGACAGGTGCTCCTCAGACCCTTTGTGTCATGGATCCGGCCCGAGTCCCGTCCTCCCGGCCCTCTTCATCCAGCTACTTGCCGGCCCATGCTTTTGGTCAAGCTGAATTTGCATTCACTGTTGCTCATGTGCACGTGTACTCGGTCATGCACAGGTACATGTTCGTGCATGTACACCCCGTGCACATCCTGCATCACCCCAACACCCTCTCCTGCCCTTGGAACCTTCATACACTCTGTCGTGGTCGCTGGTTTGCCTGTGCTGCGAACCTGCCAGATTCTAAGATCCTTGAGACACACCACGGCTACATGTTTGGTCAACACGCTGCTTCGCCCGAACCGGGCAGTCGGCAGCCCCGCGGTGTCCACGTGGTAGCTCATTTCGCAGCAGAGCCAGTGTCACCTGCCTCCCTCTCCCAGGAGGACAAAAGCTCACCTGTTTGGTCTCTTGTATAGATGACGAATCTCCTGGGCTCTACGGGTTCTTGAATGTCATCGTCCACTCAGCCACCGGATTTAAGCAGAGCTCAAGTGAGTGCCTGGTTGGGGAAGGGAGGTGGCGGGGGCTGAGCCGGAGTGTCCACCTCAGAAGGACCGATCAGGCAGGGGGTGGGGAGCCAGGGAAGTTGTTCAGCAGCCGCCTTTGACCGGATGGCCACGGTTGTGGGCTGCAGGCGCTGGCTGATGCCCTCCGGGTGTGGGGTTGTTTTCGCGGAGTGGACGCTGCCTTTTCCTGCGCTTGTCTCAGATCCTGCAAGCTGGCGGGCGCCCCCTGCAGGCATGCCATGTCACTGCAGGGGTCGGAGTTTAGTGGAAAACTCGGCTCCGGTCGCTGTGGGTCCCCGGAGCCTGGGTTCCAGGCCAGGAGGGCTGTGGGCCGTGCATCCTGACCCCATCAGAGCAGATTTGGCTGCTCTGTCGAGCCGGGTGGATAATACCCTTTTCCTCCTTCCCCTGCAAGGGGCGGGGGTTCTCCTTGCCGTGTAAGCTGTCGCAACAGTGAAGGCTGGTTACACTCAGTTGTACTATAGATGACATTTCTAGAAAAGGCAAAATATGGAGACAGAAAGCCAATCGGTGATTGTTGGGGGCTGTGGGTGGGAGTGAGGACTGCCTGCACATGAACCCAAAGGGACCTTTGAGGTGAGGGCAGGAGTCCTGAAATGATTGTGGTGCATGTTTGCACTTGTGTTTAAATTTACTAAAAATCCCCAGACTGTACACTTGCAACAGGTGAGTTGTGTGGCGTTTAGCCGATGCTCCATAAAGCTGTAACACATGGCTGTTCCCCTGGGCCCCCTCTCTGGCTGCCCTGTAAATGTTGTTTCCCAGGTTCCACCCAGACCTTTCGCCCCTATGGCACCTCCTCCCTGTGCTGTCTGTCAGCAACATAGACGACACCCGGGGCTGCCTCTTGGTCCCCGGCTTTTCTTGCCTAGCCCCCTGTTACCTTCCCACCTGTCTCCTCAATGTCCCATACTCTGAGCTTTGCACCCCCAAAACAAACCTATCTTTTATAGCCCCAAACTTGTCCTTCTTATCTTATGTCCTGCCTCGGTAGAGGGCACCACCATCCACCTCCTCGGTCAAGCCAAAAACTACGCCGCTTTATCTGCCCGTCAGGGGAGCTCCTTGACCATCTCTGGCCACCTTCCTCCAGGCCCTGGGTGGTGGCGCCCATGCTCCCGCCTAGCCCCAAATGATTTTTCTAAAATGCAAAGCCCACCCTGTCCCAACCCCACTCCCCTTTGCGACTCATGCCTTCCCAGCGCTGAGCCGGTCCCTGTGCCCCACCCCGGCCTGGAGCCCCCTTTGCCCAAACCCTTTGCCTGATCGTACTCATGGCAGGGGCTGCTTGGGTCCTAGGAGCTTCCCCCAGGACACCTGGCTTCTGCTGTGGCCTCGCCGTGTGGTGCTCATCCCACCATGTAGCGATGGTGGCACGTTCGGCTCTCTGTCCATCCCACCCCGTGGAGGGCCCTTCTCACTGTAGGGGCTTGAGCCGGGGTTTACTGAGTGACCAAGTGAGCGAGTGTTCGGAGAGGTCCCACTTTCCAGCTGCACCCATGGAAATTCCATGGGGCACGGCGGGGGCATTGCACGAGGTGCTGGTGCCCGTGCCGGCTACTGGTTTGGTGGGGTTTTCTTTGAAAAGAAAGTCAAGACCATTTTTTTCCCTATTTTGAAAATAACACCTGCTCTTAGACCATGTGGGTGATGTGGGAAGGTGCAGTCACCTCCCGTGTCCCCTTCCCACAGATCTGTATTGCACCCTGGAGGTGGACTCCTTCGGCTATTTTGTGAATAAAGCAAAGACGCGCGTCTACAGGGACACTGCGGAGCCGAACTGGAATGAGGTGAGGAGTCTGCTTCCAGCAGCACCGGATGTTGTCTTGGAAAGAGTCTACAGGTCCAGGGCCTCCCTGAGGGCTTCCCCCAAAGGCAACCTGCCAGCATTCCAGGAATCTCCTGGGGGGTGGAGGTGACTAGCCGAGAGATTTTATCTCCGTGTTCCTGAGAATCTCACCCACCCACCCCCATCACAAAGACCGGCTGTTACTGGAGAAGTGTTTGGAAAGAGACTTGAAAGGGCTTTTTGTCCTGCCTTTGTTAGCACTTTGTGTTTACTTGGTAGGTTTCCATAGTGTTTTTTAGCCGAAGCTGGGCTAAGCTGGCTCTGACCCTCTCAGTTTCCGGAAGCCCTTGTTTCTGCCTGTGGGGCTGGGGGGGCCTGGCTGTTCGGAAGGGGCCTGTTTGCTCCTCTCTGGCTGCCGGATTTGAGTTTGTCCCTCGCTTTCCCTCACCTTGGAGAGCTGTCATGTAAGTCCCTTAACCACTTGGCCCTGAGCCTTCAGGACTGGGGGGATTATTGCAGAGAAGCCAGTGTTGATTAAGTCCCCAAATCCATGAGAGATGCCATGTCCCGGCTTCTGCCACAGAGAGCTGCCCCCCGCCACCTCTCCTGCAGAGGAAGAAACAAGTCATGAGGCCGGTAGGGCCAGCAGTGGGGCTGGACCTCAGCTTGCCTTTCTCGGCGTCCACCGCTCATTAGTCATTAGACTTGCTGCCTGAGAAACGACCTGGTCTGTGGAGCTCTGACATCCCTGCAGAAAGGGCCGAGTGACAGCTGTGATGAGCGGGGATCAGCGCCAAGTGGGATCCATGGAAGAAGGCTTTACAGAGAGCAAGGAGGCCACGGCCCAGCAGAGGCACTGAGGGAGGGGTTCTAGGCAGTTTGCAACGGTCCGGTCCGGTCGGTCGGATGCCAGCAGTGGCTGCTGCTGCAGAAGCTGCAGGGAGGTGTGAAGGTGCGAAGGCTTTGATGGCAGCAGGTCGCCTGGCACCACCCTTACTGTGCATGTTCCTGGCAGGCTCACACCCCACCCCCATTCAGGTTCAGAAATAGCTGCTGCCTTTTCTTCCCCTCACCCTCCTCCCTTTCCCCACCTAGAACCCCTGTGCAAAGGCATCGGGAGGTGGAGCAGAAAGTTCACACCACAGGCCCAGGGCAGGCAGACGGCTGGCTGGAAAGCCCAGGGAAGCATTCGTTCCCCCAGGTCCCTCCCCTCCTGTACCAACTCCAACGATCACTTCTTTTTTTCCTTTTAAATAGAATTTTTTTAGAGCAGTTTAGGGTCACAGCAAAATTGAGCAGAAAGGACAGAATTCCCATTTACCTCCTCCGCCCCTCCACTGGCGACAACCCGCACCGGAGTGGGACATTTGTTACAGTCGACATGCCAGCATCACCCAGCACCCATAGTGGACACTGGGGTTCATTCCTGGTGTTACACATTCTGTGGGTTTTGATGAAGGCGTGATGAGTATATCCACCATCGTAGTATCTTAGGGGACAGTTTCACTGCCGTAAACACGAACCTGCATCGACCGTCATTATCACCCAGAATCCATTAGAATATCTGCATTTTTTTTTTCTTAGAGACAGGGTCTTGCTCTGCCACCCAGGCTGGAGTGCAGTGGCACAATCATAGCTCACTGTAACTTTGAACTCCTGGGCTCAAGTGACCTTCCTGCCTCAGCCTCCCAAGTAGCTGGGACTCCATGCCACTACGCCTTGCTAATTTTTTATTTTTTTGTAGAGACGGGGTCTCACTATGTTGCCCAGGCTGGTCTTGAACTCCTGGGTTCAAGCAATCTTCCCACCTCAGCCTCCCAAAGTGCTGGGACTACAGGCGTGAGCCACCTCGCCCGACCATATATCTGCATTTTTAACAAGCACCCCTGGTGATGCAGGTGTTATAGGGACCACCCTTTGAGGTGCTGGGGTAGGTTTGAGAGGCATTCAGGGCTTCCAGAAGCATCTAGGCCAGGCCACAGCATGGTGACAGGTGCCTACAGGGAATGCTCCTGAGGGTCCAAGCTGAGTGAGGAGGGTCTCCAGGTGAGGGTCCTTCTGGCGCACGAAGGGCCCTGTTTGTGCAGGAGCCATAGCTGAGGCCCCTCCGGCTGTAGTGCTGCTCACCACATGCTTGGACCTGTTTGTTCACACAAGACTTTCCTGCTTCTTTCTCGGGGCCGTAGGAGTTCGAGATAGAGCTGGAAGGCTCGCAGACGCTGAGAATCCTGTGCTATGAAAAGTGCTACAACAAAGCGAAGATCAGCAAGGAGGACGGTGAGAGCACAGACAGGCTCGTGGGCAAGGGCCAGGTCCAGGTGAGCTTGCCGTCCCTTCCCGCCCTCTCCCGTCCGGCGCCCGTGGTGGGTGGGCTGCCGCGGCTCTGAAACACCCACCGTGGGAGACCTGGGCTGATGCCCTCACGGCTCCAGACAGACTACCTGCTCCTCTGTCTGTCTGTTGTGTCCTATCCTGTCCCCAGCTTGGTTTTCCAGCTGAGGCCTCGGTTCTTTCATGGCCTTAGGGGAACCCAAAGGCAGAACAGCTAGATGGTCCCGTGGGCTGAAATTGGCAGTTCCTGGGCCACCTCTTCTTGGAAAAGCAACAGGGTCCCATTGTCTTCCCACTTGACGTCCCCTTTCTGGGTCCAGCCCCAGTTGGTAGGGTGGACAGCTGTATCCCCGAACAGGCTGCGCTCCCCTCCCAGGGCTGGTGTAGAAGCCCCTAGGTGGGCGGGAGGATGTATCCGTACAGGACCAGCGAGTGGCCCTGGGTTGTCAAGGAGAACTGCCGGCCCCTGGCCTTGGGAAGGTTACCCAGCCCTGGGGCTCACTGCCAGTTGTCAGACAGGACCTGGTGCCCCTGCCCATTTCTCGTGGTCCCAGCTGCACAGTTCCCAGGGTGGCTGGGAGAAGGCCCTGGTACAACCTTCCTTATAGCGTGTCTCCTTAGACACAGCCAAGCTGGCGCCTCCCCCTTCCACCTTCACGTGCAGCCTCTGGGTAAGTAGGTTTTGACATTCCAGGTGCCCCGGGGAGCACAGCGCTCACCAGGAAGCCCCACCTCCCTCCCTCAGGGCAGGAAGTAAAAATCCTCTTCCTGTGAGGATCCTCTTCCAGTGAGGAAGGAAGGAGGAGGGTGATTTCCTTGAGTACTTCGTCATCTTCGCTGTGAGGGCCCACGTGCTCATTCAGATCAACAAGTCCTTTATGAGTGTGACTTGTACCCCTGCCGCGGCCCTGGCTGGCGGGTTCCTGGGCCATGCGCTGCTGCCGGGTTTCCACACTGGGAGCACACGAGGGAACCCAGTGCTTGGGGCTGCCTGGGATCCCACTCCCCAGACCCTTGAGACCAGGTCTAAGAGCAAAAATGCTCCTCTAGCGCATGCCTGAAATCCCAGCTACTCGGGAGGCTGAGGCAGGAGGATCGCTTAAGCCAGGAGTTCGAGACTAGCCTGGACAGCGTAGCACAACCCCATCTCTCAGAAAGAAGTGATTTTTTTTAATGCTCTTGGCTGTCCTGATCTTGCCCCACAACATGGGTCTCGTTCACCCTCCCAGCCTCTGTGTAGACTCTCATGGCGTGAGTCTTCCACGCGGACGGGCTGCTCCGCTCTGAATGACACATCCTGGTGCTGGTCTCCTTTGAGAACCGAAGTTCTTTAGCATCTGTTGAGTGACAGCTGGAGTCTGGGTGATGGTCACAGCTCAGGCCCTTTTGCGCATGTGCGTTCTCATCGGGTCCTTCCTACAGATCTTTGAGAGAGCTCATTTGACGCCCAGGGGACCTTCCCTAACCTGCTCAGGGTCCCCGGGTACCCAGGGAAGTGGAGGGAGCAGAGTGCAGAGCTGGCCGCACTCCCTGTGCAGCCCCTTCCTGCCTCCCTCCGGGGTCCTGCATCTGCCCCAGCACAGGGCATTCCTCACCCGCACCCCGGCCCTGCACCCCGGGCCCTGGGCCCACACCCGCCCGCATCCTGCACAGCCTCGCTGCTGGGCAACTCCTTTTCTCTGCTCATCAAACCAGGTAACGGGAGGTTCATATTCCACCAGCCTTTGACTCATATCATCAAATCTTCAACCACTGGAGTCCTGGGAGTGTTTTGAGCCATGGTTTCTGAGTCCTGGCTTTGGGCGACTGTAGGGGGTCTCAGGGGAAAAGAGAAAAGAAATGATACTCCTCCCCTTTTGCCATATCAGGCCCTCTTTTGAAATCCCTTGCCACAGTGCTCCTGGGTACGAGCACAGTATTTTTTGCTGCACACGACTCATGCTTTACTCTCGGGCAGTCTGGGATGCCCGCTGGGCGCCCTGCCTTGCCCTGTGAGAGAAGGGCAGCGAGTATCAAAGAAAAAACAGCGCGGGGCAGTAGTTAGAGGGTAAAACCAGATCTTATTTAGGACGATTGCAATAGAGGAAAGATACCTCAGCATGGAACTGGGCTCCATCCCAAGGACCACGTGGACAAGTGGGGATTTATAGCCAAGGAGCAGGGTGGGGTCGGTGGACAGAAAGCGACTTAGAGGAATCGTCGGGGGTGAGGGGAATTCGGGCTCAGCTGAACTAACAGGATTCCGAGGGGGCCGGGTGAGCAGACGTCACCTGGGGGTGAGGAATTCAAGCAGATATTGGGGGTCGGGGGTTCTGGCTGGCCTGGCTCAGGGTTCTTGCTAAAATTGAGCTCTGAAGGACAAGCCCAATGATGGAGCCCAGTGGAAAGAAAGAGCCAGAGGAGCCTGGCTAGAGTTTGGTCAGGCAGAGAGTCCCTAGCACGCTGCACGTGACCCAGGCGAGGCCACGGCACCGCCCGGGTTCAGTGACCTGTCGCTCACAGGGCCTGGTCAGTTTGCTATTATTCTTACTCGTCACGGTTGTTGGGAGGCAGTGGAGGAGGCACGATCCTGCTCTGCCGCAGTCACTGAGCCGGTGGGACAGGTGAGTGGGAAACGTGGCCCCCGGTCTTCCCTCAACGGAAGGGGATGCGCGCCAGCTGGAGGGCGTGCGTGACTAACGCCAAGTAGGCGGCAGCCAGCCTGGCCCCTGGAGCTCCAGGCTCCGGGCAGCGGGGACTTGTTTGTGAGATCCGAGGACAAAGGACATCAGAGGAGGGGCAGTGATGCCAGTGACGCCCTGCGAACCTAGCCTGGTCTCTGTCTCCCCCACGGCCATTTTCTGTCAGGGATTCCCGGGAGAGGGTGTGCCTGAGTTGCCGGGGCTGGCCTGTGTGAGTTCAGGCTTTTCCCGGTAACGTCAGGCCCGTGCCGTGCTGCGCTGTGCGGACAGGGGGTACCTGGCTGTCTGCATCCTGCTGTGGGGGCCCCTCACCTCACGCACTTTGACTCAGGAGTGGGGTGGACGACCTTTCCGGGAGGTGAGGCAGGTGCCGCCCGGGTGGGGAAGGCACAGCACCCAGCAGTGTCTGGGGCAGGAAGAAGCCCAGACCCAGCCGGGGGGCGGAGGCTCCTGGCAGGCCCCAGGGCTCTTCTGAGGGGAGGGGCCGGGGATGGAAACTGAGTCTCCAGCAAAGCCGCCCACACACTCCCATGGGCAGGAGGAGTCAGAATATTCTGGGGTCGAGGTCTTGGCCCGGTCTGGTTTCCACTCCCCTACGTGGTGCCCGTGGGCGTCGGGTTCAGGAGCCATCGGCCTGAGTCTTAGATTTCAGCTTCTGCTCTTCAGACGAGTGTCCTGGATGAGTCGCGGGGTCCCCGCTCCCCTTCTTGCAGAGGCCAGAAAGGCAGAGGAACGACACGGCAGGGACGCAGCATGGGGGTGCTGCTGTCCAGGAAAGAGTCACGGATGGCACGGCTCTGAGCCCTCGCATGTGGGCAGGTACAGAGGACTCGGGTGGGGGTCCTTTCGAGCCAGCCCTGAGTGAGCCGCCTGAGCAGGCGAGGCTGTCCCCGTCCACCCTCAGACACCGAGATCCTGCTGTGCCGCCCCAGTGATGGGGCCTCCTGTGTGCCATGTCCCGGGGACCCCAAGAACAAGAAAGACCTCTGTCCCTGGATTTGTGACCCAGAGCAGGGAGACCCGAAAGGAAGGATGCCGCAGGTGTGCCGAGAGCCCAGCCGGCCCTGCCCCAGGGGCAGCTGGCGGCTTGGCTGGCGTGATTCTTTGGAGGGTGAGATCGGGGACAGAGACGCCTTCCCAGGGGGAACATTGAGTCTGTGTCTTCAGGGAGGGATTTTTTGAGCTTTAGGTGTTAACATCCTGTGCTTCAAGCCCAGCAGGGGCACAGGAGTCAGAATGCACAGGGTGCAGCGTAGCTGGAGGGCTGGCAGAGCAGTTCCGTCTGCAGCCTGGCCCCGTGCGCCTGGGACAGGGTCGGCGACGGGCCCTGAAGGCACCGTCCAAGTGCCCCAGAACATCCTGGGCCGGCCGTCGTTTCCTTCTCTCCTCCATTTGCGAATTTTCTAGGTTGCTAAATCTCCTTAGCCCTGTTTCTTCTCCCTAGGGGTAAGTTTGTACCGAGCCATAGAGCTCTGTCCTTTCCCGTTTCTCCTGTGTGCACCGTTCCTCCTGGCCTGTTGCGTGTCTTGCTGGGCTCTGACTATGTCCCAGCTCGGGCATCAGAGTTGGTTTTTGTTACTGCTGTTCATGTTTTACGTGAGCCATCGGGGTGAGATTCGGGCCGAGGCCTCTGGCATGGTCTTGGCTCTGTCTGAAGCTGCGCTCAGGCTGGCAGAGCGGGCTTTCCCAGACATCTCTGCCAGCCCGGGTTTCGTGGGAACCTGACCAGACAGGAGCCATAGGTCCGATGGGGCCCCTCCTGGGGAGCCCTGCAGCCACTCTCCACCCGCCACCTTGAGGGGAGGCCTACCCACTCATGACAGTCTCCCTGAGTGACCGCCTGCTCCACGGCGGTTATGCCCCAAGAGCTCACAGAAGTGCTGGCAACAGCCGTGTAACTGTAGAGGGGACACCCAGGTGGGTGGGTACACCCGTGTGCACAGCAGCACCAACCCTGCCAGCCTGGGTGCCCACCCGCTGGGGAATGGATAATTGGAAGGTGGCAGATCCATAAGGTGGAATATTACTCGGCATTCAAAAGGAAGGACATCTGACACGCACTACAACACGGATGAACCCCTGTGACCTGCTCGGTGAAATAAGCCAGTCACAAAAGACAAATACTGTGTGGCTTCACTTCTGTGAGGGATTTGAAGTAGTCAAATTCACAGGGACAGAAAGTAGATTAGAGGTTGCCAGAGGCTGGGGGTTACTATTCACTGGGCTAGAGTTTCCGTTCGGGATGATGAAAACGTTCTAGAGATGGCTGGCGGCAGTGGTCACAGCAGTGCGAGCGTACTTAAGGACCTGTGCACTTAGAAATGCTTATGGTGGTAAATTTTTTATGTATATTTTACCACGACTTTTTAAAACGTTAAAGAAACTAAAACTGCCCACAGCGTGCAGGGACGGACGGACGGACGTGGGAGTCCTAACTCAGTAAAATCACTCCCTGCCCCTGGTGAAAGCCCCAACCACCAGAGGGCGCACTCTGCCCCAGCGCCAGCCACTCCGCAGTGCACCAGCATTTCACCTGCAAGAGGACAGACAGGTGCCTGGCTCAAGGCAGTTCCCAGTGCATGTAACTACTGCTCACTTTGTACCAGTACACATTGTACTATGTGTATTAAATAACTTACAGATGTATCTTTTTTTTTTTAAGAGACAGGATCTCACTCTGTCTCCCAGGCTGGGGTGCAGCGATGCAGTCATAGTTCACTGCAGCCTCAAGCTCCTGGGCTCAGGCAATCCTCCCACCTCAGCCTCCCAAGTAGCTGTGACTATGGGTGTGTGCCCACATGCCTGGCTAATTTTTAAAATTTTTTCATAGAGGCTGGTTTAGAACTCCTGGCCTCAGGCAATCCTCCCACCTCAGCCTCCCAAAGTGCTGAGATTACAGGCACGAGCCACCGCACTCAGCCTGATTTGTGTCTTATGTATGTCTCGATACGGAGGTACCACAGAGTGGAACAGACAAAGCATACGTTCTAGCAGGGATGGTAGACATCAGCCAAAATAAAGACCTGTCAGATGGGAGGTGGAGGTGTGGTTTGCAGCCGGGTGGTCAGGCGAGGCAGATGCTGCTCTTAGCGTAAAGGCACAGAGAGGCCCTGCTTGTGTTGTGAGGATTACCTCAGGGCCATGTATGTCCTATCCACACGGTCATTCACTGGCCTGGGGTCTCAGGTGTGCCCGGGTGGTGGGGGGATTCTTAGGTGAATGAGACATGCATGGCTCGTGTCACAGAGACACAAGTGAGAGAGAAACTTACACAGCTTCTTAAGCACAGACTCGGGGCGTGCTCCAGGGGGTCTCTTGCACCAGGAGCATAAAATGAGTGATGTTTATTTTTAGCTAACATTTGGGAAAGATTTTAAGCTGTTAACACCACGTGAATGTAAACACATATGAGCAAATCCTTCTTGTGCAGATTGCCCGGGACTCGTCCTGAGGAAGCATGCTACTGCCACCGGCACAGCGGAGGGACGGTGACGCAAGCCCCCCTCTATCGTGGGCCAGTTTTGGACCCTGTATCTTTTCTGCTTTAACTTGCACAGCATAAAATGCATCCGTGTTAAGTGGAAAGTTGAACACTTTCTCAGTGAATCCACGGAGTTGCACGGCTTTCACCAGCTCAGAATAGTTCCTCTTTCCCATTTATGGCCCCTCCGTGTTCCTACTCCCAGACCCAGGCTGATCTGCTTTTCGTCTCTACAGGTTTGCCCATTCCTCACATTCCGTAAAAATAGAATCATACCAGCCTGATCTTTTGACTGCTTTCTTCCACTTAGCGCAGTATTTTTGAGGGTAATCCACGTTGTAGCATCATCAGTATTTCCTTTTCGTGGCTGTATAGTACTCCATTGCGTGCATATGCCACTTTTTTTTTTTTTTTTTTTTTGAGACAGAGTCTCACTCTTTTGCCCGGGCTAGAGTGAGTGCCGTGGCGTCAGCCTAGCTCACAGCAACCTCAAACTCCTGGGCTCAAGTGATCTTCTGCCTCAGCCTCCCGAGTAGCTGGGACTACAGGCACGCGCCACCATGCCCGGCTAATTTTTTCTATATATTTTTAGTTGGCCGATTAATTTCTTTCTAATTTTAGTAGAGGCGGGGTCTCGCTCTTGCTCAGGCTGGTCTCGAACTCCTGAGCTCAAACGATCCGCCCGCCTCAGCCTCCCAGAGAGCTAGGATTACAGGCGTGAGCCACCACGCCCGGCCTTTATGCCACATTTTTGTTTCTCCATTTGCCAGTTGACAGGTACTTGGGTTGTTTCTCGTTCAGGGCTGTTGTGGCTGATGCAGCTGTGAACACGTGCTTGGCACCAGGCTTTGCGTGGCTGGATGCTTTCATTCTGCTTGGGTAGACACCCAGTGTGATTGCTGCCTTGCACCGCAGGTTGACATTTTGGGGAACTGCCATTTTTGCAGAGTGGCTTCACCATTTTACATCCGCAGCGGCTGTGAGAGAGCTCCTGTCCTCCACATCCTCACCAGTGCCAGTTATAGTCTATCCTAAGAGGGCATGTTCCTCGATCTTTTTAAGTGATGCTGAAGACTGGCTGGGAGCAGAGAAGAGCAGCAAAGAGTTAAAGACAGGATAAGCCTGGCGCAGGCCTGTAGTCCCAGCTACTCGGGAGGCTGAGGCAGGAGGATTGCTTGAGCCCAGGAGTTCAAGGTTGCAGTGAGCTGTGATTGTGCCACTGTATAGTTAGACCCTATCTTTAAAGAAAAAGTTCAAGAGACCAGGGCATGTGGAAAGACCATAGTGAGAGCCACAGGGGTTCCCTGCTGGTATCTGGGAAGACCCACCCCTGAAAGTAGATTGCAGTGCAGAGGCACAGAGCTCAGACAGAAGCAGCTGGGGACACCCTGCTGCCCCATCCAGGATGGTGACGGTGGACATGGAGGAAGCTGTTGTCTACAAGGAGGCGAGTGAGGAGAGAACAAGCATTTCCTCCTTTGGGCAATTTAGTCGTACCCCTCTCCACGCCAGCCAGGAGTGGGCAAGAGGATGCCCTGTGGCCGTCCATTGGCGACTCATCTGGCCGTACCAGCTACAGAGCTAGCAAGGCAGCACTTGGTCCTCCGTAAACCACCATGCAAGGAGGTCACTGATGCTTCAGGGCTGTGTTCAACACCTGTCCCAGTTGGGCTTGGTCTCCCTGGGATGGACGTGCAGGACAGTTTTCTAGGTGGACCTCCATTCCCCTGTCCACCAGGCCCACCAACCTCAGTTGATATTCCGAGGCCCCCACCACGCCCCACCCCCAGGGAGATGAGCAGAGACCCGGACCACCCGCCGAGGCCACTGGCCCCGGTCGGAGCAGCAGGCACATTCCTCACCGTACCCTGGCGACCCGGACACATCCGGACTGCTTTAGTTTTTCCCTTGACTGCCATTTCCCCCTCGGTCATCTGTTTTTCCAAACCCCTGGTCCCTTGCTTGTTTACTTCTCTGGTGCTTTATATAACAGCATGAGAGAGCAGCCAGCCTTGAGCGATGTTTGGGGCTTCAGGCACCGGCTTCATCATTGCTCTAGTCTTTGTGCTGCTTCCGCTCTGCCGAGCACACTCTGTTCTTTGGTGTGGTGCCAGCCTTTCCCACTGGAGCCACCGGCGGGGACCGCCATGAGGGCTGGGTGTCTCATGGCTGACACCCCGGTCATTTTCAGTCACTGGAAGCTTCAGAGAGGGACCCTGTGAAGAGCCTGCCTGGGCACGTCGGGGCCAAGTGGGGCGGGCGCGTGCTGGACACCAGTGCCCAGGAGTGGACGAGGGCTGGGGCTGGAGTCGGGCTGCTCGTCATTTGGCCAGCTTGCTCTGGGAGAGCAGGGGCCATGTGGGGTGTTCTCTGCCCTGGGCCCATCGGAAGTAGTGTGTGCCATTTGGGGGGTTCCTGCTGGGAGTGGCGCGGGCCCTGGGACAGTCCCGAGCACCTCAGTGCGAGTTAGACTGACCAGTCAGACGCCTTACTCAGTGTCTCCAAACTCTGGCCACAGGAAACCAGCCACTCAAGAAGGAAGCTCAGCTTTTCTGGGCTTAAGAGGAGATGGAGACACGTTGGAATTCCCGTAACCAATAGGTGTGGGGGTGGTGGGGGGGGCGGTTTCCCATACAGACAAAAAAGTGGAACCCAGGAGTAATGGGAAACTTTGACCTTGGCCAGCCAGACGCAGGGCGTGGCTTCCCTCGCAGCCTAGTCAAAAGGCCGAGGAGGCCGGGCGCTCCCCACCGTGCTCCCATCCAACCTCTCCCGGCCTCTCTGCCTCTGTGGCATGCGAGACTCAGCCCCCGCCGCCATGCAGGGCCTCCTTCGGTACTTCCACCCCAGCCGGGTGCGCCGGAGCCCGGTGGCCTCTGCTGAAAAACACCTGTGTGCTCGTGGCACTGCCCTGTGGACTCACATCCGAAACCTGATGTACAAGGGCGAGGTGGGCCGGCATGTGGGCCGTGGTTCCCGGGTGGGCTGGTGGGGCGGGGAGGTGGGTAGGTCTCTGCCACCCGGATGTCTCCGGTGGCTCTTCTTTCTGTCCCTCTGCCTCCCCGGACTCTGGGCTGCTTGTCGGCTGCTTTTGCCAGTTCTGGGTTTTCAAGGAGAAAGGCGCCCAGTGGTGGCTATTCTTGGGAGGGGGAGGGAGGGACGTCTCCTGCCCAACCTGCTTCTGGATTTCCATTCTTTTTTTTTTTTTTTTTTTGAGACAGAGTCTCACT
>NW_012153040.1:425778-451548 GCF_000956105.1 Propithecus coquereli
CTTTCTATTTTTAGTAGAGACAGGGTCTCGCTCTTGCTCAGTCTGGTTTCGAACTCCTGAGCTCAAACAATCCGCCCGCCTCGGCCTACCAGAGTGCTAGGATTACAGGCGTGAGCCACCGCGCCCGGCCTGGGTTTCCATTCTTAAAAGCTTGTGGTGGGGGAAACTCCCCTTTCCTTGGGAGGGGGAGGAAGCACACTCTGTCCCCTTCCTTGGGCAGCTGGGCGTTGGGGGTGATGGCAGCAGATACACACCCCTGTCTCCTCCACTCACGCCTGGTCTGGTCAGAGCCAGGAGGGGCCCTGTGTCATGCACCTCCTGCCTCTGCCTGGGGCTCACTCTGGGGTGAAGTGTCACTCGGGAGATTGTTTTTTTTGAGTGGTTTGAGCCTGACTGGTGCCTGCTCATGGACCCTGCTTCTCAGGGTGGGGTCCCTGCAGCCCAGAGTGTGGCTCTAGAAACCTGGACCAGACACAGAATGGGAACTTGTGACCACACAGCCCCTGGAGGGAGAAGTCCTGCCACCCTTTGCTTTTCTGTGTCATTCTGGCTGTACGTTTCAGATGCTTGGAAAACGTTAACCAGTAGGGCCTAAAAGGGAGGTCGGGGGCTCCCCCAGGAGTGCTCATGAGATGTGGTCCCTGCTCGGAAGCGAGGGATGGATACACAAGGCCACGTGTGATAATGTGTCACACTGTTCAGTGTCAGACCGTGGCTCCCTGACCTGGCTTCATGCCAGAATCCCCTGGGGAAGTTTCTAGTGCAAATCTCAGGACCCACCCAAATGTATTTTTAACAAGACCCCCTAAGGTGCTGCCTGTTCACCCAGCCCAGCCAGTGGTCTCAGCTGCATGCGGGAACCGCTGATGGAGAGCGTGTGCCCACCAAAAAGGGGGAGACAGAGCCTCCACAGTCAGGGGCATGTGGCTTGGCCATGAAGGTAGGGTGTTTCATAGCAGCCCAGACTGTGTTTGGCTGACACTGAATAGCAAGTTCCTGCAGCCCAGCTGCTGGGACAGCGCTCTGTGGGGTAGATGTTAGAGGGTCACAGAGGGGCTTCCTCCTGGCCCCCTCACCAGCTGCGTGGTTTAGGGCTTATGTCTGGGTCCTTGCGGGCCTGACTTGAAGCCCTGGTACTGGCCTGGCCTGGAGGCTTCTCCTGCCCCAAGCCAGTCCACGGTGCATAGAGAGAAAACAGTGTCCACGATCCCACGCGACAGCTCTGATGCCATGCCCCTGAGAAGCTGCTGCTGAACTCGGGTCCTAGACCGACCGCTCACCCTCCACTGAGTTTTGTGTAGCTCCTGTGGCGACAGGGAGCAGGATGGAGAAAGGCCGATGGCACCCTGAGGTTCCAGGGGTTGCTAGCAGGTCCTCTCCTTACTCTGGACTCTCGGCCTGTAGATGGAGGTGCCGGCCACAGTCAGGCTCTGACGTGCACGTGGAGAAGTAGCGGGTGTTGGCTCCTGCCCAGTGGAGCCTCTGCACAGACTGAGGGCCTCTGCTAATCATGAGTCTTTACTTTCAGTTGGACCCCCAGGCCTTGCAGGACAGAGACTGGCAACGCACCGTCATCGCCATGAATGGGGTATGTGCCCATGGGGCCCTCTAGGCGCCTGCTTCCCCCAGTGGGTCAGGCCGGCCCCTGTTCCCTCTGAAACAGTCAGAAGGCAGCTAAGCCTGAGCGAGTCTCTGAGAGCCGGTCTCTGGCTAGACGAGGGAAGGCTCCCTGCACGGCAGAGTCGCTGTGCACAGGAAAGGAATCTTCCATTCGGTGGCTGGAGTGCAGTCCCCAGCCAGGCCCTGAGACTCCCTCCTTGAACAGAGATCTTATGGCACCGCGAGGACAGGTAGGGTCTCGACCTGGTGCTCTCGGGGCTACCCACAGGGACAGAGACCCTTGATTCATCTTCAGCTATCCGAGAAAGGTGTAGACCTTTAAAAACATAACCACACACCAAAAAAGGCCTGGGCAGATAGGATGAAATGTTAACAATTGGTAGTTCTTGGCTTTTTGTTATGTCATTCTCTGTATGTTCTCTCCTCTTAATTTTTAAATTGCTATTAAGAAAGAGCAACAGGAATCATAGGAGGATGTTCTGCAGAAGCAGGTCCTTAAACCTTCCTGTCCTTACCTGGCTTTTGCTGAGAGGCAGCCCCTCCTCACGCTGGGACCGAGACCCGCTTGCCCTGGGGGTGGACAGACTTGCCAGGGGCTCCTGTGACCTTGGGCTGTGAGGACCAGGAGGGTGAGAGGGCCGTGCCCCTTCTTCCCACTGCAGATCGAGGTGAAACTCTCTGTCAAGTTCACCAGCAGGGAGTTCAGCTTGAAGAGAATGCCTTCCCGAAAACAGACAGGGGTCTTCGGGGTCAAGATTGCTGTGGTCACCAAGTAAGTGGCAAGGGGCTTGGGCGCGTGTGTCCCAGGGGCACCTGTCCTCCACGTGTTTCTGCAGGAAAGAGCAGGCGTGGTTCCCTCCTCTCTGTGCAAGGTTGCTGCACAGGGAGGCCAGGCCAGGGGCGCTGGCTGTGCCTGGCACCTCCTGTGTTTACTGCAGAACCAGCTCAGGGAAGTCCCTGCCCCCTTCCTTGGGAGCAGCAGGCCGGCCCCTGCACGACTCCAGGAACTGCCCAGAGCAGGGTTTTCTTCCCTTGCTTGGAACTTGTCACAGTCCTGGGTTCCTGTTGAAGAACTGTAACCCCTGCCCCTTTGTCACAAGGCAGTTGCCAGAAGCCCGTGTCTCATTTGAGGGCGGCTCTCTCGGACACAGCCGCTTCCTGCCAGAATTCATGTGCTTCCCCAGGATAGGACTGAGCCAAGCCCCTGACCGCGCTGGTCATCTGGGCCGGCGGGGCCTACGTCGGTTGTTCCCTGGACGCCTGCTTGTCTCTAAACACCACTCCCTGCCCCCAGCTGCACCCGGGCCCTCCGCAGTGCTCTGGGAAGGCTCCAGGTGCCAGCAGAGAGGACCCGTTGGCAGCTACCCAACATGAGCACAGGCGGATGAGGGTGGTTTGGGAAAGAGCTTTGAGGTGCTCCTAAACCAGCTACAAAACAAACTAAAGTTGAGGCCTCAAACAGCACTGTCCGCTGTCTGCGAAGTATTCCTAGCCCAGCGTCCCACACTGAGGTATTGGGACTACCCGTTGCCAAGACTCAGAGACGGAAAGCAGCGGAATGTCAGGCAGCCCTGCGCAGTCGCACACTCAGCGATGTGTGTGGAGGGCCCGGGCTGGGGGCAGTCAGGGGAGTCGCCTCTCCCACGGCAAGCAGCTGTAGGGCCAGGACCGGTACCGATCTCCCGACTCAGAGATGCCATCCAGGACGTCGTGTGGCCGCTTGTCAGCCCGAGGCCTGGGATCTTTTAAATGCCCTTCCTGTGGCCAACTTCTCTCAGAGAAGCCTCCAGACCTTCCCCCAAAGATCAGGTGTGACTTGCAGGGTGTCTGGCTGCTTCGGCCTCTTAGGTGGCCCTGATGAGATCCGTGCAGTGGTAACTGTGAGTGTGAAGAAGGGAGGGGACACGTGTTAAAGGCTCTGTGTGCAGCCCCAAACCTGGGCACCCTCGTCACCGTCCTCATCCCGCCTCCAGGTGTGCAGACAGGCGGCAGGTCCCCCATGCTGCGGCCTGAGCGGGGCTGCCGGGGCACTGAGGACGCTCCCCTCCCCCACAGGAGAGAGAGGTCCAAAGTGCCCTACGTCGTGCGACAGTGCGTGGAGGAGATCGAGCGCCGAGGCATGGAGGAGGTGGGCATCTACCGCGTGTCCGGAGTGGCCACGGACATCCAGGCGCTGAAGGCAGCCTTCGACGTCAGTGAGTGTCAGCCTGGGCAGTGTGGGATGGGGGCTGGGTGGGGGTGTCGGTGCTGAGACTCTGGGAGCACCCTGTGTGGCCCGGCCCTGTCATACCATTCTCTGGGCCTTTACTTACTGATTTATTATTTGAAAAAATGAGAAGACGAGTCGTGGGAGGAGCTTCTGCAGGGGCCAGTCCTTAAACCATCCTAGCCACAAGTGCCGCTTGCTAGGTCGGACCAAGGACTTCTGCGGGACCTCGGTCTGCCTGTGTTGGGGGTGGACAAGAGGTGCCGAAGGTCAGGGGTCAGTGCAGCTTGAGCACTGGCCTGCTTGAGAATGCGGCGGGGCAAAGGGCACTGGCGTGACCCAGCTCCTGCGGTGCCGCGGCGTCTCCACCTCCGTCTCGCCGACCCTTGCGCTGCAAAGGAGGTGGAGCTGCCCCAGATGGCAGGGTGGGCTCCAGGACACCTGAGGGTCCTTGCGCAGCATCTTCACAGTGACAGGTGGCAGAACCAGGACTTTGTGCCTGCAGACCTTTCCACGGGGCACACACCACTCACCCTGACCAGGACCCCTGGATGGGCCCTGCTGTACTTCTAGCTCCCTCTGGGCAACCAGAGTGGACCAGGCCTGTGACACAGAGGACCAGTGGCACCAGTTCAAACACTGAAACAGCTCAGCTAATCCCAGTGCCTTCCTGCTTTCAGAAGACACTGGCACCCGGGCAGTCGCTACATACGGGGCAGAGCCAGCTGATTCCCAGCCAGGCGCTATGTCCTGCCCCACTGGCCGCCCCTGGCCAGCGCATCTGGCTCTGCGGCCAGGCTGCTCCTGGCCGAACAGGGGAGAGGTGTGGGGTGCAGACGCCTCCCTGTCAGCCCTGCACAGGTGCAGAACCGCGCACGGATGTTTGGGAGGAGTAAGATGAGCCACTCAAAGGGGAGGAACCCACAGAGCCATCAGCGTGGCAAGGACAGTGCGTTAGCCAAGGCAGGGACTGCAGAAGCCCCTGCTCAGGATCCATTTCCACGCTCTTCCCAGATAACAAGGACGTGTCGGTGATGATGAGCGAGATGGACGTGAACGCCATCGCCGGCACCCTGAAGCTCTACTTCCGCGAGCTGCCCGAGCCCCTCTTCACCGACGAGTTCTACCCCAACTTCGCTGAGGGCATCGGTGAGCATCTCCCCACCTCCCCTCCTGTCTGCTGCTGCCCTTGGAGGCTGTTGTCAAAGGCAGGGTGTGGGAACCCAAGCCATGCCCCGCTGCCAGGTCCAAGTTTCAACCCAGCCTGAAAAAGCTGGCCGTGTGTGACACGGGGATGAGAACTGAGCCTGCCTGCAAGGCCTTGCCCATCCCCAGAGGGCTGCCCGCTGTCCCTGTCCGCAAGTAGACCGAGAGAGTGAAGCCTGAGGCTCTCATCCCAGGTCCTGGCCCCGTCAAGTGTAGGGTCAAACCCAGCCTGACCCTAAGTCAGCCTGGAGGGTGATGTCCAAAGGGGGGTGCTGGCATAGGAGGCAACTGCAGCCTCTGTGTCACCCTTAGAGCGAGTCTGCCTGCTGCTCCTGAAGTCCCTCCCACCCTCCTTGTCCCTCACTCCACCTGCCTGTTTCCACGAGGGACTTCTCCTGCCCTGGGCTCTTCCGAGGGGGCGGTGGTGGAAGGAACTGGCTGAGTCAGCCCCGAGGGCAGCTCTGCCCACAAGCAGCCACTCTCACGGCCCCTCCTGCTGCTGGTCCCCGGGTGCCGTTGACCCCCGCTTTTTTTTTTTTTTTTTTTTTTGAGACAGAGTCTCACTGTGTTGCCTGGGCCAGAGTGCCGTGACATCAGCCTAGCTCACAGCAACCTCAGACTCCTGGGCTCAAGCAATCCTTCTGCCTCAGCCTCCCCAGTAGCTGGGACTACAGGCATGCGCCACCATGCCCGACTAATTTTTTCTATATATTTTTAGTTGTCTGATTAATTTTTTTTCTATTTTTAGTAGAGACAGGGGTCTCGCTCTTGCTCAGGCTGGTCTCGAACTCCTGAGCTCAAACAATCCGTCTGTCTCGGCCTCCCAGAGTGCTAGGATTACAGGCGTGAGCCACCACGCCTGGCCCCATTGACCCCTTTGAGCGAGAGCAAAGGCGTTCAGGCGGCTCACCCCACATAGGCACCCATTACAGGTTCTCCACTGGGGGCCAGACTGCTGTGTGAGCAGGGACGATGACAGGCTCGGGCTCGCCAGGGCCTGTGACACGGTGTAGGCTGCTCTGTCCAGCCACCCTCAGGAGGTGTTCAGCCCGTTGCTGTGACCCTGAGGAGTAACTCCCCACCTTCTGCAGCTCTTTCAGACCCTGTTGCAAAGGAGAGCTGTATGCTCAACCTGCTGCTGTCCCTGCCAGAGGCCAACCTGCTCACCTTCCTCTTCCTTCTGGACCATCTGAAAAGGTAGCCGTGGCTCTTGCGCAGGGGCCCAGGGCTCCAGGACCCAAGGCAGCAGGGTGCCCCACTGGCCCCAGCCAGACTCCTCGGCACCCAGGGCCTATTCTCCCCACCCCTGTCTGTAGTTACTGCCTCCGGGGTCCAGCGCCACTTTCACCCATCCCTCCGCTCTCTGCCACCCTCCGCCCCCTGCACCGTGGCCTTAAGCAAAGAGCAGGGAACTTCACCATGGCCAGCAGTACACTTGGACTCCTCTCCTGTGCCCCACCCCAGGTCATGGCTCAGAGCTGACACAGCGCCTGCCAGCCTTGAGCGCCCCTTATCCTGGGCCCCTGGGACCAGAAGAACCTGGGTAGAGTCTGCTTCCAGCACAGCCAGGGTCGAGGTCCCTCCCTCCCGGGTGGCTGTGCTATGGAGTCTACCGCCCATTCCCCGAGGACTCCAGGGCAGCCCTGCCCCTCTGCCTCTGTCCTGGAGGTGGTGCTGAAACAGAACCCTGTGCTTTGCCCCTGCAGGGTGGCAGAAAAGGAGGCAGTGAACAAGATGTCCCTGCACAACCTGGCCACGGTCTTCGGCCCCACGTTGCTGCGGCCCTCGGAGAAGGAGAGCAAGCTCCCTGCCAACCCCAGCCAGCCCATCACCATGACTGACAGCTGGTCCCTGGAGGTCATGTCCCAGGTACGGGAGACAGGCTCTAACCCACGCCACTCTGGCCTGACAGGTGGCCTCTGCCTGCCCCACCCTGAGCCCTGCCGGTCTTCCCACCTGTACAGTATGGGCGGCGGCCAAGAGAGAAGGACTTGCCTAGGTCCACACGGCTGGGAGGAGCAGGGAGGGCCCAGGCCACCTGGTGGTCCTGCTGGAGCCCCTGGCCTCGGGCTTGAAACAGCCGCAAGTCATGCCTCGTAGGGACCCCCCTCCACCCCACTGCAGGATCTCCTGTAGGGGTTCATGTCACCAGCAGGAGCCCTCAGCACCCCGAGCTGGACTTGGGCACTTGGGCCAGGAAGGCCTCCCCACCTGCAGCTGTAAGCAGCGCTCTGAGCCGCTTCCTCTTCCCGGGCAGGTCCAGGTGCTGCTGTACTTCCTGCAACTAGAGGCCATCCCTGCCCCAGACAGCAAGAGACAGAGCATCTTGTTCTCCACCGAAGTCTAAAGGCCCAACTCCACCTCCAAGAGGCTGGCAGAACAGCCTGGAAACCTCTGGCTAAATAGGCCCTCCATTGAGCGGGAACCGAACCTTCTTGAGGTGTAATTGGGCCTCCCCCAAGAGTCTGGGCCATCTGCCAAGAGACAGCTATCTAAAGCAGAAGACCCAGTGGCCTGGGCAGATCCCAGGGCTGGCCTCAGACTGTGGCTTTCCACACTGCCACCAGAGGGCGCCCCAGGCCAGCGTGTCTCCGCTGCGGGCCTGGCCCCTGGGCACGGGGTTGAGAGAGTGATTTTTATGAACTTAACTTATCAGAGTTTAAAAGATTTCTACTGGATCACTTATCAAGATGCACCCTCTCCGGGCAGAAGGGAACACGACCAGATTCCCTCCCTGTTGTGTCTTGAATAAACGCTGCTGCTGCTTCACACCATGGGGGCCACAGCCCTGTCCCTGTGTGGGTGGGGGCCCGTCCTCTCCCCTGACTTGGAGACCCGACTCTGTTTCTAGGGTTGGAGAAGCTAAGTCGACACTGTATAGCGTTTTGACTCCATTCACTGCTTTCTTCTTTTTCTTTCTGGAAGGATTTCTGTGCAGAAATGGGTCTGCTTCTGGCTCTTTCCTGTTGCTCCATTGTTGCTGTTTATATGCGGAAGGCATCTCCGTCTGGGGCAGACATGGCGGGGAGGGCGGCCGGGGCTGCGCACTCTATGTTTGTTGTCCAGGGACGGTGACTGCAGCCACCGATGCGGACTGCCCGCTGGCCCACGCTCTCCTTTTTGGCCTCAAAGGGCCTTGACTCCTCTGGCCTCCCTCTGCCCCCCAAGGCCCTCCCCTCCCCAGGCGCCCCACACAGATCCTTCTTTTCCTTGCTCTCCACTGAACGGACTCGCTCAACTTTTGTAAAAGTTTCCTCTTGGTGGTGGCAGCTTGCTGACAGCTTGTTTTAAAAACTTTGATCCGAAATAGCCTTTTGATATTTGAATATTTTTAAGTTTTATATACATAGTTTCTAATTTTTTTCCTAACAGATCAGATACCTAATAAGATATTAGAATGTACTCCGTGGACAGTCGGTGTCCCGGCAGCATTTCGTCTTCCTCTGCGCACCAGCTGTGTTTTCGCCAGGAGTCGTTTCCAAAGCCTCTGGAACATCGGGAACGTGGGGGGTCAGGAACAGGCCCAGCACAGGGGTGGGGAGGCTCCCGCCCCAGGGCAGGCGGAGGGACAGGCCCCCCCATGCACCTGCGCAGGAGCCAGGGCGCACTCTGCAGCCCCTCCTGACCACCCAGCTTAGGTAAAAGAGAACCAGGGAGGCCGCCAAGTATTTTGAAGCAACAAACCCATGCACATTTGCATCACTTTTTTAAAGGGGGTCCGGCATGGAGAAAGAAGAAAGGAAACAGCTCTTGAGCAGAGTGGAGGTCCCATGCTGGTCTTGCAGGAGGAGAGGATGTAGCTGAGCAGAGAGGGAAGCGTGGCTGGACTCAGGAAAACGCGCATGGGTTGTCTGGGGACAGCACCAGTACCCAGTGTCCCTCGATCCTTCCCGAGGCACAGTGTTGGGGGCTCACACGTGTGTCGATGGGCAGCTCCATGGAGCCTGCGGCACACGGGAGATCATGACAGCTGGGGGCCACACGCCCCCCAACTCTTCCCTCTGCTCGTGGACCTGCTGAGGCAAGGAACGGAAAACAAAGCCACTTGAGGGTTTTACGTCTGTGTGTGTATTGATTTCGTGCTTTTTCTCACAGGGAGAGCAGAGCACCGTCTTAAAGCAGTGCCACCCTCCCGGGCGGTGAGGATAAGAGAATGGAGGCCTCTGCCCTCTCTCTGCACAGGGTCTGGGCCCAGTGGGCTCCTCCAGCCTGGCTTCCCTTCTCTGTCCGTCCCTCCAGCCCTGCGAGGGGAGCACATTTTGCTTAGAAAAGCCAAATCCTGCTCTTGTTTTTGTCTCTTCCGGTGTTTAATGATTTGCATCTGTCGCCTTGAAACTGGAAAGCAATATATCAATGTCTGTGCCAACTTTGCTTCCCTCCCCGACCTCCTTCCACTTTTCACTTTTTATTTATGTAGGATGTATGCCGTTTAATGATGGAATGACCACTCTTTTCTATGTAGTTGTAAAAGTGCCCCTCCGCCACCACGCCACGATGGCAATGGTCACCCCGTCTCCTGCCTCACAGGCCTGTGGGTGGCAAAGCCGGCTCAGGGCTGGAGAACACAGTGTCCTCCAGGAGGGGGACTTGGCTGTCCCCCTGCAGGGCAGGCTGAGGCCTAGAGCCCGGTGTGAGCTCCCCTGAGGCATGGCTGCCGGACTCTTCAACTAGAAGTGATGCTTTCTTGCCGGGAGCCCTGGTTCGGGAGCAGCGAGCTGGGCGCCCTCCCTGGAGGCAGCCCAGCCTTCCCTCGGTGGGTGGCTGGTCTCTTAGCAGCTGGGATCCTGCTTTTGAGCTCAGCCGTCTACGTACCACCACGGGGAGAGGACTGCTGACAATTTCATTAAAGTTACCTGAGACTACTTGCATTAGTGGTGATTTCTGGATTAAAAAGAAAAACCAGGATGGGTGCCGCTGTAAAAAAGCCCTGAACTGGTGGGGCGGGGTTGGGGTGTGCAGTGACAGGGCTGGGAGCCCAAGAGGCCTGCTGCAGAGAAGCCAGGCCTAGTGGGGTCTAGGTGCCACAGACAGATGCCAGCCGAGCAGCATTAGGACACAGAGCAGCAGCAGCGACTCCGCCGAGTGTGGGGCAGTCTGGTTTGGGCAAGGACCACGGCCTTGCTGAGAGGAGGGACAGAGAGCAGATGGGGCAGGCCGGCTGGTGCTCCTTGGCCATGCTGGGCCCAGGGGCAGGGAGGGCTCCAGCCACACACAGCCTGGGCTGTGGCTCCTATCTGCAGCCGCTGCTCTGGCATGAGCCCCCTGGTCTTGGAGGGTTTCTGCTGAGACCGGCGTTTGGTGCTGCAGCGAGGTCTAGCCTTTCTACTGCGTGTGGATGGGACGTGGCATTCTGCTCTACCTCTGGCCTGGACCTCAGAAGCCCACCCAGCCTACAGAGGAGCTGCACCTGCGGTGGGCGTGCGACGTGGGTCCTACCACGAGTGTAGCTTGGGGACAGCCAGGCCACATCCATTCGGCCTTCAGCAGTGCGTGCATCAGCCGTCACCCTGAGGCCCCACAGGGGAGCAAGGCTCACCTGACAGACTGCAAGTGGCCAGTGAGGTAGCCGAAGGGTGGGTGAGCCCGAACTCTTCCTTGAACTCCCAGGAGGTGGTTCTCGTCAGCCGCCTGGTCAGCTCTCTCGGGAGTGAGGGGGGCGTGTCACATGATCTACTACTTGCAACGTGACCCTTCTCAGCTTGTCCGCAAACACCACTGCCCGCGGAGCGTCACTGCAGCCAAGGCCAGGTCGCTGACAGTGGGAGGTTATGGAGGTGTCCTGGGGTGACACAGGGCCGGTGATAGCAGCCCTGAGCTCAGGGTCGCCCTTCGCTGGCCCGAGGCTGACCTAGGGCTCAGCAAGAGGGTGTGCCTCCACCCTCGGGTTCTTCGAGGCCTTGAAGCCCCACAACCCTCACGGGGTTGGCAGTGGGTCCTGCCCTCGTTGGAGGAGCTGCATGGACAACACGCTGTTCTGCCCAGTCTGATGTCTGCCGGCGAGGAAAGGGCTGCCGCTGGCCCCACTCAGTGTCCAGCCCCTAAAAGGTGACGGCACTGTCCCTCCCTACCTTCCTGGGCACAGGGCCGTATCGCAGGTCTCTCGCGAGGAGTTGATTTTTCAGGCAAGAGCTGACTGACTGGGGAGCCCAGGCCCCTGGCAAGGCCCAGGGGAAATGAAGGCACACAAAGCATCCCCACCACACTCGGCGTCCCAGAGTCGATCCAGGGGCAGAGGCTGAGATCCCAGGGTCTTGACTCCTCCCTCCCCAAGCTCAGTCCCTTTATGCTGGGTGACATGGGGCCGGACCTCGCCCACCAGCCGTGGCCAGGACACAGGCACACGGGCCTGGACCTCCTGGTATGTGCCCTGTCTGAATAAAGAGAAGGTAGGATTTCATGTAGAAATCTAGAAGGACTTTTATACTCACCCCCAAAAGAATGCCCTGATTGCCTTAAAAGGACTGACCACGACAGGCTGTCAAAGGTAGTTCTGGAAAGATAAACAGAAAAACTGAGGGGTGACAGATGCTCAGTTTTGAGATCCAAACGGAGCAGCTGCCACGGGTCAGCAGGCAGGCTCACAGGTCACTCGTGGGTGAGGGGGAGCTGCCAGAGCCAGGGCTGGGGCGGGTGGTGGAGCCCAGTCGGCCTGACGAGCGGGAGAGGGATGCCTGCCGAGCGATGGTCAGCTGCCCGGCAGAGCCCTGCGTCACCCGGTTCTCACGGTACGGAGAGGCCAGCGGGGCCGTGACTAGGCAGGCACACACGTAAATGGTTTCCTGGAAGGCAGGGCCCCGCTGCGTTTCTCGCCTCTGGCCAGGTTGGAAAGACCAAGTGCTGTGGGCAACCAAGGCTGCTCTTCCGCGAGCTCCCAAACCAGGTGGTGCCCACGGCCCCAGGCAGGCAGCCTGGCTGGACGTCACATGGCCATGTGTCCCAGGGAAGGCCATTTCAGGGCTTCTGTGGCCAGTTCTCCAACTAGAACAGGGGGACCCAGGGACCCCAGCCCTTCCAAGGCTCAGTCCACACACCAACTATTTTCCCCTCCTGTGGGCAGACTGGGCGGGGCCTTCCAGAAACTCTCACTTGAGAGTTTTCAGTCACTGTCAAAACTGGAGCCAGACAGTGAGGATGTGACATTCAGGTGTCAAAGGGGAACCTGAGGACTGGAGCCAAAACAGGTTCAGGTTCCCGAGTAGCTGCCAGCTAAGCAGCCACTGGAAGAGAAGTCATCAGGATGGCCTGAGGCTCTGGAAAAGCCACATCAGCCCCAGGGACTCCCTCAAGGGTTAGGTGACCTTGGACAGGTGGCCTCCAGACCCCATGGCTCCGGGGCTACCCAGAAGGCAGCAGATGCTACTACTGCTCGTTTACATGTAGCTGCAATTTTAATGGGGTGCAGAGTGCTGCCTCGCGGGGCGCTGCTGTCCCCCTACTCCAGGGTTGCTGTCCCAGGTTCCATCTGTGGCTGCCCAGTGCCTGGCCAGCCCAACCTCCCAGCTCTGCCACTGGGCTCTGGGGCAAAATGGAGCCAGACGGAGGGAGAGACAATGGAGAAAGGGAAATCGTTGCTGTTTCTTTTATTTTCTGAGAACAGTATTTAAAATACCGGAGAGGAGGGGGTGATCAGAAGTTATTTGGGGCTGGGTGCAGTGGCTCACACCTGTAATCCCAGCACTTTCAGAGGCCGAGGAGAGGACTGCTTAAGACGAGGAGTTTGAAACCAGCCTGGGCAACATAGCGAGACCCCATCTCTACAAATAAGAAAAATTAGCCAGGTGTGGTGGCATGTGCCTGTAGGCCCAGCTACTCCGGAGGCCGAGGCAGGAGGATCGCTTGACCCCAGGAGTTTGAGGCTGCAGTGAGCTATGATTGTGCAACTGCACTCTAGCCTGAGCAACAGAGTGAGACCCTGTCTCAAAAAAAGAAAAAAAAAAGTTATTTGAAACAAGCTGAGGCATCTGTGATCTTTGCTCATGTTCTCCATTAGACAGACGCTGTGAGCTATGTTTCCCAGGCAGGCCTCTTTCATCTGGGCCAGGAAAAGACTCCTGGGCTTCCAGTCAGGGGGTGCAGGCCACAGGAGCCCTGTCCACCCCAGCAGGCTGGCCCCCAGCCTCCACCCAGCCAGGCCTCCTCCTGGCCAAGCCACACTGAGGCCATGGGGTTGCGGCCAGTCCCACTGCTGCCCGCTGGCATTGCCCGCACTCTGTCCTCGCTCCTTCCTGACCTCCTTGGCGTTTTCCAGGCTCTACCTGGAAATGACTCTGTGGCTATTATGACTGAATTGTGCCCCCCCCCCCAGTTCCTGCATTGACCCCTAACCCCCAGTGTAGTTGGATGTAGGGTCTTTAAGGCGGTAATTCAGGATGAGGTCATAAGGAGAGGGCCCAATCCAACAGGACTGGTGTGCTTACAAGAAGAGACACCAGGGGCTCACTCTCCCGGTGTGCACAGAAAAAAGGCCATGTAAGGACACAGCAAGGAGGAGGCATCTGCCAGCCAGAAGGGGGGCCTCAGGAGAAACCAACCCTGATGGCACCTTCTGGCCTCCGCGACTGTGGGACAGTAAGTGTCTGTTGTCCAAGCCAGGCTGTGGCATTTTGTCACGGCAGCCTGAGCTGACTTATGCAATGGCTTCTGGCCAGTGTTCTGAGCCCTCGACATGGAACCCGCCGTGCTGTTCCACGTTCATGACCCTCTTAGAGGGGGCCCAGGGTGTCAACTGACCACACAGAGGGCAGGGGGCTGTCACCACCCTTGGCCAGGGCTACATCAGTGAGCACCTGGGACAGACACATCCCATGTGGCCTCGTCTTCCTATGATCCACGCCAATCTCTTCCAATTCACAGTCACCCTGAAGCTCCTAATTCCACCCACCGGCCAGGCGAGGACCCTACAAGGGGGATCCCTTCCCTGCTCGGCACCCACCGCCCCTGCCCATCAGCAGACTCTCTCACTGTGGCTTTTGTAAGGCAGGAAAAGAGGCAGGAACACCCCTTGCTGACTCTTCCCGGCCCCCCAGCTATGGCCTTTGGGTCTCTCCCTTCTCCATCAAGTTCCTGGAAGGGCCCCTGCCTGCCTGGTGGTCTCACCTCTCCTGCCCCTTCCCTCTGTGCCCAGGTCGGCCTGGCTCTGGCTGGTAGCCCAAGGCCCTGAGTGGCCTGGCCGACAGCAGCTCCAGCCCTGACATCTCTGATGCGGGTACCTCTCCCTCACCCCGTCCCCTCTCCTGTCCTGGCTGCTGTGACAGGCCAGGCCTGGTGACAATTTAAGATTACTACCTCCCCAGGGTGGTTTTCTCAACAGGCTTGTCTTTCTTTCCTCCAGATCTTTCTAAAACTCTGAACTGCCCCAGGTTTTCCTAAAAACACAGCATCATTTATTTATAGCTGAGTTTTGGGTTCAAAACCTTACCCTGGCTGGGTGCGGTGGCTCATACCTGTCATCCCAGCACGTTGAGACAGGAGGATCGCTTGAGGCCAGGAGTTCGAGGCTGGAGTAAGCTGTGGTCGCACCATCGCACTCCTGCCTGGGTGACAGAGCCAGAACCTCTCTCCAAAAAACAGAAATTTTACAAATAACAATCAACCCTACTTTTTACCCATTTACTCAAAATTTGTCCTCAACTAAATCCACCCCCGCTCCCCTCCCCCCTTTTTTTGAGACAGAGTCTCACTCTCTTGCCTGGGGCGAGTGCTGTGGCATCAGCCTAGCTCACAGCAACCTCCAACTCCTGGGCTCAAGGGATTCTCCTGCCTCAGCCTCCCGAGTAGCTAGGACTACATTCGAGTACCACCACGCCCAGCTAACTTTTTCTATTTTTAGTAGTTTGCTCTTGCTCAGGCTGGTCTCGAACTCCTGAGCGCAAGCGATCCTCCCTCCTTGGCCTTCCAGAGTGCTAGGATTACAGGTGTGAGCCACCGGCCTGGCCTAAATCCACCCTTAAAGGGAGAATTTTTAAAAGAGAGCTGTTGTGTCCCAATGATGATTCTCGAAGAGATGTGGGCCTGTTAGCTTTAAGATGTATGCGGGACTCCCAGGAGGCTCCTGTGCAAGATGACATCCCCGGTTTGGAATCCCCTGCACAGAATTTAGGGGCTAAGACTTGGTTCTATCTCTTAGACCAGTAACAGCGCTCTGAGCCTTATGTGTTAAATAAGGGTCAAAGGAGACACTTTGACACATGCCAGTAAATATTATGGAAGCCTTCAGGAAAGCTGCGTTGGAAATCCCTTCATCTGAGTCAACCCAGCTCTTCCCAGGTCTCCACCGTGATGTGTCATTGGTGTGAAAGTTGTCAGAATCGAAATGGAGTCCCTTGTGTTAAAAAATCCTGACAAATAGAGCCCAGAAGGCCATGAGGGAGGTTCTCATGCATGAGTGCTGGATAACAAGAAGTAACACAAAAGACCACAAAACCACCACTGTACACAAAGGTCAAAATCTTACACACACACACACACACACACACACACACACACACACACAAAATGCTCTGCAACTGCCTCTGCGACCTGGGACTGGTGCCACCTTTGTTACTGATCCTTGGAGCCAAGGATAATTATCTCAAAATAATTATGGAATCCTCCTCGTTTTTCCTCTAAAAACCTTTGTCTTCCTTCCGCTCCTGGACACACACAGAGCTCGCTATGGCCCCGCGTTCCCATTGCAATGCCTATTCCCAAATAAACATCGTGTTCTTTTAGAGCACCTCCCTCTCTATTATTTAGGTTGACATTGGTCTCCTGTGTTCCCCAGTTAAACGGGAAAACAAAGTGTATTTCCTCGCTATACTCAGACTCAACCCAGTACACTTCTGTGACCAAATGTGTGGATTTTTCTCCCACTGACTTGATTCTCCAACACCAGCTGGGTGTCCTACAGTTCAGTTTAATTCTAGCAGTTAGCGCAGACCCCAGGAGCTTAGTCCCACAAGATTGTCCCCACGTCAGATGCCAATCCCGGGTAGCGGGTGCCCAGGTTGTGCCCAACTTCTGTCTGACTTGGCTATAAATTGGAGGTTCCCGTCACGCCCGTCTCAGGTTTGGTAATTTGCTAGAGCAGCTCCCAAAACTCAGGGAAACACTTGGTTACATGTACCTGATTAACATAAAAGGATACAACTCAAGCACAGCTAGAGGGAAGAGAAGCACAGGGTCGTATGTATTGGGGATGGCATGGAGCTTCCATGCCCTCTTGGGTGCCACCTCCAGGTGTTCAGCAACCCAAAAGCCCTCCCAACCATCCTTTTTGGGTTTTTACAGAGGCTTCATTACATAGGCAGGATTGATTAAATTACTGGCCATTGGTGGTCAACTCAATCTTCAGCCCCTCCCCCTTCCCTGGTGATTGGGGGATTTGGCTGAAAGTTCTAACCCTCTAATACTGTGGTTGGTTTCCCTGGCAACCAGCCCCATCCTGAGGCTCCCCCATCCCCCAGTCACCTGTCATCCATTAGCATGCCCCCAAAGACACTTACCATTTAGGAGCTGTGTGCCAGGAATTGGGATGAAGACCAAAATGTGTATTTCTTCTTATTGAAGGAAACCAGAATAGTTCACCGCAAAATATATTTCTTTGGCACATTTCGAGATGGCTACTCAGAAGGGCTGCAAACATCAGAATAGCCCTGAAAAGCTCTTTTTGGGAGGAGAGTTCCATCTGTAGAGGAAATCTATTCATACATTAGTGAAGAGAAGTCAACAGTAGATGCAAACAGGCTTTCTCTGAGGCCCCCGTATCCATATCTAGGACAGATTAACAGGAAAGGGAGACTAAAAGGGACTAAAGCCTGGCACTTATTTTTATTTTTTATTTTTGTTAGAGATGGGATCTTACTGTGTTGCTCCGGCTAGAGCGCAGTGGCTGTTCACAGGTGTGACCACAATACACTGCAGCCTTAATTCCTGGCTTCGAGCAATCCTCTCAGTAGCTGGGACTCCAGGTGTGGGCCACTAAAGTGTGACCCTTTTAAAGGTCTCACAGAGAAACCTCTACCCCAGGCCCCATCTGTGTTCTTTCTGAGAGCAGCTCTGAGATTCTCTGAGAGATTTTCATCTGTGTAACAAGACAGCCTTTACTTGCTTTCTTCCCTCCCTCCACTCTCCCATAACCTGGATGCTACCTCCTCCTTCCCCTAAAATTCCCCAAACCCTATTTTCTATTCCCATGTACCAACTCTGTGGTTCCCCAGACATCAGTTCAAATCCCAGCCCTGATAGCCACGACCTATGTGACCTTGAGCATATTCATTGACCTTTCTGTGCCTCCAGTTCTTCCGGTGAACAATGGCAATACTCCCACACTGTCAGGGGTGTTGGGGGACAGGTCCCCTCCTTCCCTCCCTCCCTTCTCTCTCTCTCTTTCTTTTTAGAGAGGGGGTCTTACTTTGTCACTCAGGCTGGAGTGCAGGGGCACAATCACAGCTCACTGCAGCCTTGAACTCCTAGGCTTGAGCCATCCCCTCACCTCAGCCTCCCAGGTAGCTGGGACTACAGGTGTGCACCACCATGCCCAGTAATTTTAAAATTTTTTGTAGAGACCGGGTCCCCGTATGTTGCTCAGGCTGGTCTCAAACTCCTGGCCTGAAGTGATCCTCCTCCTCGGCCTCTGAAAGTGGGGGCATTACAGGTGTGAGCCACCGCGCCTGACCAGGTCCTCTTTCTGTAACCTCAATATGACAAAAAACTTCAGTCATCCAGCTCCTCTTTTGACTCTCGTATTTGTGTGTGACTCCCAAGTCTACATGCACATTAATAACTTTGTATGCCTTCTCTTTTTTTCTGTTAATCTCTCTTTTATTACAGAGGTGTCCCAGCTAAGAATTTATGAGTGCTAGGAAAGCCAATTACACATTTTTTCTTCCCTAAATTATATATCACAATATCACACCAGTGCTGGGTGAAGTCGGATCAGGAGGCCAGTAAAGGGTCATTGCTTTCTATACTGGGGGGCCTGGACGCTGAGAAATCATTAAGGTATACGAGGGCTGCCCAGAAAGTATCCAGCCATTATTAATAAAATGGGAACAAGCCGGGCGCAGTGGCTCACACCTGTAATCCTAGCACTCTGGGAGGCTAAGGCAGGAGGATTGCTTGAGGTCAGGAGTTTGAGACCAGCCTGAGTAAGAATAAGACCGCTTTTCTACTAAAAATAGAAAAATTAGCCAGGTATGGTGGTACTCGAATGTAGTCCCAGCTACTTGGAAGGCTGAGGCAGGAGGATTGCTTGAGCCCAGGAGTCTGAGGTCGTTGTGAGCTATGATGAGGCCACTGCACTCTACCCGGAGTGACGAGGCAACAGAATGAGTCTCTGTTTAAAAAAAACAAAAACAAAAAAAACACAAGAACATATTACATGGCTGGATACTTTCCAACAGCCCTGGTATTAGCTGTGTGTTTGCTCTGCGCAAAGTGCATGGAAGAGAAGCATGGTGTGCAGGGGCGCCGTTTAATAGGGTGGAGCCCTGTTATTTAGTCTCCAATGCCCCTGACAGGTGTGGGAGTATTGCCATTGTTCACAGGAGAAATGGAGGCACAGAGAGGTTAAGGAACATGTCCAAGGTCACACAGCCTGTAGCTGTCTGAGCCAGGGTTTGAACTCAAATCTGGGGAAAACACGGAACAGGCACAAGGGAAGCACCAGCTCACCATTCCTCTTGTTGGCCTCAGTTTCCATGACTGTGAAATGGGAAGGTCAGACCATCTCTGATCTCTGTAGGCCATGAAGAAGGGTGGACAGCCTGGCCCGAGTCATTGTCCTTCCCATGTTTCCAGCTGGGCATCCCAGGGAGCCTCTTGGCCTCTGGCCCTGGTCACTGAGTACATGGGGCGAGTGGGCATGGCTGGGAGGCCAGGCAGCTCACCTCTGTTTGCAGACACTTTCCTGCTTGGATGACAGTTGCACATTTCCAGGACCCAGAGCATGGCTGGCTCTGAGAGAGCACGTGAAGAATCCCAAGCCCGATGTCCTGGCACTCGGAGCTGATTGCTTGCTAACCGTTGGGAACAGCTGTTTTCTGATTAAAACTTGGCCTGCAGCCCCCACTGGTTCTGTCTCCTCCAGCTGTGGTGCAGACGGAGGCAGCTGGGCCCAAGTGGGGTGGTCAGTGGTGGGGTGGGCCTCGGGGTGTGGTGCTCAGAATGAGCTGAGCAGGTCATCGGGAAGCCACAGGTGCTGGGCCAAAGAGGGTCCTGGGGGCGGCGCTGGCACTGCAGGGCCAGCAGGGGCTGGCAGGAGGGGAATGTCAGCCCCTGAGGCTGGGGCACTCTTAGCCCATGAGTGGAGGTGTCAAAAGACAAAATTACAGCAAATTTAGCCTAAAGATCTTAATTGGCTTTATTTGCAATTCTAAAATCAGGCAACACTCCATTCCATAAAATAGAATGAGTGCTCTGATGAGTTGAGCACAGGATGTTGGTTTCATTAATATAACAGAAAAGGGCTGAGGAACACAGAAAGAGAACGCAGCGGATTGGTCATTTCAAAGGCATTTTCTTTTTTTTTTTTTGAGACAGCGTCTCACTCTGTTGCCTGGGCTAGAGTGCCGTGGCATCAGCCTAGCTCACAGCAACCTCCAACTCCTGGGCTCAAGCAATCAAAGGCCTTTTCCTTGCAAAGGTTAAAGCAGAAAGCAGAGGAGACTTCCTTATCATGCCGGCTAAAACTGGCCTGTTTGGGGGTTTGGCTATTACCTCTCTGTCTCCTGATTTCTAGGAAGGTCAGATAACACCTTAGTTTCAGTTTGGTGCTGGGTGGTGGTGTGGAGGGGGGAGGGGAGGGACTTTAGCATGAGTGACTCCATTCTGGCTTGGTCTGCCCGGGCCTAGAGCAGGGGCTCAGTCCCAAATGACGGCCTCCTAGAAGGTTTGTTTAACAGAGGTCATGGCAACGTCCGGAATGCTGCCACTTGGGGCAGGACCCTGGGAAGGGCTCCTGTGCCTGCAGATGGCCTCCTGCTTCCCCAGGGCTGGGCACTTCATCAGGTCTCTGCTTGGCTCTCAGCCAGCAGCTGTCCCAATTGCTTGTTCTTACTGTCCCTCCAGTCCTGGGAGCTGAGGAGGATGGTCAAGGACAGGAGAATGAGGGGTGGGTGAAGCCAATGGGACCACCCAGATGCTGCACCAAGGTCCAGTATGGTGGTACCTGGCGTGGAGTCTGTGTGGTTCTGCGCCCCAACCCCAGATCACTCAGCTTCCCTCTGACCCCCTTACCATCCCAGGTCCCCTGACTGCTACAGTCACCCTCTCCGTCCTGTGGGTGCCACCAGGCCAGTCTTCTTAAAGAAGATCTCACAGCATGTCTCTCCCCTGTCCCAAAGCTGCAGTGACTGACCCTGTCCACACTCTAGAATTGAGGTTCCGAGGCCTAGTGGGGAGGGCTGTCTGCTCTGGTCCCCTATCTGCACATCTACGTGCCTAGCCTTGTCTTTGGTCCCTTTTGAGGATGCTGTTTGCCTTCCCTTCTTTTTTCTCATGCTGTCCACTGCACCCCCACCTTAGGGAAACCCTCCTCAAATGCCACCTCCTCTAAGAATCCTGCCAATTATGCCAGGAAACCTCAGCAGCAATCTCACCTGATGTAAGACAAGGTCACGCTGCTGCCCCAGCCAGAGAAGGCTCTTAGAGGCTTGGGACCTGGTTGAACCCACCTCTGCCCTTTCCAGCCTTGGGTACAGCATCCAGTGGTCCCCCAGGTCTGGTGCCGGGCTGCTGTTCAGGAAATGTCTGCTCAGCAACCTCCTCCTTGGTGGAAAATGGCTCTTTGGCTTTGGAATTTCAATGGTAGAAAATCTATTTTTGTGGCTTTTGCTCATTAAGAGCATTTCTGCTACGTTCAAGAATGTTTGTAGCAATTTTGTTCCTAATGTTAAAAGGTAATTTTTAAAAAGCAAAATCACGACTCTCATTCAAATATAAAATAAACATGTGTCCAAGAGTTTAAACTCATTAATGATGAGGGAATCGGTAAGATGTTATTATTAGTTAAAAGGAAAATTCGAAGATCAGAGACACAGATCAGGAATATTGAAATAAACTTGCACATGGAGGCAAAATTGCCTTTTGCACTGTTGGGGAGGGTTGTCCCTAGGTAAGAATCGTTTGTATTGCTATCAGTTTTCTACAATTTACAGAGTTAGAGAAGAGCTCAAAGGCAATAAAAGGCATGGAGACCCCACAGAATGAGAATCAGATAACTTAGAAGGGCGTGTGCTAATTATGCATAGCTTTCCATGGGAGACGCCAGGGATCTTTTGTGCTTATTCCAATTTTCCTTACACTAATACCTCACCATTGGAGACAACCCAAATGTCTATCAATAGAATGGATAAACCACGGTCTGGTAAATTTATCCAATGGAATGCTACACAGCAACCAAAATGACATTCATGTTGTGTGCCACAGATACATGCAACAAGACAGATGAATCTCACAGACCTAATGTTGAGAGAAAGGAAGTGGACACAAAAGAATGCATACTTGTAGAAGGCTGAATAATGGCCCCCAAAGATATCAGGTCCTAATCTCTGAAATCTGTAAATGCTACCTTATTTGGAAAAAGGTCTTTGCAGATTTGGTAAATTAAGGATCTTGTGAGAGGAGATTATCCTGGGTTATCCAGGTGGGTCCTTAATGCCATCACAAGTGTCCTTGTAACAGAGCATTAAGTGGGGTGTGGTGCTGCAAGCCTGTGATCCCAGCTACTTGGGAAGTTGAGTGGGGAGGATCACAGGAGATTGAGGCTGCAGAGAGCTATATGATCATGCCACTGTACTCCAGTCTGGGCAACAGAGCAAGACTCTAAAAATAAAAATAAAAGAAAGATACAGATCAGTATGTACAGTACTATTTATGTAAAAAAATGCAAAATAACATACCTGTTTATTTGGACATCTGTTTATATTCATAAATATCTCTAGAAGGACATCAAGAAACTGGACATACTTGGTTGCATCTAGAGAACTACAAGAATGGTGTTGGTGTTGACATAGTGCCTTCTGAATTTTGAAATATGCAAATGTATTACCTATTCAGAAATAAATAATATTAAAACAAAAACCATAGGGAATCACATGAACAACTTTATGCCAATGATTTTGAAAACAATGACAAAAAAGACAGTTTTATAGAAAAATAGAACTTAGAAAAATTAAGTAGGAAGAAACAGAAAAGTCTGTCTAGATCTAGAACCATTAAAGACATTGAATGCTTAGTTTAAAATCTATACCCCATCTCCTCAAAAATCTCACAAAAAACAAAACCAAAGAAAAACACCTGGCCTGGATGATTTTATAGGCGAGGTCGGCAAATATTAGAAAAAATAAAAAGTCCTGATCTTATAATCTTCCAGAAAAAGAAGAAAATGGAATTCCCCATAACTCATCGTGAATTTAGTATAATATTAATACCAAACCAGACATGGACAGCACAAGAAGTCAAAAGTGTAGGCCCACTTCTCTTATGTATATGCAAAAATACTAAAAATATTAGCAAATAGTCCAGCTATATATTAAAATTATATCAAGACCAAGTTGCGTTTTTCCTAGGAACCTAAAATGACACAATAAAAGACAAACTTATTAAAGTAGTTCAAACCATCAAACGGAAAATCCTGTAGGATAATTGCAATGCGTTCTCTTTAACTTGACAAAGGCTATTTAGCCTAACATGCGTGCGTGTGTGTCTGGTTGCTCACTTGTGCTGTGTCTGCGCTCCCTGATGCACTGGGAGCGCCAGGAGGGCAGAGCTTGTGTGGTTTTTGCCCCATTGTCTGGCTCCTGCCTAGCGCCGTCTCTGGCACCCAGTAAATACGTGCTGCAGAAATGACGGACCTCCGCGCTGAGGAGAGCCTTTGGGATTAGGGGACTCTAGGTATCATCCCGCTTGACCTGCCGGGCCTCCAGGTGCACTCACTTCACCAGGCTCCGGCTCGAGACCTGACGCATGCGTACTGGCTGCCCGGGCATCACTGGTGAACGCCCGAATGGCAAGGTGCCAGCGCAACACAGCGCCCGGAGGGACGCGATCCGGATGGGCGGGGCTGTGGGCGCCTGCGTGGTGGCGGGATCTGGGCGGGGCCCGTACAGCGCCTGCGCAGGCGGCCGCGGCCGTGTGGGGCGGTGAATGGGCGGGCCGAGGGCGGGGACCGCGAGGGAGGCAGGGCGGGCCGGGCGATCGGCGCCGCGGGGTTGGCTGCTGCCCTGAGGCCGGACTCAACGGATCCCGGCCGCGCCACCGGGCGAGCTCGCCGCCCGGCCCCAACCCGGAGCCAGCGAGCGAGCCATGCGGCGCCACGCGGTAAGAGCCAGGGCCGGGTACCCTCAGCTTACGCCGAGGACTCAGTTCACCTCAGCGCCGCCCGCGCGGCCAGGCCCGGGCGGCCCCGCAGACCCCGGCGGGCCACGCGCCTGCGCCGTCCCCCTCTTGGACCACCCCCTCCCCGCTCACCCACACCCAGCACGTCCCGCGCCTGCGCCGTCTCCTTCCCCGAGTCCCGGGTTCCCTGCTCCGGAGTCCCCCGGGGCTCGCGGGCAGTTGTCCGCTGGTGTTGGGTCCCAGCTGGTTCTGGGTCCTTCAGGTCGCCTGCGTGCCGAGAGGCGGGGTCTGACCCTTGCGCTTTGCTTTCCCGGCGCCCCGGGAGAGGCGACGCCGCCGCCCCATCATCCTGGTCCCCTCCCTAGGGCGGGGACAGCGTTGTTCTGCGGTCCCCAGAACGCGGCGCGGGAAGCAGAGGACGCGGGCAGAGTTCCACAGGCCTGCTGCAGGTGCTGCTGCAGCCGGGGCCCGCGCGCCGCTTCGCTCGGAGGGCCGCCCGAAGCAGGCGGACTGTCCTTTCTCCTCGAAACTTGGTTATTTGCATCAGGTTGGATGTGCTTTGCTGAGGAAATTTTGCATTTCTAGCAGTTTGGTAATTGTATTAGCTTAAGTGGTTAAGTTTAAGACATCGTAGTCCAGTCTTTGGCAAGCTGCCCTGGAGATGACTGGAAAAGAGATCAGTTTCCAGGTAGTTCTAGCCTATTTACGGACCAAGCAAGAATGCCTGTGATCATTCAAATGGAGGGAACCTTGATTTGTTGATGCTCTTGATGATTGTCCGAAAGTAACAGGAAGGGCCAGGAAAAATTCCCACAAATTTGCTTCCTAATTGATGACAGAGGAAAAATGTTTTTGTTGTAAAAAGAGCATCTCAAGCCATTGATAATGTTTCCCAAGTTAGTAACAGATACAAGAACCTTTAAAAACTATTGCAGAGCCCAGCAACATTTGCTGTCACCCAGGAGGATGCCTCTTGAGACGAAATCACAGCTGTGGGCTTCCTAGACAACATCATCCATTTCTGGTGGTTTGTAGGGGACTGCAGTTTTGCCAATGTAGGTGATACCAAAAGGACTATAGTAATTTTTTCTTAGTAATTAAAAACAAGGCATAAAAATAACACGTGTATGTCATAAAATAGGCAAACCAACACAGAAGGGTGTATGGTAAAAGGAGAAGTAGAGTGTTAATCTGGATAAAATTTTTTCTATAAAGAAATGGCTGATACAATAATTTTTTTCTCCATAAAAATGTCTCCTTTTCCCTTTTGATTTAGTCACGCAAAGCAGAGGCTTTTTAAGACTCAGCAACTTTGGGGGGAGGAGAGGGGGTAAGGGAAACATACATAACCTAAACATCTGTACCCCCATAATATGCTGGGAAAAAAAAAAGACTCAGCAACTTTAGATGGCTAGAAAATGCTTTGTAATGAATGCTGCCTGTGGGTACCAGGTATGGAGGGATATTCTTGATACTCATTTTCAGTAAGAAAGTGGAAAGCTTTATCAGTGTGCACCTTGGCAACAGTCCAAATACGTGAGTGTCAAGTACACTATCTAGTGAGTGAAGAATACTTATAGTGGTTGTGGTTAAAGTGAAATTTGTATTAAAATTTCTGTTTCAAACATGAACTTTTAGGGTGTGTGTCTGCAGTGTGTCGCCTTGAGATGTAATTTCTCTGAAGCACTGGTTTTCTCTATCACTGATTTGACTCAATACATCTTATCTTATGTTCCAGATGACTCAGGTGATAGTAATATAAAAATTACTATCAGGGTTGGGTTCTCATAATACATAAGACTCATAGCTGGGTGTGGTGGTGTAACCTGTAGTCCTAGCTACTCTGGAGGCTGAGGCAGGAGGGTTGCTTTGCTTGAGCCCAAAAGTCTGAGGCTGTGGTGAGCTATGATCATGCCACTGTATTCCAGCCTGGGTGACAGAGGGAGACCTTGTCTCTAAAAAGAAAAAAATAAATAAAAATAAAAAGCAATACGTAAGACTTGCCATTTAACCGTATACAAATGTAAATCACATGACTGACTTGTACATAGTATTAGCAGACTGCCCAGCTCCTTTACAGTGGCAGGATGTCAGGAGGCTGGAGAAATGCTCTTCTTGGCTTTATGGCTCCGGGCAAATCAGCTTTCCTTTCTGTACCTTCATTTCCCCATCTGTAAAGTTCAAGGGGATGGAAAGAAGCTTGAGGTGCCTATTTTAACATTTAACAAGTCCTTGCCTACAGAATCTTCTTCAGCCTGGGGTAGAACTTCATCTTCTCATCAGTTCCATGACATTGTTTGTGGTCTCTCTTCAAAGATGGGAGGGGCGGGTGTCCTTGTAAAGTTGGTGAGAATGAATCTTGGAGACTCTGTGGTCAGGCCCCTGAAATGGATGGAATGTTGAGTGGGCCTTAGTGTAAC
>NW_012153040.1:452878-456601 GCF_000956105.1 Propithecus coquereli
TCCTCTGCCTCAGCCTCCCAAGTAACTGGGACTACAGGCATGCGCCACCATGCCCAGCTAATTTTTTTTTTTCTATATATTTTTAGTTGTCTGATGAATCTCTTTCTATTTTCAGTAGAGACGGGGTCTCGCTCTTGCTCAGGCTGGTTTCGAACTCCTGAGCTCAAGCAATCCTCCCACCTCGGCCTCCCAGAGTGCCGGGATTACAGGCGTGAGCCACCATGCCCGGCCTGTGTTCTCCATTTTCATAGGATGATTTGGTAACCCCATAAAGAAAATTTGTCCATGAGAGAAGAGAGTGAAGTTTTTTTTTTTGTTTTTTTTTTTGAGATAGAGTCTCACTGTGTCACTCGGGCTAGAGTGCCGTGGCGTCAGCCTCGCTCACAGCAGCCTCCAACTCCTGGGCTCAAGTGATCCTCCTGCCTCAGCCTCCTGGGTAGCTGGGACTACAGGTGCATACCATCACGCCCAGTTAATTTTTTCTGTTTTTAGTAGAAACTGGGTCTCACTCTTGCTCAGATTGGTCTCGAACTCCTGAGCTCAAGCGATCCTCCAGCCTCAGCCTCTCAGAGTGCTAGGATTACAGGCCTGAGCCACCACGCCCAGCTGAGAGTGAAGATCTTTTAACAGTGTTTTTCCTGATCCCTTTTCCCACATCCTCATGGTAGTTCTTTTCTTTCTTTCTTTTTTTGTTTAAATATCTAGAGGTTTATTCCTGCCTCTGTCTTTCCAAACTATTAATCTGTTCACAGTCACTCTTCCATTTAAAACCCTTCAGTGGCTCCCACTGCCTTGGTAATAAGGTCTTCTTAGCTTGGTATCCAGGGCACTTCATCACTTTGCTCTGGCCTCTGCTCTCCTCCTATCCCCACCTCTGTGGTGTGTCCTTCACTGAGTTGTGCCAAACAGCTCTTGGTCCCTTGAAATTTCTCTTAGTCTGTTTGTCTCCCTCTGCTGGAATATTCTTTCATTTCATTGCATCATCACCTTTAAAACTCAGCTCAGACATTACCTTGCCTAGAAGGCTTCCCTGGTCCTCCAGTCTCCTGCAGGCTTGTCCAGCACTCTGTACACACAGGATTTGGCACACGGCATCTTTTCTGCTACCTCCACTAGGCAGTGGCACCACAAGTACATAGCAGAGTGTGTGGCTTCACGGAAAGTTGTTGAATCTGTTGGGTGCCAGTATAGGGCTAGGCATTTCAGTGTTAGGTAGGAAGTAGACCACTTGGTCCCTGCCCTTAAGGAGATTTCACTCCAGTTTCACTTGACTCCACCAGCTGTGAGACACCTCCCAGCAGTACACGTCAACTTTCAAAGTCAATTGAATTGTATCTTAGCATCTAATTCAAATCTTATTTCCTAACGGAGGGGACTCTGCCTCTAACATCTATTTTATCATCCGGAAATGGACATCATCTTCGTTCCAGACTTTGGAAAGATTGTGGATTTGGTGCAGATTGCTTCTCTTTTTTTCTCTTGTACACCTTTCAACATTTTTTTAAAAGTTTGATATGTTTGGACAGGGAGGGTTTAAGAGATTAAGATATTAAATTTCAGGTTTATCCATTGTTCATATAGCCTAGGGAAAACAAAAGTCAAAGAGGAAAAATACTTTGCTTCTAAAAAGAAAACTCATTATTGAACTTTTTTAAAGAACTGAGCATACACTTAGGGCTGGATGAGGTGGTGGCTCACGCCTGTAATCCTAGCACCCTGGAAGGCCTAGATAGGAGGATCACTTGAGCTCAGGAGTTTGAGACCAGCCTGAGCCCTGAGCAAGAGCAAGACCCGGTCTCTTCTAAAAATAGAAACATTTAGCTGGGCTTGGTGGTGCACACCTGTAGTCCCAGCTACTCAGGAGGCTGAGGCAGAGGAATTGCTGTGAGCTAGGCTGACGCCATGGCACTGTAGCCCAGGTGACAGGGAGACTCTGTCTCAAAAAAACGAAGAACTGAGCATACACAAAAGAAAGGCCCTGGTCAGGAGTAGGAAAGAGGCATGCAAAGAAACTGACAGCATTATTAAGATTTGTCAAGGAACACCTATTTTACCTGGGCACAGTGGTGCCAGCCTGTAGTCCCAGCTACTTGGGAGGCTGAGATGGGAGGATCGCTTGAGCCCAAGAGTTCAAGTCCAGCTGGGACAACCTAGTGAGACACCATCTCTAAAAAAATGAATAAATAAAGATTTTTTAAAAATTAAAAAAGAAAAATAAATACCTGTTAAAAATTAAAACTGTCCCCTTCTTCCTCTCTCTCTTCTTGTGTTCTTGGGAAGATCCCAATTAAGTCGTTTGTTTTCTAGTGGCACCTATTCACCTTGAATTCCTAAAGCTGTCTTTAGGGCTGCTTTATTCTAGAACAATCACAGTTGGACCTTTTCTCCCAATATATGCCCCTTTTCTCTCCTTAATATATTCTCCCATGTAGGAGACACTAGTGTGTCCTTATCATGATTTTGTTCTACCCCACTAGGACCAAGAATTCTTGAGCAGGAGCTATTGAGTTTTCTTTTTGCATGTTTTTTAATTTTTTTTCTAAACTTTGGTAGATTAGGGCCAATCTTAAATCTTCTGTCCTGTTTTCTTGTCTCTCATTTCGACATTTTCTGCAAACTGCCTAGAATCACTGCAGGTACATAGGTTTGCTTCCTCTCCCCCATTGAGTTACCTGCTAGATTTTTCAATCCTAGTGCTCTCGTTTGTATTCTTTACGCTCACTTCTTTGCACACGTAGCTTTGTGCAGTCCTTACACTCAAGGCCTCCAGCCTTAGATTTTTTTTTTAACTCTCTTTTTCTTATCTCCTTCTGCCTCAACACTTGTCTTCCTCTCCCACCTCCTCCACACCCCATCACCAAGGTTTTGAACATGAACCTTTCATACCATTCTTCATCATTCATGTATTCATTTGCAATTAAACATGTATTTTTAGAAAACAGCTTTATGGAGATACGATTCACATACCGTAAAGTTCAGGCTTTATAAAATATACATTCCAGTGGTTTTTAGTATATTCACAAAATTATGCATTTGATCACCATTGTGTATTTCCAGAATATTTTCATTACCTCAGAAAGAAATCATGTACTCATTAATAGTCACTCCCTATTCCCTACTCCCCCCAGCCCCTGGCAATCACCAGTCTTCTTTTGGTCTCTATGGATTTGCCTATTCTGGATATTTCATATAAATGGAATCATACAATATGTGACCTTTTGTCTGGCTTCTTTCATTTAGTGTAACATTATCAGGGTTTATCCTTGATACATCCTACATCCTGTTGTAGCATGTATTAGTACTTAATTCCTTTTATGGCTATATGATAGTCTGCACTTTGTTCATAAGTTGATGGACATTTGGATTTTTTCCACTTTGGCTATTATGAATAATGCTGCTATGAACAAATGTAGAAGTTCACGTACCTAGGAGTTGGATTGCTCAGTCATATGGTAGCTGTGTTAAACTTTTTGAGAAACTGCCAAACTGTTTTCCAAAACCACACCATTTTACACTCCTACCAGCAGTGTACGAAGATTCCAAGTTCTCCAATTCCTTACCAATGTATGGGATCATATATATATATTTTTTTGAGACAGAGTCTCACTGTGTTGCCCGGACTAGAGTGCTGTGGCGTCATCCTAGCTCACAGCAACCTCAAACTCCTGGGCTCAAGCGATCCTCCTGCCTCAGCCTCCCGAGTAGCAGGGACTACAGGCATGC
>NW_012153040.1:469301-469812 GCF_000956105.1 Propithecus coquereli
AGTTTGAGGTTGCTGTGAGCTAGGCTGACGCCACGGCACTCACTCTAGCCCGGGCAAAAGAGTGAGACTCTGTCTCAAAAAAAAAAAACAAAAAACAAAAAACACAATACATTTCACTCTGGAAAATTTCAAACATAATCAAAGTAGAGAGAATAATGTTAATATAATGAATATATACATTAGTGGTGATGTGGTTATCATCTGCCTTCAGCAATTATCAGTTCTAAGCCCTTTATGTTTCTGTATGAATTTTATAATTAGCTTGTCACATTCTATTAATACAAAAAAGCTTGCTGGAAATTTGATGGTCATTGTGTTGAATCTGTAGATATTAATAATTTGGGGGGAGGATTAACTTATTAACAATATTGTATCTTCCAACCCATGAACACGGTACATTTGTGAGTTTATTTAGGTGTTCTTTAACTTTTCTCAGCAGTATTTTGTAGTTTTCCATGTATAGATCTTAGATTTATGGGGTAAATAGTATATTTTTTTTTTTTTTTTTTTT
>NW_012153040.1:469862-474678 GCF_000956105.1 Propithecus coquereli
GTCTCGTTCTGTTGCCCAGGCAGGAATGCAGTGGCACAATCCTAGCTCACCTTGAGCTCACCTTGCAGCCTTGAACTCCTGAGCTCAAGTAATCCTCCCACCTCAGCCTCCTGAGTAGCTGGGACTACAGATGCATGCCACTGCATCCGGCTGATTTAATTTTAATTTGTTAAATATTTTTTGTGGAGACAGGGTCTCGCTATATTGCCCAGGCTGGTCTTGAATTCGCCTCAAGTGATCTTCCTGCCTCAGCATCTTAGCCAGATCCGCCAGCCTGGACCTAGTTGGACCCATCTTGATTGTTATGGAAAGCAAATCATTTATTAATGATAAGAATTTCACTTTAACGAATAAAATATTATTTCGCAAAACAAATTTTTGGCATTTCAGTTACTAACTTTCCTTGTTTTTAAATTAAAAATAAAACCAAAGTTGTAACCTGCAAGTTTACATTGAAGGACTAGTGTAGAATATGAATGTCAGCTAGAATACTGTCTAGCTACACTGGGATTCCTAGTAATCACTTCTCTTGCCTTTGCTTCTGACGTTCTTTCCTCTACCACGTATGTGGTTAGGTGTGTTGGCTTCCAAAACTTTATTTATAAAACTAATTTAATTCATAAAGTTTATGAAGTTGATGTTAATAATACTATGAAATGTAATGAGCATCTGCAGCAGCACAGGTGAAAAAGCATGCATTTGACGTGTACCTTTCATTAAATGTGGTCCTCTCACAACAAATCTTGAGGTAGTTAGCACAACAGTTACTTTCCTTATTTTATAAATGAGGAACCAAGGTTAAGAATACAGAGCTAACCAGGGGCTGAGCTTGGATTTGAGCCCAGGTTTGTGACTAAAAATCCTATGCTCTTTTCACTCTGATGTGCTGCTGCCTTTCCAGCTTGAATGTGTTCTTCATATCGTTGAAGGAACTACAGGGCTATTTAGCTTGGAGACTTAGGTGGGCTGTGCTTCTCTTGTCAGTTGAAATATTTGCAGAGCTTTCACATGGGAAGAGGAATGGATTTATTTTCTGTTGCTTTGGAAAGTGCTGTGGTAAATGGTACAGTTGCTCTGACATTTGGCTCCGCATTGAAACGCTGTCCAAGACCTAGTGACAAAGCTGTAGCGTGTCATAGGGGCATGGATGACAGATTAAACTTGATCCTGCCCTGTCTCACCAAAGTCTGCTCACCTCTTCAGCTCTTCCTCTGTCTCCTCCCTCTGCGTCCTTTCTGGCCTGAGCCTCCTGTCTTCTCTTTCCCAATTTCATGCCTCCTCTCCCGTAAGCCACTCAGAGGCACGTTTTTAGTATGGGATGGTCCCTTGATAATATTTAATAAATTTGTTTGGTTCATTTTTTTCTGACATTTGGAATATCCTCAGTCCTTCTATTTTATGTTATTTTATTTTAGTTTTTTAGAGACAGAGTCTCACTCTGTCACCCATACTAGAATGCAGTGGTACAATCATAGCTCATTGCAACCTTGAATTCCTGTGAACTCCAAGTGATCTTCCATATTATTTTAAATAAAGTGGCAGTAAAGTATGAATTTGGAATTTATAATTTTTTCCAACACCATTCCTGTAGGGATTTTTTAAAAACTAGAAATAAAAATTGAATGTATATTGTGATGGTAGGCTAAGGAGAGGATTTATTGAATAAGTATGAGATTCTTTGCTGAAAGGCTAATGCAGTATTTACTTTCTCACCCAAAGTTTATTATCCTCAGAGCCTTTTTATTCCTCGTTGCATGTGATCATGCAAAATATTGTATAGAGAAAGCTACATAGGTACTATATTTGCCTGGCCAGAGGAGCTATATACTGCAACAGGAGATGGTGACAGGTTGTGCATTGACATCAGAGGATGAGTTCTTAGTCACCGAATACCTTTGAGGGTGAAGTTTCAGAGAGTAGTGAGGTCAAGAAGAGAAAGACCTGTTTTCTCCCAAACAGCTGATGGATTTTGCTGGCAGTGACTGGTTCCTTTGTCTTTGGTCCCTTTTTTTTTTTTTTTTTTAATTAATTGCCAGAAGCCTGGAGTTTAGATATTTGTTGAGTGATCACGTCTCTGTGCCAGGCATTGTCAAAAGTGAGGTTGGGAGATTTGAGATGATGGGGGAACTGAGTCGAAAAAGAGGTTGCCTCTAGCTAAGGGGAAACAGGCAAGTGAGAAAGCGAGCCAGGAGACTTCTCTGTGCCTTGGTACAGTGTGGTGCTTTTTAAAATGAACGAAGTTGTACCACTCATGTTGGAGCCTCTAGAGTTGAATCCTTGTGAATATCCGAGAATTCCGGCTATAAGGTTGGTGCAAGAACTTGACGTTTCAGCTGATGTGTGGTGATGCAGTCCTCTTGGCCCCACTGGGATGCTTCTGGTGGGTGATGAGGATTCAGCTACTTTTAAGGCAGCTCATTTGATCTAGGGGTACCTCTGATTATTAGCAGCTCTTGAATCTGCCTCGTGATAACTTTCCCTCACTAGTCGTATTCCAGCCTTCTGGATCTTTCCAAAACTGAAAAGAGTGATTTTTCACTTACTGAGTTAAAAGTCTCTTCTTTGCATTGTTTCCAGAGCCTTCTGGACTGGAGGCAGGTAGTTTATTAGACTCTCTCCTTACAATCTCGTTCTAGAACAGCACACAGTAAGTACCCTCAGGTCCTCTGAGGAGCACAGAGTATGACTGGAACCCCTGTCTTCCTGGATAAGGACAGTGTAAATCAGGTGGTTTATTTCAACTCAAGACTATATCAATACTCTTAGAGCAGCCCTGCCTTGGGGACACATTAAACTTATCATGGTCAGCCAGAACTCCCACATTGCCTCACAGAACCAGGTCTATCAGATTCCCTTTTTGTTTGTTTATTTTTTGTTTTGTTTTGGCATTTTTTGAGATGGGAGTCTTGATTTGTTGCTCAGGCCGACCTCAAACTCCTAGGCTCGAGTGACCCTCCCACCTTAGCCTCCCAAGTAGCTGGGACTGCAGGTGTGAGCCACCACGCCCAACTGTTTTTTTTTTTAATTGATGTATCCTAATTGTACATATTTTTGGGGTACAGTTGCTATTTTTGTACATGTATTTGGGATGCATGTATATAGCATGTAATGATCAAGTCAGGGTAATTGGGATATCCATTACCTCAAACATTTATCTTTTCTCTGCGTTGGAAGCATTACAGTTCTTCTCTTCTAGCTATTTTGAAATGTACGATACATTCTTGATAACTGTAATTTCCCTACTGTACTGTTGAATACTAGCACGTACTCCTGTTTAACTATTTTTGTGACCCCCCAAGTCCTTTCGCGTATTCTGCTTCTCACTGGGAACTCATTGACAATAAGATCAAGTCCTGACCTTTGGGGCATCTGCACATTTCCAAAATCTGCTTCTTCTCTCAATTGCCACTTTAAATTAGCGGAGATGAGGGTTTCCTATCTGGGATTTCAGTTACAGAGATTCATTCCAGGTTTTTTATTACTTTATTATTTGTTTCCAAATGGCAGGCAAGGAAGGTGGTGATCCCTGGGCTTTAAGCCCAGCAGATTTGCTACCTTGTTTTGTGTGTCAGCTAACCGAAGCCGGGCCGCCTGATGAGCTGAGCGTCAAAGCCGAAGCTCTGCTGTGCTGCTCCATCGTCGGCTGTTGTGCTGCTTGGGCCTCTCGGTGGTGGGGTCTGCCCGTCTACTCACTAGTGTCCGTGTAGTTTTTGAAGTTTCTGTTAACCGCCGTTCGTGAGAGTCTCTGCATTGTTGGAGTGACAGGTTTTCTTCTCTTTTCCTTCTGTCCCTCATCACCTTTTCCTTCCTCATTTCTTTTTTGAATTAATATCTAGAATTGGTCTCTGACTGGTGACATTGCAGGCAGGGGATTGACATTCCTCTGATGGGTCACTGAGGAATTTTCTGTGTTCTGCTTCCATCTCGTGCTCCCTCCTTCATAGCTGCTAGCCTGCCAACCTGCTCTGGAAATTGGAAATGAATAGGGGGCTCATCAGCACCCCCTGCACACAGAGGGACAGCTTCTCCCAGGCCTGGAGCTATGTAGTGACGAATGGTGTTTGGCTTACCTGCTTCCATGTGCACTGCTGCTGTTGGTTAGGGTCTGGAAAAGGGGAGGAAGGGAGCTTTGGGTTTGTGGCGTAGAACTGGTGCTTGAACAGAGGAGAGGTAGTAATGGGTATCCTTAGGGAGGGAATTAGTCAGCTGAGGGAGAGGAAGGTGTACAATAGAGCAGGGATTGATGGACTTTGTCCGGAAGCAGCCAGATAGACCGTAAGTATTTCAGTCATTGTGAGCCTTCTCCTCTCTGTTGCAGCTAATCACCTCTGTCATTGTAGCACAGAAGTAACCACTGACAATATGTAAATGAACAAGTATAACTGTTTCAATAAAATTTTCTGATTTTATATAGTTTTTCATGTCACAAAATAGTCTTGATTTTTTTTTCCAACCATTTAAAAGTGTAGAACCTTCTTAGTTTGTGGATGGTACAAGAGAAGTGATGGGCCAGATGTGGCCTGCAGAGTATCATTTGTTGACCCCTGTCAGAGAGGAACAGGAATCAGAGAGGACTGGTTATAGGGCCTGGGAAACCAAGCCAGGGTGTGAAAAAGGAAACCCTTTGTGTCATGTAATGAAAATTTTAAAGGAAGGATATTTTGTATTTATATGTGTTCCTGGAAGCATCTCAGTCTTTATTAAAAACAAAACACAGGGCCGGGCGTGGTGGCTCACGCCTGTAATCCTAGCTCTCTGGGAGGCCGAGGCGGGCGGATTGTTTGAGCTCAGGAGTTCGAAACCAGCCTGAGCAAGA
>NW_012153040.1:475313-506752 GCF_000956105.1 Propithecus coquereli
AGTGCCGTGGCATCAGCCTAGCTCACAGCAACCTCCAACTCCTGGGCTCAAGCGATCCTCCTGCCTCAGCCTCCCAAGTAGATGGGACTACAGGTGCTTGCCACCATGCCCAGCTAACTATTTTTAGTTGTCTGGCTAATTTTTTCTATTTTTAATAGAGACAGGGGTCTTGCTCTTGCACAGGCTGGTCTCGAGAACTGCCCTCAAGAGATCCTCCTGCCTCGGTCTCTCAGAGTGCTAGGATTACAGGCTTGAGGTACCATGCCCGGCTAGTAAATAGTATATTTAAAGATTTCAATTTCTAATTGTTTATTGCTAATGTATAAAAATACAGTTGATTTTTATATAGTGATCTTGTATTCTGAAATCTTGTTGTACTATCTTATTAGTTTTAGTAGCTTCTTTTTGTAGATTCCATTGGATAGTCCATCTGTGTTGTCTGTGAATAAGGACAGTTTTATTTTTTCCTTCCCAATCTGAATGCCTTTTATTTATTTATTTATGTTTTGCTTGCCTTATTGCACTGACTCATACTTCTAGTACATAAAGAGTAGAAGTGGTGAGAGTGGATTTCCTTGTTTTATTCTTGATCCTATAGGGAAAGTATTCAGTTGTATGCTATTAAGTATGATATTAGCTATAGACATTTCATAGATGCCATTTATCAAGTCGAGGAGATTTTTCTATTTCTATCACTTAGAGTTTTTTTTTTTAAATCAGGACTGAATGTTAAGTTTTAGTGCTTTTTGTGTGTCTGTTGAGATGATCATATGGCTTTTCTTTTTTGGTTTACAGTTTGATGAATTATATTGGTTTTTGAATGTTAAACCAACCGTGCATTCGTGGGATAAACTCTACTTGGTCATGATGTATTACCTATCCTTCTTTTCTAGATTGTTGGACTCAGTTTGCTAAAATTTTGTTTAGAATTTTTACATTTATTTTCATGAGAGATATTGGTGTGTAGTTTTCTTTTTTTGTAATGTCTTTGTCAGAGTTTGGCATCAGAGTAATGCTAGCTTCATACAATGAGTTGGGACGTATTCTTTTCAGGTTTCTGGAAGTGTTGGTAAATAATTTGTTTTATTTCTTCTTTAATTGTTTGGTGGAATTCCTGAGTGAATCCATCTGGGCCTAGAAAGGTTTTCCTATAAATCCAATTTCTATAATAAATATAGAGCTATTACCTGTTACTTCTTTTCCTTTTTTTTTTTTTTTTTTTTTAGACAGAGTCTCGCTCTGTTGCCCGGGCTAGAATGAGTGCCATGGCGTCACAGCAACCTCAAACTCCTGGGCTCAAGCGATCCTCCCGCCTCAGCCTCCTGAGTAGCCGGGACTACAGGCATGTGCCACCATGCCTGGCTAATTTTTTTTCTATATATTTTTAGTTGTTCAGCTAATTTTTTTCTATTTTTAGTAGAGATGGGGTCTCTCGCTCTTGCTCAGGCTGATCTCCAACTCCTGAGCTCAAACGATCCTGACGCCTGGGTCTCCCAGAGTGCTAGGATTACAGGCATGAGCCACTGCGCCCGGCCACCTGTTACTTCTTGAGTGAGCTTTGGTAGTTTTTCTTTCAAGGAATTTATTTCATCTAAAATTTTGAATTTATTGGCATAAAGTTGTTTGTAATGGTCCCTTATTATCCTTTGATAGCTGTAGTCTGTCACCCCTCCTATTCCTAATGCTGGTGATTTCTGTCTTCTCTTTTTTTTCCAGATGAGTGTGGTTAGAGGTTTATCAGTTTTATTGATCTTCTCAAAGAGCTCACTTTTAGTTTCATTGATCCTTTTTTGCTTCATTGATTTTTGCTCAGATAGTTATTATTTCCTTTCTTCTGCTTACTTTGAGTTTCAGTGCTCCTCTTGTTTCTTAAAGTAGAAGCAGATTTGAGACCTTTCTTCTTTTCTTCTAACATAGGTGGTTAGTGTTATAAATTTCCCCTTAAATACTGCTTTAGGGGCATCACACAGATTTTGATATGTTATGTTTTCATTTTCATTCAGTTCAAAATACATTGTAATTTTCCTTTTGATTTTTTGTTTGATTCATGGATTATTTAGAAATGTGTTAGTTTCCAAGAATTTCAAAATTTTCAAGAGATTTCTCTGTTATTTTATAGTTTAGTTAATATTTTAAAAAAAACGCAACCACAATTCCATTATCCCATCTTAAAAAAGCAATAGTTTAGAAAGAAGGACAATTTGAGAGAATGCAGAAAGGATCAGAGAGAGGGATCTATGTCAGTCTGGGAAGCCTGATAAAAGGCCATGGAGTGACTCATGCAGGGTACAGGGAGTGGACCAGAGAGAGAGACACCAGGGACAGTGAAAGAAAGGTAAGTGTAAGTTTGCAGCTGACCGAATAAGGAAGGTAAAGGAAGGCTTTGTTGAATTAGGCCTCAGCAGCTATCAAAGCCGTGGTGGTTAGGATTAGGAGAGGGTGGCACATATCTAGAATGGAGCAGCGAAATTTTTAGTTGTCTGGAAGAACCCTGAAGCTTCTCTGCTTAAGTCAGGGAGTAGGAGCAGCCCTGGGGATCGTAATAGAAAAGGAGAGCTGCATCTCTGCTGGTGCCATGAGGAGGCAGAGAAAGGAAGTAAGAAATGAGTTTAGGATAAAGGGAAATTTGCCTTTCCAGTTGCAGTGGGAAGGAGAAGAGACTGATGCTTATTGTGCTTCTGCGTGCTGAACATTTTCCTTATTAGTTTACACATGTTGTTTGATGTGATTCCTGTAGCATCCCATGTGGTAGTTCTTACTTTGTACTTACACATGAGAAAACTGCAGTTTGGATATGAGTAATATGCCCAGAGCCACATAACTAGTAAGTAGTGGAGTTAGCTAGTTTTTTCTTTTTAAGAGGTAGGTCTCACTATATTGCCCAGGCTGGTGTCGGAATTTCTGGCCCCAGGCGATCCTCCCACCTCAGCCTCCTGAGTAGCTGGGATTATAGGCACAAGCCACGGTGCCTAGCTGGAGTTAGCATTTGAACCCAAATTCTACCTGACTATAATCTGAGTTCTTTTCACTCAATATATAAATTCATGAACATACACCAGCAAGTGTACCAGGCTGCTGCTATTCAAGGATCTGCCTTCTTGTATCACATGCTTTATGTTAAATGTTATGACCTAAAACAATGCTGCTATTCTTCTGCTTTAAAGAACTCTCTTGATTTGGTGTTTTGAAGTCCTTAGAAGGGATTGCTGTTTTTTTAAGCTAAAATCATCAAATTACTCATTTATTCAGTAAATCAGATCAGATAGGCAATATTCTCAGAAGCATGTTTGTGTGTATAGGGTTTTAGTAATTTTTTGGTAATATTTTGAGCCTGGAAAATAGTTTTAAAGGCTTAGATTTTGAAGACTCTCATTTGATGATGCGGGGGTAAGCTGAAGTAAAGGTTATGTGGAAGTCTGTTTCTTTGTTTTTGTTTTTGTTTTTTGAGACAGGGTCTCACTTTTGTCAGCCAGGCTGGAGTGCACTGGCGTCGTCCATAGCTCACTGTAGCCTCAAACTCCTGGGTTCAATCAATCCTCTCACCTCAGCCTCCTGAATAGCTGAGACTACAGGCACGTGCTACTGTACCTGGCTAATTTTGTAATTTTTTTTGTTAGAGACGGGGTCTCACTATGTTGCCAAGCTGGTCCCAATTTCGTGGCCTCAAGCAATCCTCCCGCCTCGGCCTCCCAAAGTGCGTGAGCCGCTGTGGCTGACCAGGATTTACTTCTGACGTGCATGCACTTTTCAGCAGTGATTTAGTCTATTCACATCATGTCTTTGATTTTGTCTGTTTTTCAAGTGTTTGGTTACATTCTCTATATGGTTATTAAATGGTATTCTTATGGCTTGAATGTCCCCTCCAAAGCTTGTGTTGAAACTCAGTCCCCAGTGTAACAGTATTAAGAGGTGGGGCCTTCAAGAGGTGATTGTGTAATGAGGGCTCTGCCCTCATGAATGGATTAATCCATTTGGGTCATCACAAGAGTAGGTCTGTTATAAGAGCCAGTTTGTCATGCTCCAACCGCCTTGCCACGTGCTGCCCCGTGCCATCTCAGGACTCTGCAGAGTCCCCACTAGCACGGAGGCCCTCACAAGATGTGGCCCTGGGACCTTGGATTTCCCAGCCTCCAGAACTATGAAATAAATTTCCTTTCTTTATAAGTTACCCTATCTTGGGTATTCAGTTATAGCAACAGCAAACGGACTATGATATCTTTAAGGCATTGCCCCGCCTTGCCTTGTCTGTAGGGCCTTTGCGTTTTAAGTGAGGTGTGTGGGAGAAGTCTGCACACAACTGCTGTCTGTGGGCCTGTTGATAAGTGCTGGAGGTGTTATAATCCAAGTGTGGGGGCTTCATGGGTGTGGCGGGGAGACCAGGTGTGATTGTGGATATTGGGAGACATAGGTCCTTTGAGCTGGACTTCATGGGGGTGAGGTGCAGTGAGGTGGGGGAGGCTAGTCATTCGAGGTTGGCTTTGAAGGATGAGGACGTTGGGGTCGGGCGAACAGTGCACCAGTTGGAGGGAGCTGTGCAAACGAGGCGGAGTGCCCGCCCAGGGTGGCTGGTGTGCTGCAGGAGACACAGACCTGCTACCCAGAGCTTCAGGTGTTCAGAGGGGAGTCTGGAGAGTGGGTTGGAACTGTGGTCCCACCTGAGTTGCGGAGGACTGGCTGTCGAGTGGGGGATTTGGGCTTAATTTTCTTACTGCTCCTGGCATGAGACTTCTGTCCACCTTTTTTGTCACTGGTTTACTTTTGCATATTATTCCCTGTGTTCTAGCTGCTCGCTTCTCTACCTACCAGTGCCTTCCCTCTGTCCCTATTTGAGGGTCTGTCATGTGCCAGGCCTGGGGCTGCCAGGTAAAATACAGGATGCCCAGTTAAATTTGAATTCCAGGTAAACAGCAGATACTTTTTTGGTTAAAATATACCCTGAATGTTGCCTGGATAAAATACAGTGAGGTGAGTGCTATGAAGAAGTGTGCCAGGGAGGTAAGAGGGAGTGGCGGCTGTCTGGTGAGCCAGGGAAGGTGTCACTAAGGAGGTGGCGCTGGAGCAGAGTCCTGAAGTGATGTGTGAACAGTTGTTTCTCAGGCAGGAAGATGGTAAGGGGCTGTCAGGGGTAGGACAGTAGGAGCAAGGTATGGGTATTTGAAAGCAAGTGGCTTCGTATGTGTGTAAAATGGGGATTGGGGGTCATGGAGCCGGGATTTGAAGGTGTTTGGCCTGGGACGGTGAGGCTGTATCGACAGCAGGGTGGCGTGGAGGGATTTGCGCTTTAGCGCACGGAGGAGCTGCTGTGGCCCAGAAGGACTGAAGGCAGGGTGAGTGGCAGGAGGCTGGCAGAGCTGTTCAGCTGACGGCTTCCTTGACACAGAAAGAGGCCAGTTAGGGTTGGCTGGGTAGTGGGGACAGGGAGGAGGAGGGATGCTTCCTCCAGTCGACTAGAGGCATCCTCACCATTTTTTAAATGTCTCAGGATACAGTGCACAAGGCCTTGTCTGGCCTCACAATACAGGCCTCCCTTGAGATAAAGAAAGCAAGCCCTGAGGAGCGGTGGGGGGATGGGCTGGCTTTCGCAGGTCACCCTATTCAGAGCCCTGCTCTAGCATTTGCCAGCTGTGGAAGCTTCGGGTTCACCCTTTCACAGTGGGCCTGATGACAGTACCCGCCTCCTGCGCGGAAAGAGGCCTGAGTGAAATGATGACTGTGGAATTGCCAGGACCGAGCCAGCACTCAGTGGGCCCTTGGGATTTAGTTTCTTTCTTTCCCTCTTGCCAGTGGGGTCTCAGAGGGACTGGAGATTTTAATCATCCATTCGGGGTTGTCAATCTGTGCCAGGCCAGCTGGGGACTACAGGAGGAGGTACAGGTAAGCAGTGAGGTTACCTGTGGTTCCTCTCAGATTTCATTCCTTGAGGTATCTCTCCTTTCCTGGCAAATGTGGGTGGAAACCTAAGGGCTCTGCATAGACTTTTCCTGCTCTTTCAGCTCTGCCAGCTGCCAGAGCTGGGCTTTCTTCACTCAACAGACTGTGCAGATGAGACCCTATTTATCGTGTGGAACAGTTTAAACCAGTCCCTTTGGCCCGTGTTTTAGGCTGTGTAGTTCTTTGTTGTGGGGGCTGTCCTGTGTCTTGTAAGGTGTTTATCAATATCCTGGCCCCTTACACACTCAGGGTCAGTAGTGCACCCCTCACCCGTTGTGACAACCTAAACTGTCTACAGACAGAGCCGAATGTTCCTTAGGATGCAAAATTGCCACCTCCTCCTTGTTGAGTAATGCTGCTTCATGCTCAGTAGACAAAAGGAAAAAGAAACTCCTTAACATTTTTCATTAGTTTTCTTTTTAACCAATGAAATACTGTTGAAAAAGTCTTTTTACTAAACTGAATTTGAGTTCTAATCTATTTTAACTTATTTAGAAAGACTTCCTTTGTGCAATTGTCAAAATAAATTCTCAAATTTAAGATTTTAAGCTTTTTTTTTTTTTTTTTGAGACAGAGTCTCACTGTGTTGCCCGGGCTAGAGTGCGTGGTGTCATCCTAGCTCACAGCAACCTCAAACTCCTGGGCTCAAGCGATCCTCCTGCCTCAGCCTCCCGAGTAGCTGGGACTACAGGCACGCGCCACCAGGCTCAGCTAGTTTTTTCTATATATTTTTAGTTGTCCAATTAATTTCTTTCTATTTTTAGTAGAAACAGGGTCTCGCTCTTGCTCAGGCTGGTTTCGAACTCCTGAGCTCAAACAATCCGCCCGCCTCAGCCTCCCAGAGTGGTAGGATTACAGGCGTGAGCCACCGCGCCTGGCCCAAGATTTTAAGCTTTTTTAAAATAACTTTTATGTTGTTACATTTGAGTCATTAATGAAATATAAAAGAAAATATTTCATTTTGATTTCATTTTAGATCAGAGTTCTCAATGTACAAATATATCAAGTTGATGTTTGTAATTAAGACTGGCTGACAGTTAATTTTATGAATACAGAATTGTGCAAGTTTGTAACTGCCTGCCAAAAGACTGAGCATAAAGCTGTGGTTTGAAGGGGTCCTGAATAAATATTTTCTTTTTGTAAATACTCAGAAACCTTGGCTGAGGAGGGAGTGGCCAGAGGAGACTCAAAATTTCTTGCATTCTGGCAGTTTGAACTTTGGGAACCAGTTTGTTTTGAACTAAATCTGGAAAAATCATTTGTGTACTGCAGCCAGAAATTCTTTTAGGCTGTCCTTTTCCAGCCTTGTCACTTGTCTGGAATGTTAAGTATTGTCAGTAGTTTAACGGACTTTTCAGCAGCTTGCATTAAAATGAGAGATGATCTCCAGAAATGGATCTGAAGAGGGCTTGGAGTATGATTAGGTTTTTTATTGTTATTCTTTGAAAAGTCGGTAAGAGGGAGAAGAATTATGTGATTCTAAGTTTGAAAAATCCAATTGTATCTAAATATTTCCTTGTATTAAATCTTATGTAGAGTAATATAATCATAAATTAGTATGAGTGAGCTTTTCTGTGGCCAAAACTAGTGGAAATAGAGTTGTGCTATTCAGTGGCCGTTTGTATTGGCATTACTGATAATTACCTCCTTTTTCCTATTGGTAGTTGGGGTTTAGTGGAAAGCGCTCAGACTGTGGGCAAACTGCTTACTTCCCGCTCTAACCAAAGCTTTTTCCCAGCCATGTGGGATGATTAAGACAATCAGCTGCTCTGGTATTCCTGCAGTGTGGGCTTCCTCACTGGCTGGCTGGCAGCTTACTCCCGTATTTAAACAACAATAGCAACATCCACAAAGTATCTCAGCCTCCTCATTACTGTCTGGCTCTCTCCTCTTCACGAAGCCAAATTTTGGAGAAATTCTTTATTCTTTCTCTCCTGCTCAGCTCTTTCTCCCGCTCCACTGCAGTCTGACTTGGACTCCCTCCCTCCCCTGGGCCTGCGCTGGCCTCACCTTAGCCTCCCTGGCCCTGATTAAAAGGCGTGGCTTAGCCCTGTGGCCTTTCTCCTGTGGGTTCACCTCCAGGCCCCCCTTCACTATGTGGCCACACAGAAAGGAGAGGATTGTGAGGGAAAGGGGGTCAAATCAGAGAAGAGCTGCTTTTTCCTTCTGTGGCCAGGAGAACATTTAATGGGGCGTGCACACTAGGGCGCAGAGAGGACAGTGGGCTGGTTTCTTCCTTCTTGGGGCTGGAGGTGGAAATGGAGGAGAGGTGGCTCTGAAGGCCATCTTTCCTCACTGAGTCATAATTTGTATCATTAATTTCTGGAAACAGGGTAAACTATCCTACTAAATGTATTAAATGTTGATGATTTTAGTCATAGAATGAATCTGTCTTAAAAAAATAAGAAAATACTGTCTTATAATAAAAACAAGTATTTTAAAACTGTGCCTCCTTAGTAAGCATTGAAGTTTTTTGAGCAGTACTGGATTTTTGTCAGTGGATTCAGACCCAGCAGAGAGTCACACCCAAAGGTGTCTTAGCCCTGCCACTCTCTCCTGTCTGTTACTTGCACCTTGAGTACATGCCCTCTTGCACATGTACAGTCTTTTGACATGACAAGGCTCAGACTTTCCCTCTGAGTAGTCCTTAATGTTTTCAGTGGAGTCCCACTCCAAGTCTGCCTTTAGTTGTTTTATTTATTTGTTTATTTATTTATTTATTTTTTGAGACAGGATTTCTCTGTTGCCTGGGCTAGAGTGCAATGGCATCATAACTCACTGCAGCCTCGAACTCCAGGGCTCAAGTGATCCTCCTGCCTCAGCCTTCTAAGTAGCTGGGACTACAGGTGTGCACCACTACACCCAGCTCATTTTAAAATTTTTGTTAGAGACAGAGTCTTGCTGTGTTGCCCAGGCTGGTCTTGAACTCCTGGGCTCAAGCGTTCCTCCCACCTCAGCCCCTCTAAGTGCTAGGAGCCGCCACATCCACTCATCTTTAAAGTATATACCTTAAATGCCTTTTTCTGAATGTATATTATAATTCACCATAAGAAAGTTTAAAAACGTGTCTGTTGGAGAATTCAGTATATGATCAGTCTTGTTATATTATGATTTATTTAATTAAAACATTTCTTACTAAGCTTCTTTTCATTATTTTATTTTTGTTTATTTTTTAAATTGACTTTGCAATAAACTAAGTTTCTTTTCAAAGTTTTGTTTGCTTTTTATTATGACACAGGAGTTTATTAGGTTGTTTTTTTCTTTTTTTTAAGAGATGGGGTCTTGCCATGTTGTCCAGGCTGGCCTCCAAGTCGGGCTCAAATGATCCTCCAGCCTCATCTTCCCTGAGTAGCTGGGTAACAGTTTTTAATATTTTATTTTTTGGTTGTTGGTTTTGACTCATTTGGCAACATTTACTTACTACCAGACTCCGTGTAGCGCTTTCTCTTAATTACAGGTTTCCCTTGACTGTGTGATTCTTTCTCCTTAGTGTTTCAGTCTGTTCTTAATTTACAATTTTAATGTGATCCCTACATTTTGAATATGAAGTTTGTGAAATAAGAGAGTTATATTGTATTTAGATTGTTTAGGTCAAAACCCTTTTGGGATTTTTCGTGGGATACTAATAGGCATAAAAAACCATAACTAATAATCAATGCCTCTTAAAAATTTTTTGATTCCTGGTTCTGAAAGTACAAATCGTGAAATAGAAATTTTGAACGTCTGAAAGAAAGATTCTAATCCACCCTGCTTGCTTTATAAACGAGGCTTGTAGGGTTTGGGTGACTTGCTCAAGGTCATACAGACAGTGCCAGACCTGGGACCACAGTCTGGGTCTCTTGATTATCATTCCAGTGGACTCCCTACCATATGTTTTCGGTATTTCCTGATATGTAATTTTCAGTGGGAAAGAACCAGAAGCTGGTGGTGTTTGTTGACATCTGTGCACTATGGTATATAATTTAATGTAAGTAGTAAGTAAAAACAATCTTTAGTCATTCCTTATGAAGGGTTTCTCTTACAAAGTGTCTTTTGAGTTGCTACTTTTATTTTAATAAGGCATTAGTCATACATGGAGCATGCAGTATGTTCTTCTGTGAATTATGATAGCTCATGTTTATCTGGTCTTTACTGTGGGTTGCCACCCTGCTAAGCACTTTAGGTTCATTATTTCATTTAATCCTCTCAACATCCTTTTAAGGTACATAGTATTACCAGTCTCATTTTACGTATGAAGAAACTGAGATTTCAGAGATGTTAAGTAATTTGCCCCAGGATACAGATTTGATCATACATGGTTGGGGCAGTCTCTTGGATACTGGTTTTTTAAGTAAGCACAAAGGATTTAAAAATAACAGTTAAGGTTGGTCTTGGTGGCTCACACCTGTAGTCCTAGCACTTTGGGAGGCTGAGGAGGGAGAATTGCTTGAGGCCAGGAGTTCAAGACCAGCCTGGGCAGCATAGCAAGACCCTGTCTCTACAAAAAATTTAAAAAAAAAAACTAGCTGGGCTGGGTGGCGTGTGCCTGTAGTCCTAGCTATTGGTGAGGCTGAGATGGGAGGGTTGTTTGAGCCCAGGAGTTCGACATTGCAGTGATGATCTGCACTGCTGCACTCCAGCGTGGGGGGCCCTGTCTCTAAAAATAAATAAATAAAATATCAAATATCAATTACATGTAAATGGTTTCAAATGGCAATACATTTTGTAAACAGTGGGGGAAAAGATTCTAATGGAGGTGAATTGGAGTCATTTAAAGGAAAAATAGTGACAGCAATGAAGGTCCTGTTGTGACTGCAGAAGGAGGGACTGGGGACTGCCCATAGAGTTGCCAGGATGGGTTCCTGTCCCACACTGTGCCAGGGCTGAAGGTGCCTCTCAGGGAGGGAATGGCCTCAGAGCTCCCTCATGGTTTCCAGGACAATCTATGTTCTCCTCAATTCAGGGTAGATCCTTCTGGATGCAGTATGACAGTTAAGGTAAATTCATAACATCCTTTTGGTGTTATTTCTGAAACTTGATTAGTGTTTTTCATGGGTGGATGGTTGGAGAGGGTGAGGTTTCTGATTCACAGAAATAAATTGCCATCCGTTACCTTGGATAGCTGTGTCATTTTTCCTTTGACATTTGAGCCCTGGTGAAACAACTTCTGGAACTAAGATGTAAGTAAGGACTTTTTTTCTTGTTGGTATGCACATGTTATTTTATACAAGAGCCGTGTAAGATAGATTTTATCAATTCCTCTTTATAGGAGAGGAAGCAGATTTGCAGAGATATAAAGTAAGTGGTTTGCCCATGATCACACACTCGTATGGCAAAGCTGGAGCTTGAATCCAGGTCTCCTGACATTGCGTTCAATTCTCTGCTCTGAGACTCAGAGGGAGGTTCTTGTGGTATGTCACAGAGCCTTATCATTGCTTTGTGCTATGTAATGTCATCAATTATGTGAATTATCATAAGTTATAAGACTTTTGAAGTGAGAAAGTACCTTAGAAATTCCTTAGAATCCAAATTCCTTCTTGTTTTTGAGGCAGTCGTGCTCTGTTGCCCCAGCTAGAGTGCAGTGGTGTCATCATAGCTCACAGCAACCTCAAACTCCTGGGCTCAAGCAATCCTCCTGCCCCAGCCTCCCATGTAGCTGGGACTACAGGTGAGCGCCACCACGCCCAGCTAATTTTTTCTATTTTTAGTAGAGGTAGGTCTCGATCTTGCTCAAGCTCAGGCTGACCTCAACTGATCCTGCTGCCTCGGTCTCCCAGAGTGCTGGGATTAGAGGAGTGAGCCACTGGCCCGGCCCCAACTTCCTTTTTATTGTAGATGAGGATGCTGAGTGGTCAAGTGACTTTGAAGACAGCACTTGGTAGGAGGGAGCCTGATGGCTTTCAAGTCAAAGTCAGAATTTAAAAGTATTCAAAAGGCTGGAACTTTGAGCTGAATCTGACTAAAAAAAAAAAAGAAAAAAAAATTTTATTTATTTTTTTTTTGGAAGACGGGGTCTGACTCTGTTGCCCAGGCTAGAGTGTGCAGTGGTGCCATCATAGCTCACTGCAGCCTTGAACTCCTAGGCTCAAGTGATTCTCCTGCCTCAGCCTCCCAAGCAGCTGGCACTACAGGTGCACAGCACCACCACACCTGGCTAATTTTTTATTATTTGTAGAGATGGAGTCTCACTTTGTTGCCCAGGCTGGTCTTGAACTCTTTGGTCTCCCAAAGTTCTGGGATTACAGATGAAAATTTTAATAGATACAGGTATAAATTTTTTTCAGAATTCAAAGGAAACAGGAGAAAAGTGGGGTGTTGTTTACTGTACAATGTTTTTTCAACATTTCTAAGTGAAAAACTTCAAAATAACATATTAGGAGGGGAAAAAATAGAAAAGCAGCTTAGTCGCAGTTTGTGTGAGAAAAACGTGACGTCATATCAGGTAACCATGACTCAGTATGAGCCTCTGGTAGTGCCTAGAAAAGCAGATTTTTTTTTCTTAGATTAATTTAAGAGCAACTCGGCATCTAGATTGAGGGACGTAATAGTCTCGCTGAACTCTGTGCTTGCCAGACCAGACCTGTCTCATGTCTCTGCCCATTTTCGAGGTGCCTGCACACTGTGATGCCAGTGGACATGGGGTGCAGGAATCTGGAGGAGCGACTGGGGCATTCGTGGTCCTGACCTGGGGGAAGGGCAATGTAGGGAAGCACCGTGGTAGCCCTCAGATACTGGGGGAGTTGGGGACTGAGAAGTGGTACGCTTATTTTGCGTGTGGAACTTAGATTAAGGCAGAGCAAAGAAGTTACACGGAGGGGGATGCCCAATCTGTTTGCCCCATACCTGACCCGTTCTGTGTCCCTTCAGCCTGTCCCCCACAGCAATCCAGGTCAGATCATAGGACTGCACTGCCTTCACTCACTGTCCGTCCTGTGTCAGGTGAAGTCCAGGGCTTGACTGGGACTGGTCCTCTAGGCCCTTCCCACCTGTCCTCGTTTTGACATTTCTGTATTCTAGCCATACCAGAGTCCTTGGAGCTCCTCAACTGAGCCTGGGCTGGCTCACACCTGTAAGAGGTACCTCCCACTTTGTTCCCCAGAGGCAGAGTTCGGACTAGATCTTTCTCCTTCCATTGTATCCTACACATAATCTTACCTTGTTTTTTTAAATAGGATTATAAAGGATGAGAGCCTGTTCACTGTTCATTTACATGTCCTGTTTCTCCCTGTAGACTGTGAGTTCCTTGAAAGTAGGCATTTTTGTCCTAATCATCTTTATATACCCATGTATTTATCTATGCCCTTCCTGACAAGGTGCCCAGAGAATTGGTGCTTGGCTTGCCTTGACTGAAAATGGATGTTCATTGAATGTTACATGGAGTACATAATGACTTGTTTCATAACTTTTATTTCTCCTTTTTTTTTAGGAGACAGGATTTTGCTCTGTCTGCCCAGGCTGGAGTGCAGTGGCACGACCATAGCTCACTGCATCCTTGAACTCTTGGGCTCAAATGTTCCTCCCACCTCAGCCTCCTTAGTAACTAGGATCACATGCATGCACCACCACACCCAACTAATTTTTTTTCTATTTTTTGTAGAGCTGAGGTCTTGCTATGTTGCCCAGGCTGGTCACAAACTCCTGGCCTCAAGCGATCCTCCTGCGTTGGCCCCCTAAAGTGCTGGGATTACAGGTGTGAGCTCCTGCACCCGGCCTCACAACTTTTTGGTAGTCAGATCCTCTAGCAGTAGATCCTTGTAACTAGAAGACGACTTTTTTGTCAGTGATATTGCTCATGAGATTTCCTATAAACGGCCTCCAAGAATCTGTGAGTTGATTTTTAAATGATGTTTTATCTACTATATATGGAAGGAAAGAGAGAGCCCTTTGTTTATTTTCGTCAGTAGGTTTTAATTATATGATCTCCTTGTAGATGTAAAGGAAACTCTGGAGCTTCCTGTGTGGCTGTGGGTGTGTAATTAGCTGTAGGCAGAGCTCCCAGAGCTGTAAATCCTGTCCTGAGAAGCCCGGAGCACTGGGACAGCCTGCTTAGTGTTTTGGCCACCCAGACTGCGGCCTACGAAAATGCAGGGTTTACTTCTGTAATGAGAGCAGTTTGTGTCTCTACTCAAGCCTAACAAATAATTATTTTAAATAAAAAAGTAACAGGTATCTATAAATTAATATGATTATAGCTAAGAATTTTATTTTTATAGCTCTAACTTAATCCACACTGATCTAGACCTGGCTGCAGATTTTTTGCTCTAAAATAGGTAGATTTTATGTGAGATGACCTGGTACTTAGTACCTTCAAAATGAAAAATTTTGATTAAGAATACCAGCACTGACCCATAGGGCAAGTGGATAAATCTAGAAGGAGCTGTATATTAATAGTTTTAGTGTTGTTACAGTTTGTTTATATCTTGTGAAATACTCACTGAGATCAAAATCTCACCTTCCTAAGGAAGTTCTTCTCGTATGTAGGTTCATTGGAAGCCACACGGAGTGGCAGAAGTGGAGTGGGGTTTGGATTCAGACAATTGTCCCTAAAGGATAGTTGACCCAGAGAGAGTTACTTATACTTTCTGATCTCAATTCCTTCACCTATACTGCCCACATGGGCTCTTGTGAGGGTTCAGTAAATGAGTACTGCGTGGATGGGGCGTGATGCCTGTCACCTGGGAGAGGCTCAAGGCCTTTAGTGCTTTGCCCTCTCATTTGGGAGCAGTGCATCTATTTTGATGTTTTTAAGAAATGCTATTTGACAAATATATGTGACATAATTCATGGATTATTGTAGTTTGAGATTATTCTTAGCACCTAGAGGCTCAAGTGATCCTCTAGTCTCAGCCTCCCAAGTAGCTGGGACTGTGGGTATGCACCACGACACCCAGCTAATTTTTCGTAGAGATGGGGTCTTGCTGTGTTCCTCAGGCTGGTCTCAAACTCCTGACCTCAAGCGATCCTCCTGCCTCAGCCTCCCGAAGTGCTAGGATTACAGGCTTGAGCCACTGCGACCAGCCTGAGTGCTACTTTTTATTACCCTCAAACCTCAGCTTCGCTGGACTGGAGGAAGTGATGGGTGCTGAAATGACACCCTTGAGCACGATTGGGGAAGGGCTGGTGCTAACATCTACGACACCTCCTTTTCATCGTTTGGACACTGGAAGTGCTGTGAATTGTGTGTGTCATTTCCCGACTCTGCAATCTCTCAGCTCAGCTCTCAGCCAGTGGGGCTGGCTCTAGGGAAGAATCTTGGCCAGGTGGGGGGCCCAAGATCTAGTGGTGAATTATAATCCGTTTTTTATGATCCTTGCTCTTAATAGAGGTCATTGTAGAAATTCGTGGAAGCATTTTTGATTGTCTCAGTGGTTGGTAGACGCTATTGGCATTTAATAGGTAGTGGCCATGGAATTCTAGACTCAATGCAGTAGCAGTTCTGCAAAATAGAATTTTTCCTGTGACCTGCACAGCTTTAGAATATCTTGCTGAATAATTTATGTACATAGAAAAAACTGTTTTAAGACTGAACCTAGAATCTAATTGCATTTTACATAAACAAAGCATTTTTTCAAAATGTAATTTTGTTATAAATGGAATTTTCACGGAATGGAATTACTTTAGACATTGAGGGGAATGTCTTAGTTTTACCAAGTGTATTTGGGTCCTCACAAGAAACAGAACCAATAATGTATGTAACATGTATCATATATATAACTAATATATATGATTATATCCTATATATCCTATTAGTTCTGTTTCTCTGGAGAATATATGTAGAAGACTTCTATAGAGTATATAGCATTCCTCCCTTATCTACAGTTTCACTTTCTGTGGTTTTAGTTACTTGTGGTCAACCACGGTCTGAAAATATTGAATGGAAAATTCCAGAAATGAACTTTTAAATGGCGGGCTGTTCTGAATATTGTGTGAAATCTCAACACTGTCCTGTTCTGTCTGGCCTGGGACATGAGTCCTTTGTCCAGTGTATCCAGGCTGTATATGCTGCCTGCCTGTTAGTCACTTAGTAGCTGTCTTGGTTATCAGATCAGCTGTCTGGTATCACAGTCCTTGTGTTCAAGTAACCCTTATTTTATTTAATGATGGCCCCAAAGTGTAGGAGTAGTGATTCTGGCAAATTGTTACAATTGTTCTATTTTATTCTTAGTTGTTGTTAATCTGTTACTGTCTCAATTTATATATTTAACTTAGGTATCTACAGATATTCCCTGACTTACTTGTGGTGTAATTTAAGATTTTTCGACCCATGGTACGAAACCATTGCAATTTTGACAGAACGTACGGTATTCAATAAATTACATGAGATATTCAACACTTTCTTATAAAATAGGCTTGGCGTTAGATGATTTTGTCCAACTGTAGGCTAATGTATGTGTTCTGAACATGTTTAAGGTAGGCTAAGCTATGATGTTCGGTGGGTTAGATGTATTAAATGCATTTTCAACTTACGATGAGCTTATTAGGACGTAACCCCATTGTAAGTCAAGGAGCATCTGTATGTATAGGAAAAAACATAGCGTATATAGCGCTTGATGCCATCTTTGGTTTCAGGCATCCGCTGTGGGGGATGCTCCCCTGGATAAGAGGGGAATACTATATTAAAAGAGATTTATTGTAAGGAATTGCTCATGAAGTTATGAAGGCTGAGAAGTCACAAGATCTGCAGTTGGCAAGCTAGAGACCCAGGAGAGCTGATGACGTAGTTCCAGTCTGAGTCTTAAGGCATGAGAACCAGGAGAGTCGATGGTATAAGTTGTCTGAAATCCAGCATCCGGCAGGCTTCAGACCCAAGGAAAACCGGTGTTTCCATTTGAGTCTGGCTGCAAGAAAAGATGATGCGCCAGCTCGGCAGTCAGGCAGGAGGAGTTCCCTCTTAGCCTTTTCTAGTCTGGTCTTTAGTTGGTAGGGTGAATTCACTGACATTAAGGAGGTTAGTCTGTTCTACTGAGTCCACTGATTAAAATGTTAACATGATCTAGAAACACCCTCACAGACACACCCGGAATAACGTATGACCAAATGTCTGGGCACCCCATCGCTCAGTCAAGTTGATACATGAAATTAACCATCACACTAAGAGTGGTTCACCTTTTTAGAAAATCACATTATTGATAGCATCCGTGATAGACAGTATGGTCTCTAAGTTGCCAGAACCACATGCCCAAGTGAAGAATACTTGTAGCTATAGATTCACAGCGATTCAACTGAGAGATACGAATTTCTGACTATTTTATTCCTAATATAGTCCTGTCTGAAAATTCACATATTGAAATTTATATTTATTTTATTATAAGTTACCTTTATCTTTATATTATAGTTGCCATGTTATGTAGATATTTTTTGAATATATATAAAATAAATAGGTTATTTCTGAATTTAATTTCAGGATAATAAAGGTGTGTTTTAAATAGCTTTTAGAGAAAGGGGGTTTTGCGTCTGGTGTGGTTGAGAACCATGGTCTGAGAGATCTCAAGCTGCCAGGTACCTTGACCAGGCTGCATCTCAGCATCTTTAAAGCTTTGGCCGTGATTTTTTTTTTATGTTTTATTAAAAAAAAATTTTTTTTTTTATTTTGAGATGGGATCTCACTCCATTGCCTGGGCTGGAGTGCAGTGGTGTCATCATAGCTCACTGCAGCCTTGAACTCCTGGGCTCAAGTGATCCTCCCACTTCAGCCTCCCAGAGTGCTGGTACTATAGGTGTGAGCCACTGCACCCAGCTGTGCCTCCTGTCTCCTAGGACCTCTACAAAACCATACTCTTTCTCCTTATCAGATATTTTACAGTGTTGGGATCTATTTTCCAGAGGTCCTTGTTTGATGTTATTCATTAAGTTGTTTTTTTAAAAAAATTACAGCTTTATTGAGATATAATTCGTACACCATACAGTTCACCTATTTAAGTGTAAAACTTAGTGGTTTTTGGTATATTCACGGGACTGTGCAACTATCACCACAATTTAATTCTAGAACTTTGCATCATCCCAAAAAGAAACCCTGTACCTGTTTAGCAGTCAGTCTGTATCCTCCCTACCCCTAAGCCCTGGCAATCACTAATCTGCTTTCTCTCTCTCTGGATTTGCCTAGTCTAGATGATTCATATACATGGAATCATATAATATGTGATCTTTTGTGTCTGGCTTCTTTTATTTGGTATAGATGCTCCATTATTTAAGATGGGGTTACATCCCGATAAATCCATCATAAATTGAAAATGTCATAAGTTGAAAATGCATTTAATACATCTAACTTACCAGACATCATAGTTTAGCCTTGCCTATCTTAAACATGTTCGGAACAGTTACATTAGCCTACAGTTGGATAAAATCATCTAACACCAAGCCTATTTATAATAAAGTGTTGAATATGTCATGTGATTTATTGACTACTATACTGACAGTGAAAAAAACAGAATGATCGGATGGGTACTCGAAGTACAGTTTCTACTGAATGCCTATCATTTTCATACCATCATAAGGTCAAAAAATCATAAGTTGGGGGTCGTCTGTATAATGCTTTCAGGGTTTGTCCATGTTATAAGACGTATCAGTACTTAATTCCTTTTTATGGCCAAATAATATTCCATTGGAGGGATATACCACATTTGTTTATTCACCCATCAGTTGATGAGCACTTGGAATTGAAACAGTTATTTATTATGCAGAAATCATGTAAACAGAACTATAAGATAACATATATCCAGTAACAAATATATGCCAGTAAGTAAAAAGTAATTTAAATGCTAACAGGACTCTGTTGTAGTTTAATTGGGAGAATTTGAGGGAGTTGTTTGGGTTGTTTACATTTTGGGGTATTATGAATAATGCTCCTATGATCATTTGTGCATAAGTTTTTGTGTGGACAAATATTTTCATTTCTCTTGGGTATATATCCAGGAGTGGAATTGCTGGATCATGTGGTGACTTCTGTTTAACCATTTGAGGAACTACCATACTGTTTTTTTCCAAAGCGGCTGTACGATTTCACATCCCCTCCAGCAGTGTATGAGGGTTCCAGTTACTCTACATCCTCCACACTTGTTACTATTAATATTTATCTTTTTGATTATAGCCATTCTGGTGGGTGTGAAGTAGTAGTTAATTAGATTTTATTTCTGGAACGGAGACAGCAGGAAAGGAACAGTCTTGTAGTGTCCAGTGAGGTAGTCACCAACCACATGCAATTTTAAGCTAAATAAAATTTAAAATTCAGTTCCTCAGACACACTGGCCACATTTTAACTGCTTACTAGCCACAAGTGGCCAGGGGCTACCATATTAACACAGATAGATATATAGAACATGTTAATCATTGCAGGAAGTTCTGTCAGATAGTGCTGGGCTATAAAATGTTGATTTGACAGGGGCTGGAAGAATTGGCTGAGAATGGTAGAGTCTGAGTGGTGTAGTAGAAAGTAGTGTAGGTGTGGAATTTGGAGATGAGAAGAAAGAAACTTTGGGAAGCCATTTACAAGACATAAGACATAGAAAAGAGAAGCTAAAAAATGAGAAGTGGAAGAAAAGGGTGGTAGGCTTTGATTTGTTTTTTCTGTAGTACCTGGAGTTAGTGAATGGATCCAGTCTATCTAATGCCTTAATTTTAGGTGAGAAAAGCATACACTGCTGGGTAGCAGGGATCAGTATAACTATATTATACCTGTCATGGGACGCTACAATGTATCTTCGTCATTTTCAGTATCCTCTGGAGGGGTAGGAGATAGATGGTAGAGCTGAACTAGAGGGAGCACTTACTCTAGGCAGAGCTGGATCAGGAAAGTGGAAAGCAAAAGGGTTAAGAGTGGATAGGTAATTCGATGATTACCATACACAGCGCTTTCTGTAAGGAGTAACCAGGAAGCTGGGGGAAAGCTAGAAAAGAGTCTCTGAGCTTTTGTTGTATTTTGATTGAGGATAGTGACAGTGTTCTTTTTCTCCAAGGCCTTCTCATGTTGCGGGTGAGGCAGAGCCCCCTCACCCTGTCTCACTGTTCCTGCCACCAAGCCGATCGGTATAGTTTGTATTATGTCAAGGCAAGATAAATCTGGAGTGTTCAAGCGCAGTCTGGGTAAAATATTCAGTAAGGCTATTGGAATGAGCCTTTTCTTTTTCCAAAAGGTTATTCCATTTTCGTTTATATGTAGAAATCTTCATAAAATAGACTTGACCTCTTTTTGTGCCTAACATGGTTTCTCAGAGTCATCATATGTAAACCTCCTTACCTTCAAGATAGGTTTTCATTTTTGGTAATTGCATTACTCTACCCGAAATAATCCATGGTGTCTTTCCAAACATGATATTATTATAAGACTGCTTTTCTAGCTCAGTTAACAAATGTATGTTTAAGAGCTTATCTGACTTCAGCTTTGTGTGCCGCCAGTGTTTTTCTAAGTCCTCTTAGTTATGAAATCAAGCATGTACCACTTAGGTGGAAGAATTGTTGTCATATTCCTTATAGGTATATAGAGTTACTTTATTTTCTGAACCAAAAATTGGGGCTAATATTTTGATGAAGGATTTCTATGCTGCCTCTCGATAAAAGAAGTATGCTGGGAAATGGGTTTAGATCCTGAACGCTGGGATTTCTGGGATATTCTGCTGGTTTATGTAGGGATATCACAGCAAATATTTGAAATTAGGGCCGGGCGTGGAGGCTCACGCCTGTAATCCTAGCACTCTGGGAGGCCAAGGTGGGAGGATTACTTGAGCTCAGGAGTTTGAGACCAGCCTGAGCAAGAGCAAGACCCTGTCTCTAGTATAAATAGAAAGAAATCAGCCAAACAACTAAAAATAGAAAAAGTTACATGCATGGTGGCGCATGCCTGTAGTCCCAGCTACCCGGGAGGCTGAGGCAGGAGGATCGCTTGAGCCCAGGAGTTTGAGGTTGCTGACACCATGGCACTCTAGCCCAGGCAAGAGAGTGAGACTCTGTCTCAAAAAAAAAAAGAAACGAAATTAGGGTTTTGCTGGATAATTTGGAAAGTAGGATCACCCTTAGATACCTGAAGATATCTAATTCCCAAATGCTAGGATGATTATGCTTTATTAAATGCTGAAGATAATGTACACTGTGTTATATTTAATCATTTCTGTTAGAGATCTAGGATATTCTTTTTACTAAAGGAATTAGAATGTACAAAATAATTTTATATTGGTAATAATACACAAGGAGGAAGCCTGATTAGCAAGTCTAAGAATTTTTCAACTTTTATTTTCTGAAGTGACATCTAGGTTTCAAACAATTTTATCACATGGCAAAATTCTTCTAAAACAAATTTCTAAATGTTTTAAGAAAAAAAGCTTTCTTCCAGTTTTGTTCTCAGTCTACTGCCATTTTTCTCCACAGATTTGCTTGTAAATGCATCACGAAGAGGCAGCCCAGAATGAAGAAAGCAAGCAGGAGTGCTGGCTCAGTGCCTAGAGTGTCTGGGATAAGTAAAACGCAAACGGTAGAAAAAATTAAAACTGAAAACAGTTCTTCAGCATCTACAGGAGGCAAACTTGTAAAACCTGGAACAGCAGCGTCATTGTCAAAGGTATTAACGTGGCGATGTTTGAATATGCAGTGGATTATAGGAGGAGTGAATTTTAATATGTTTAGTCTAGTGAATGAACATCATTCAGGGTGTGCCCTCTACTGGTGCTGGGAACACATAGCCTTTGAAGAGAGCTTTACGGTGAGGCGGACTTAATTGGTGTTTTTGGTCTGTCTCTATGAATGGAACCAAACAATAGGCTTACTTGTGAAACAAATAATTGAGCCTTGTACAGGGTGTTGTGCTCGGGCAAGCTGGAGGTAGAGTCCGCCTTCAAGGAACTTGTGGAGTGAAGGGTGGAGGTGAGGCATAAACACGCATAACTGTCAGATGCCCTGGGAGAGCAGTAAAGCAGTGTGAACAGTTTCGGGTAGGAAGATACTGTTTCTAGCCCAGGAAGGTTTTATGAAAAGAGCTGTAGAATGACCAGCAGTAGCTCTGCTGTGACCCCTAGACAGGTGTTTTTAGTCTTTCCCTTCCCCTTACACACTGTGAAGTGCTGTTCTGCTTCCGGCAGCTGATCCAGTATTAATTCTAGTTAAAATTGAGTGATGTTAATTTAATAAGTGCATAATGAATTTTCTTTACATTCCTTTAGAAGCAGTTTAGTTCTTTAGTTCTTGTTAGTATAGGATAATAGTTAATGAGACCACGGGCTTTGGGGCAGACAGACCTGGGCTCAGTACCTGCTTCACAGGGCTGTGGTTAGATTAAATGAGGGAATATGTGAAAGTGGTAGCACAGGGTCTGGTACACAGCAAGTGCTTATTAGTAAATGGCAGGTAGTAGCATTTTGACTGATTAGCTCTAGAAGCTGTTCTCAGGCCCAGGATTGATTCCTGAATGTGACAGTTGTCTTACGAGGTATTCTTAATGTCTGTGTTGGTTTGGGCCATCCAAGGGACAAGATCACTCCAGGCCATTTTTTTGCTGGTCAAGTCTTTTTTTTTTTTTTAATTTCAGCATATTATGGGGGTACAAATGCTTAGGTTACGTATATTGCCTTGCCCAGTCCAAGTCAGAGCTTCAAGCGTGTCCATCCCCCAGATGGTGCACACCATACCCATCCCCTCCTCCCCCCTCCCATCTGCCCGACACCCGATGAATGTTATTACTATATGTGCACTAAAGTCTTAAACATCATTGCAGAGATTCACATAGTCATTTTCTTCCAGCCTTTCTTGGGCCAGAATTCATTTGCTCTTTGCTTGTTTGCTCTAGGGTTGTGGTGTTGGGGTAGAAACTTTGACTCTATGCAGAAAACCAGGAGGGAGTTTCAGTTAGTCTGATATAGAGAAACCAAGCATGACTAGAAACATGATCTGTTCAAAATTCTTTTGTCCAGGCATGGCCTTGATAGATCATGGCTTAATTATTTTAAGAGACACCTCAGCGGAACAGCTGATGAGGGACTTCCTTCTATGTGTTGAAAGATCTAGCAGGAAATAATGGTCTTCCTATTTCAAGGTTGTCAAAACTAAACCCATACTTATTCCATGGGCTGATGGTCTTGGGGATGCCCCCAGATTTTCTCCTTGTACAGCTCTGATGAGTTGCTGGGGTGTCATCTTGTGGCCTGGAGGATGGTACCAGGAGTAGACCCTTGCCCTGCTTCCATTAGTCTGAGTGAACACCCTGAATTACTTCCTTGGTGACAGTGCTACTGTTCTTTGGAATAAGACAGGCGGCATTTTCTGACCTAACTGGTTACTCAGTTACTGGAGCTGTCTTTGGAGTATCGTGTCTGTGTGACTGGGTGACCTGTTATTTATGTGACTGGAAGAACAGGTTGAAACATTGGCATTGGATGTGCTCTGCTGCCTGCTTTCTGTTGCCAGTGGCAGGCAGTGTCTTTGAAGGTTCACTATGGAGAGTGCACTGAACAGGCAGGTCAGCTCTTCTAAGGCTTGGATCTGGAGGGGCTGGTGGTTTGGTCTTCAACAGTGAGTACTTACTTTTCCATTGTAAAGCAGAACTGTTTGCCTGCTCTTGCCAGTGCATGCCAGCTGTCCATAGCTTTAGCTGCCTTGGCAAGTTTGTTTAAACATTGTATGTCGGGGGGTGGTGGCGAGGGTCAGAGAAGAGGTGGAGCTATTTGGGAACACTTTGCCTCTACTGGAGCAGTTGCTTTCACTTAACAGAGAAGGAAGAAGTCATTGAATAGAGATAAAAGTAAGAAGAGACAGAAGGAAAGGAGAAAATAGTGAAAATGGACAGAAAAATTAAAAACATTAAAGGGCTTTGTCAAACTTAAGTCATATTTTATTTTTCTAAGTTTTCATATTTTATGGTGCTTCTCTGGCACACAAATGCCTCCCACAACTTGAATTCCTATAACTATGATGGAGCATTGATGATTAACCAGATGAATAAAGTGTTTGGCTTAATTATTTAGACATCTGGTACACATACTGATTCATGTGTGGACACCCACACCTGTGTATCTGTGGCTGTACAGTATTCTCATGACATTTTTCTTACAGTAGCTGGGCATGGGGATATGCATTTCTTTACCTCTCTCGTTTCAAATATTGTTTGAGGATGGATCTAGTTGAGGGTTAGAGAGAAGGGCCCTTTGATCCAGAGCACTTACTGCTGATTGGAACTTTTGTAAATACCAAACAAAGTACTACTTCTGTTCACACTAAGTTTTGGGGACATTATTCCCACTCTTGTCAGGAGCTGTGACATCTGGCTTGGGGCCTTTGTATGGTTAAGTTTCTTTTGTCACAGCCAGTGGAAAGGCTTATTTTCCACGTAGAGATGGCCTGCTCCATGCCTGCACTTCGCAGCATTCACATTCTTCGGGTGTTCATGATTAGTGCTTGTAGAAATCATGCACTTTTTCATTATACTGAGAACACTTTTTTCTAAAAATTGATAGATTAGAATTAATAAACTTCAGTTAGAATCTAAATAATCGATAACTGTCAATGATTATTTGTGATCATACCCGGGCAGTGCAAAAGTTAGTTTACAGTATGAGCAATCTACCTCTGAAACTTGAAAGGTAAAATTTGAAAACTAATCTTAACGTTTGAGATAAAGATTCAGACTATGAAATTGGACTTGGCCTTGAAAGGCATGTGTACTTTGGTTGTAGTATGTCATTATTTGTATCTGGAATGTTTTCACCAAATGATTTGCACCAAATGATTTTGTATCTGTTATTAAAAAGTAGGCTAAAAATTTGTTCCATCATCAATTTCTTGTTTTTTTAACTCTTGCTGATGGGGGATGTCTATGTGTGGGAACTAACATGTGTTTACAGAATTTTGTAGCAAAAATTCAAAGAAACAGGGAAACAGCAGAGAGCCTACAAGTAGCTTAGTGTAAAAGGCAAATTGGAAAGTGTGGAGTTTTTTGATTCATTTTTACTTTTTTGTTGAAGTAAAGCATACATACAGAGAAATTCACAAATCATAGGTGTTGAGCTTAGTGAATCACTACCAAGTGAACATGATCTGCAGCCACCACCCAGGTCAAGAAACAGAACATACCTGCCCCTCAGAAGCTTCCCTCGTGCCCCCAATTAGTCACTGCCCTTCCCGTCTTCCCCAAAAGTAGCTACCGTCCTAACTTTAGTGCCAGAGATTAATTTTGCCAGTTTTTGATCTTTATAGAAATGTAATCACATACTATGTTCTTTTTATGTGTGTCTTGTTTCCTTTTTTTTTTTTTTTTTTTGAGATAGGATCTTGCCCTGTTGTCTGGGCTAGAGTGCAGTAGAGTCATCATAGGTCACTGCAACCTCAAACTCCTAGGCTCAAGCGATTCTCCTGCCTCAGTCTCCCAAGTAGCTGGGACTACAGGTGTGTGACACCATGCCTGGCTAATTTTTCTGTTTTTTGTAGAGATGGGGTCTCACTATGTTGCTCAGGCTGGTCTCAAACTCCTGACCTCAAGCAATCCTGCTTCAGCTTCCCAAAGTGCTGAGATTGCAGGCGTGAGCCACTGCACTGGCTCTATCTTAACCATTTTTAAGCGTGCAGTTCGGTGCTATTAAATACATTCACATTGCTGTGCAGCCATCGCCACCATCCATCTCTAGAATTTATCATCTTGCTAAAATGAAACTCTGTACCCGTTACATAATAACTTCCCATTCCCCCCTCTCGGTAGCCCCTGGCAACCACCATTCTAACTTTCTGTCTCTATGAATTTTACTGCTCTAGGTACCTCATCTAAATGGAATCTTATGGTATTTGTCTTTTTGTGACTGGCTTATTTCACTTAGCATCATGTCCTCAAGGTTCGTCCATGTTGTAGTATTTCTCAGAATTTCCTTCCTCTTTAAGGTTCAATAATATTTCATTTCACGTTATATGCCCTATTTGTTTATTCATTCATCCATCAGTGGGCACTTGGGTTGCTCCTGCCTTGTGGCTGTTCTGAATAATGCTGCTGTGAACATGGGTGTGCAAGTTTCTTTTCAAGGCCCTGCTTTGAATTCTTTCTGGTATACACTGAGAGGTGGAATTGCTAGATCATATGGTAATTCTGTTTTTAATTCTTTGAGGAACTGCCATGCTGTTTCCCACAGTGGCTGTGCAATTTTGCATTCCCATGGACAGTACAGAAGGGTTCCAGTTTCTCTGCATCCTTGACAGCACTTGGTATTTTATTCTTTAATAGTAGCCGCCCTAATGGGTGTGGGCGGGTGCGATGTCTTTTTGTACTGATTTGTAGTTCTTTACTTCTAGTTGTGAGCCCTCTGTCATTTATACACGCCGCGCATGTATTCTCCTGCTTTGCCTTCTTTTTCTACTCCTTTAACGGTATCTTTTGATGAGCAGAAGTTATTTCATTGTAGTCCAATTTTTAATCTTTACTTTAGGGGTTTTTTATGTGTGTGTGTTTTGTTTAAGAAATCTTAACCTATTCCCAGGCCAGGAAGATAGGCCCCTATATTTTTTTCCAGAAGTATTTTTGTTACATTTCATATTTAGATCCTCAGTCTATCTGGAATTAATTTTTTAAAAGCTTTTTAGTTTGAAATAATTTTAGATTTACAGAAAAGAAGAAGGATACATACAAAGAATTATCCAGTATACTTTTTACCAAGACTTCCTACATTTTAACCTTTTATCATGATTACTTTATCGTTTCCTTATATATGCATTTACACACACACACTTTTTTCTTGAGCTGTTTGAGTGTAAATTGTAGGCAATGCTCTCTTACTGCTGAACACTTCAGTGTGTATTTCCTGAAAAACAAGGACATTCTCTTTTATAACCATAGTACAAATACAAAATCAGGAAATCGATGTTGATACAATGCTAGTATCCAAGGTGTAAACTTTAATTAAATTTCGCCAATCGTGCTAATGTCTATTTTGCAAAAGAGAAAAAAGTGTTTTTCTGGTCCAGGATCCAGCCAGCGTCATGTGTTACATTTAGTTGTTGTGCTCTTCATTCTCCTTAAATTTGGATTAGTTCCTCAGTCTTTGTCTTTTATGACTTTGACATGGCTAAAGAGTGCAAGGCAGTTATTTGATAGACTGCCTTCCAAATTTGGGTTTGTCAGTGTTTCCTTGTGATTAGGTTTGGGCTATGTATTTTGGGCAGGAATACCACAGAAGCAGTGTCCTTGGTGCAGCATTTCTGGAAACACATGGCTTCCATCTGTTCTGTCACTGGGGTTGTTAACTTGCTTTGGTTAAGGTGGTGTAGGCTAGGTTTCTTCACTGTCACATTACCATGTTCCTTTTTTTTTTTTTGAGATAGGGTCTCATTCTGTCACCTAGGCTAGAGTGCCGCAGTGGCATTATCATACCTCACTGCAACCTCAAACTCCTGGCTCAAGCCATCCTCCTGCCTCAGCCTCCCGAGTAGCTGAGACTACAGGCACTATCGGCGTGTGTACCACCATGCCTGGCTAGTTTTTCTGTTTTTTTGTAGAAATGGGGTCTTATCCTTGCTCAGGCTGGCCTCATTCATTCATGTTATTGTGGACTCATGGATTCCTATTCGGTAGGCTATGAATCATTTTATCCGCCTGTCAATTGATTGATCGCTTCTTCCCAGAAGAATGCCTTGGGGTCTCCCTGTGTTACCCAGGCTGGCGCCTTGAACTCCTGAGCTTAACATTGCTTTTGCGTCATCCTGAGTAGCTGCGACGATAGGCGCTCGATCATACCTGGCTAGGATGATTTATTTTGATGCTCGGATTGTCCCTGATTTAGACAGTGGGAGCCCCTTCAAGCTGGCTCCTGTGTTTTTCTTTTGACATATTTCTATTATTCTTTGAGCACTTCCTTAATTTGTGGCACAATAAGTTTTGTCCTTTTCCAGCCCCAGCCCTAGAATCAGCCATTTCTTCAAGGAGGCTTTGTTCCTTTTAGTAGAAGATGGTACTTAAAAACCAAGATCTGGAAGTTAGGTGCGCTCTTTGCTTTTGGGAAACACGTACCAACTTGCATACACACACCTGTACGTATCTGTATCAGCTTCTGTATCTGTCTATGTATTAAAGAGTATGAGTTGGTGGCACACTGATAGCACCAGCTACTAAGTAGACTGCAGGAGGAGGGTCCCTTGAGCCCAGGAGTTGGAGGCTGCAGTGAGCTAGGATTGCACCACTGCACTCCAGCCTGGGCAACAACTGAGACCCCATCTCGTTTAAAAAACAGTATGTGGGCCGGGCGCGGTGGCTCACACCTGTAATCCTAGCTCTCTGGGAGGCCGAGGCGGGCGGATTGTTTGAGCTCAGGAGTTCGAAACCAGCCTGAGCAAGAGCGAGACCCTGTCTCTACTAAAAATAGAAAGAAATTAATTGGACAACTAAAAATATATAGAAAAAACTAGCCGGGCATGGTGGCGCATGCCTGTAGTCCCAGCTACTCGGGAGGCTGAGGCAGAAGGATCGCTTGAGCCCAGGAGTTTGAGGTTGCTGTGAGCTAGGCTGACGCCACGGCACTCACTCTAGCCCGGGCAAAAGAGTGAGACTCTGTCTCAAAAAAAAAACAAAAAACTTTCTATATTCCATAATTGTATCCCTTTCTCCCAACAGTGAGAAACCTGGCTTCTATTATCTCTATATATTTACTTATTTTCTCAACCCTAGAGTATACAGAAAATAGTTTGAGAATTATTCACCCATACCACTGTGAAATACAAATCTACCAACTAGAATTCAGTATTTGTTCATGCTTTTTTGTCTTTAGCTTGTGAGTTTGAGGATTTGGGGGCAAAATACTGTGCTGTAAAGATACTCAATTTGTGTTATTCATTTGAAGTACAGTTAAGTCCATTTGATCCTGTCATAGTCTGTCCTGGGCTTCCCCTATCCTTTTAAATTTTATTTATTTATTTTGAGTATGTGAAACACTAATGTGGCTCTACAGTCAGAACTACATGGGAAGGTATATTCAGAGAAGTCTCTCTCCCTTCCCCCATTCCTTCTTACTCTGTTCCCACCCATGCCTGGAGGTAAACAGCCAATTTGGCTTTTGTTTATCCTTCCTATGTTTATATTTGCATAAATGCACAGATACACATGTATATTTTTATATTTCCCCTTTCTTACACAAAAGGTGGCATAATATATTCTTTTGTACTTTGCTTATTTTCACTTGATGTATTCTGGAAATCTCTCCATAACAATTTGTAGCAGTCTTATTCTTTTTTATAGCTGTTTAATACTTCATTGTGTTCACTAAAGTATACTATGTATACTTTTCTGTATATAGGCATTTAGGGTGCACCCATATTTTGCAGTGAATAATATTGTGAATGTGTGATTTGTATTATTGGAGGTGTGTCTTCAGGTTCAATTGCTAGAAATTCAGTTGCTAGGCAAAAGGTAAATGCATATGTAGCTTTGATAGATATTTCCTGATTCCTTTCGTAAGGCTTATATCAAGGTGCACTTCCACTAGCAGCTTAGGAGAGTGCCTGTTTCTCCATAACCTTTCTGAGAGAATGTGTGGTTATTCTTTTTCACTGTTGCCAGCCTGAGAGGAACAGGTGCTGCTTAATTTGCATTTCTCTTATTGTCAGTTAGGTTGATCCTCTTTTCTTGTAGTTGTGTGTGTATGTGTGAATTGATTATGTGTGATTGTTCATTCATTTTGCTCATTTTTCTTTTTTCCCTCTTTTTTTCCCCTCTTATTTTTTTTAGAGAAGGGATCTTGCTCTGTTGCCCAGGCTGGAGTGCAGTGGCAGATTCATAACTCACTGCCTCAGCCTCCTGAGTAACTGGGACTATAGTTGCATTCCACTCTGCCCGGCTAATTTTCAAAATTATTTTTAGAGATAGGTTCTGCCCTCAATTTTTAAGAATTCTTTATGTTTTAGGGATCTTTGCCCTTTATCTGTGAGATATTGCAAGTATACTTTCCCAGTTTTTCACGTTTTTTTACTTTGCTTATGATGGGTTTTTTTTGACCATGCAAAAGACTTTTAAAACTTTTTTAAACTAAATTTTTTTTATTTTTAAGATTTTTATTTTTATGTAGTCAAATGATCAGTTTTTTGTTTTATGATTCAGGATTTTGAGTCTTAATTAGAAAACCTTGGACTTTATTTTAAGATTTATTTTTAGGCTGGGTGCAGTAGCTCATGCCTGTAATCCTAGCACTCTGGAAGGATTGCTTGAGGTTAGGAGTTTGAGACTAGCCTAAGCACAAGAGTGAAACCCCGTCTCTACTAAAAATAGAAAAAACTAGCCAGGCATGGTGTTGCATGCCTGTATTCCCAGCTACTCGGGAGGCTGAGGCAGGAGGATCGCTTGAGCCCAGGAGTTTGAGGTTGCTGTGAACTAGGCTGACTCCACGGCACTCTAGCCCAGGCGACAGTGACACTCTGTCTGGAAAAAAAAAAAAAAGAAAAGAAAAGATAAAAGGATTCATTTTTTTCTCCCTTTGTGAATATGTGGTTCACCTAGGACCATTTCCTGGAAAATCCACGTCTTCCGCACTGTTTCTTTGGCTGTAACTCAACTGTCTAGAAAAATTCTTGGTTTATTCTTGTGCCAGTACTGTGTTATCTTAATTATTATAAGTGCAGAGTTTGTGGTTTAGTGCCCTGACGTATGTTTAACTTTGTCATCACCCAAAGAAAGACAAATTGTAACCAGAGAAGTGCTTTTTCACAGGATAATGTAGGGTGGTGTTCAGATGTAATTGTTATGAAAGGAAAGAATACTTAATTTATGGAAGAGAAAAATCAGTTCAAAGATAAGTTTAACAGAATATACAGTATGATTTGAAAATTTAATAGTATGTTGAGTTTATTATTGGCTAATAGATGAGGGACAAATTGACAGGAAAGAGGTCCGATTTAGATGTGCAGGGTTTTTTTTGCATTATAGTTGATGACCCATTTTCATTAACAGAGACAAGTCTTAAAGATTATGAACAGTCCTTAATGATTAATGTAATGTCCTATTTCCTCTTTACATATTCTAGATTTCTCATGATGTGACAACCCTAAATTACCACAGTTTAATTCTATTTAATTCATTGAAAACAATGTTCCCTTTTCTGCCTGTTTTTAAATAAGATAGATTGACCACCTAATGGTACTATATTATAACTTTCATAATTGAATGATGAGAACAGAAGTCTTAGCTGGGTATGTGGTGCCTGCCTGTAGTCCCAGCTACTCAAGAGGCTGAGGAAGGAGGATCGCTTGAGCCCAGGAGTTTGAGGCTGCAGAGAGCTGTGACTGTGTCACTACAATCCAGCCTGGGTAACAGAGTCAGATGTCTACAGCTGGAAGAGACTTAGAGATTAGTTACTTAGGAATCATTTTAACTTGTAGAAGAAATGAATTCATTATGATTATCTGAGAGAGAGTGTGGTTCCAGATAGAATACAGTATCAATCAATTGGCTAACTTGTGCTTTTCACCTTAAAGGGAGAAAACTTTTTGATTCTTTTATTAAAAAGTAGTTTTTGACCGGGCGCGGTGGCTCACGCCTGTAATCCTAGCTCTCTGGGAGGCTGAGGCGGGCGGATTGTTTGAGCTCAGGAGTT
>NW_012153040.1:506962-525340 GCF_000956105.1 Propithecus coquereli
AAAGCGAGACTCTGTCTCAAAAAAAAAAAAAAAAAAGTAGTTTTTTTTTTTTTCACAGATCTTTAACTTCTCTCTGTTCTCCTTCATTTCTAGAAGTAAAAACAGATTTCTTCACTATTTTTCTTAAATAATAATTTTACAGTCAATCCCATTGGCCATAGTGTTTGTTTTCTTTTTAAAAAGCTCATGATACTTTTAAAATAATCTATTTATTTATTTTTTTGAGACAGAATCTTGCTCTGTGGTGGGGTGAAGTGCAGTGGTGTCACCATAACTCACTGCAATCTCCAAGTGATCCTCCTGCCTAAGCCTTCCTAGTAGCTTAGCTGGGACTACAGATATGCACCACCATGCCTGGCTAATTAAAAAAAATTTTTTTTGTAGGGACAGGCTGATCTCAGACTCCTGGGCGATCCTCTCGCCTTGGCCTCCCAAAGTGCTAGGATTACAGGTGTGAGGCATCACGCCTAGCCAAAAATAATCTTAAAATACCGATGTATTGCCAGTGGTGTTTCTTAAATAGTGTGATCATTTTGACTACTAGAGAATTAAACGAGGTAAGAAATTTCAGAACAGTTTCTTTTACATATTGGCTCCATCAGTGATCACTTTAAAGCAGTTTTATTTGACATTATTTGACTCTCAATGATATTTCTCTTTGGAAATTGCAAGATGGCACTTCTTGTAGCATTTTAGAACTTTCCTGAGATAGCCCATGTGGTATCACTGAGATGATCCTTGTTCACAAGTCACCTTCCAGCTGAAAGAGTAAGAAGGGTGATGTCTTCCCTTTTCCCCACCCTTCACTGAATCTGGCCTGTGTGGGCACACAGCAGCTTCCATAAAATCTTTGATTATGTGTGTGATTTTAGTATTTTAAAAAGAAGTATGTGATTGTTTGTAAACCTGTGAAGAGATTGTTTCTGTAGCATAGGGTGGCATGCTACTTACCGTCAGAAAGTCTCTGCATACTGTTGAACTCAGTGTAAAAGTCAAGAGCTTTGTTTAGTTTCAAAATATTACTTAATCTTGCTTTATCTAGTCAATATGTTTTCATTTTCTGTTGCTTCTAGACCAAGAGCAGTGATGACCTTTTGGCTGGAATGGCTGGAGGGGTGACGGTGACTAATGGTGTCAAAGGAAAGAAAAGCACCTGTCCACCTGCAGCACCTTCAGCATCTGCCCCTGCCATGACCACCGTGGAGAACAAATCCAAGATTAGCACAGGTACGGTGGGTATTTGGTCTGAGGTTTCAACTACTTTTTTGTTTGAAATAGGCAGAGTGCATTGGTGTTTAGGGTATCCATCTAATTATAGACAATTTCAAACATGTACAAAAGTAGACAGATTATTTCAGCCCCATGTGCTCCTCACCGTTACCATTTCCTAGCCAGTCGTAACTCCTTTTCACCCTCCTTCGCCCCTTACTGTTTTGAAGACAATTCCAGGTATCATATCATTTCATCCATGAATATTTCATTATCTTTGAAAGATAAGGATTCTTTCAAAAACATTATCACCTACTGTTATCAATCCTTAAAATAATTAATAATCAATTCTTAAATCATAAATTATTCAATAAGTAAATTTCCAACATTCTCATTTTATTTATTTATTTATTTATTTATTTGTTTGTTTGTTTGTTTGTTTATTTATTTATTTAAGTTTTGAAACAGAGTCTCACTCTTTTGCCCGGGCTAGAGTGCCATGGCATCAGCCTAGCTCACGGCAACCTCAAACTCCTGGGCTCAAGCGATCCTTCTGCCTCAGCCTCCCGAGTAGCTGGGACTACAGGCATGCGCCACCATGCCCAGCTAATTTTTTCTATATATTTTTAGTTGTCCAATTAATTTCTTTCTATTTTTAGTAGAGACGGGGTCTCGCTCTTGCTCAGGCTGGTCTCGAACTCCTGAGCTCAAACAATCCGCCCGCCTCAGCCTCCCAGAGTGCTAGGATTACAGGCGTGAGCCACCGCGCCCGGCCTCTCATATAATTTTTTTTACTGTCTATTTTTATTAGTAATAGGATTCACATGGGTCAGGATATAATATATAATAATTGTCTGTTATGTCTGTAAAGTCTGTTTTTAAATCTGTGTGTTTACCCCCATTCTTGCAATTTAATTTTTGTAGAAAGTGGTTGTTTGACCAGTAGAGTTTCTGAGGATCTGGATTTTGATGTCACAACATCTCCATGATATCCTGACCATTGTCTTCTGTCCTCTCTTTTTTTTTTTCTTTTTTTAGAGACAGGTCTTGCGCTGTTGCCCAGGCCGTAGTGCAGTGGTGCAGTCATAGCTCACTGCAGCCTTGAACTCCTGGGCTCAAGTGATCCTCCTGCCTCGGCCTCCTAAAGTGCTGGGATTACAGGCATGAGCCACTGTGTCTGGCCCTCTGTGTTTACTGTAAATGGTGTTGGATCTAGGCCTAGTGGGTCAGGTTCAGGTTCTTTTTTTTTAAACAATACTCCTTCATAGGTGGTGACATGTTCATCAATTAGGAGACACATTGTTTCTGGTTGTTTCTCTTTAAATGATATTGGTGGCTAGGCATGGTTGCTTATACCTGTAATCCCAGCAGTTTGGGAGGCTGAGGCAGGAGGATCACTTGAGGCAGGAGTTTGAGACCAGCCTGGGTAACATAGTAAGACCTGTCGTTACAAAAAAATTAAAGATCAGCTGGGCATGGCGGCACACACCTGTAGCCCCAGCTACTTGGGAGGCTGAGGCAGGAGGATCGCTTGAGCCCAGGAGTTTGAGGTTGCAGTGAGCTATGATGACACCAGTACATTCTAGGCTGGCCACAGAGAGAGATCCTGTCTCAAAAGAAAAAAATAAAAAAACAATATTAGGCACTCTGGGAGACCGAGGAGGGTGGATCGCTCAAGGTCAGGAGTTTGAGACCAGCCTGAGCAAGAGCGACACCCCGTCTCTACTAAAAAATAGAAAGAAATGATCTGGACAACTAAAAATATATATATAGAAAAAAATGAGCCGGGCTTGGCGGCGCCTGCCTGTAGTCCCAGCTACTCGGGAGGCTGAGGCAGAAGGATTGCTTGAGCCCAGGAGTTTGAGGTTGCTCTGAGCTAGGCTGACGCCATGGCACTCACTCTAGCCCAGGCAACAAAGCGAGACTCTGTCTCAAAAAAAAAAAAAAAAACAACAACAACAAAAACAATATTAGCAGCCTCTCATGATCAGTGCTTAGATCCATTCCTTCTAATTCTCCCATTTCTCTTCCTTCAGTAGCAGCTGTTTGATTTTAGATTGGATAGAATTGCTAAATTATCACATCCTATAGTCCAAGGAGTAATGCTATCATATTTTACTTCTTACACTTATAGAAAAAACTTTAAAATTTCCAGTAAACATAAGATCATGTGTTTGTAATAAAGCTTATGAAAGCAAATTGGCAAAAATTATAGCAGCTCCTCTTCTGTCATCATCCTGCAGGCTCATAGCCCCTCTTGTGTGTTAGACCATCTTAGCCCAGGTTTACCCACTGTCCTGTCCTGCTGTGACCTCCTGCAGATTCTTCCTTCCTTCCCAGGGCAGGCCCCACTGTTAATTATAATATTGCTGTGGTGCGATTAACAAGAGGGAAAACCAAGTCCTTAATTTTTGCTTTAGAGGCATTATTTCATTTTATCCTCACTGTAGCCCTATGAGGTAGAGACTATCAGTATCCTCCTTTAAGAGGTGAGAAAACTTGAATATCTTGCACAGGGCCATGTGTTCATTTGCTCAGTAGATATTTATTGGGACCCATTTCGAACCAGGCCACAAGCCTGGTGTTAGAGCAAGGTCTTTTACTCCCAAGGCTAGTGTCATCATCCATGGAACACCCCATCTTGTGTGGTAAGAAGGAAATGAAATACTCTGGCCATTTTTGTATTTCTTCCTGTTTTCTGGCTTTAGAATTGTACTGGGAGTGAGGCCATGTGTTTGCACAAGTAGTTCCCTCCCAATCGATGCCACCTGACCTCAGCATTCAGTGAGCACCTCCCTGGGTCAGTTGGCCCAGTGTGGCTCTGAATATCCGTGTTATTTTGCTGGGATGTCATGACCAAATACCACAGAATGGATGGCATAAACCACAGAGATTTATTTTCTCACAATTCTGGAAGCTGGAAGTCTTAAGCAAGGTATTAGGTTTGCTTTCTCCTGAGGCCTCTGTTTTTGACCGGCAGATGGCCATCTTCTTCCTGTGTCTTCATAGGGTCATCCGCGCGCGCGCGCGTGTGTGTGTCCTAATCTCTGATAAAGACACCATTCGTGTTGGATTAGGGCCCACCCTAATGACTTCATTTTGCCTTAATTACCTCTTTAACTTAATTGCATATTTCCAGATACAGTCACATTTGAGGTTTGGGGGTCAGGGCTGTGTGGGGACACAGTTCAGCCTAGAACAACACCATCTGCTCCACCTTTGCTCCTCCCAGTGACTTTCCTAAGGCTGGTTAATTTCAGTGTTTCCATTTGCTTGTCTTTACCTCAGATTATTCTGTTTACTCGTTTAGCACAATAATCCCAGAGGGCGTTTTCTTCTTTGTATGCTCTCTCCCCCTGTCCTCTTGTTTCTTTACCTTTCCTTTCATCTTGGGGCATTTCCAGTCCTTTCCCTCATTATTGGCTTTTTTTTCCTTTTGACTTTCAGACATGCACAGATTTTTCCTGTTTTTGGAGAGGTTTTTGGTTTAGATAAGAAGGATGATGGTACCATTTACAGAAGTGGTGAAAGGAATTAATGTTTGGGGCAAAAGTTATGCCATCCTTTTCCTTTTTTGGCCTCCATATACAGTCGTTTCTCCTAATCCTGTTACTTGCGCCTTTGCAGTCTGTCACAGGTTTACTGTCCCTTCGCGGTTCTTGCTGCCACACCGACTGTGGGGCTCCTTTACTTTGATTGCTCCACCTACCCACATTCCTGCTCTCCTGCTCTGCTTTCTTCCTCATGTGTTCCACTTAGCATCCTCTAGCTTAATTCTCATAAAAATGCTCTTTTCCTCATGTTTCTTCCCTATTTAAGAACACTTACTGACTTGCTGTGACTCACAGATGTTTGGGGCTCTGTATAAACATTCCCCTGCAGCTTCCATTAGCTGTGTCACCTGACCCTCCTTTCCGTGTGCCGTGCTCACTCCTGCGTCCTCATCCTTGTCTGTCTTGTGGCCAGCCTGGGTTCCTTCTGCTCAACCACACTTGCCATGGGAATGGCTCTCTTCCTGTATCATGGAGACCACTCACTCCCTGTTACCTCCACTGCCTGCTGCCCACCACATAAAGAACCTTTAAAAATGCTTATTGATAGAGATCTAGAGCTTATTTTTTAAACTAAAAAAAAAAAAATCTTAAGTATTCATGAGTATTTAAACATATTCCTCTTCTTTTTGTATTAAACAAATGATCATGTCAATTGTTTTCACAGATTTAAAATTTCACTAATGTGATCTGTGCAGCACATTCGATTGAGGCATCATCATTATTTAATGTTAACACCTCATTGGTTTTTAATGTTTAGAGAGGCAATATAGCATACTGGTTAAGTTGCAAATTCTGCCTGGATTTGAATGTTGGCTCATCCATTTATTACCTGTTGGCAAATTATTTAACATCTGTGTCTGAGTTTCTTCATCTGTAAAACAGGGTGACAGTAGCACCTACCTCAGCGTTTAATGAGGCTTGTGTAAATTAAGGTATGTGAAGTGTTAATATGCGTGTGTGGAATAATTGCTAGATATATGTTAGCTATTGTTATTACTGTTATTACTATTTATGTGGCATTCTATGGTAGGAAACCTTTTTCGCATTTACTTTGGTCATAATTCTTTTGTTTCTTAGAGGTAGCTTAGATTTTTGGTCTGTCCTGAGGCTGCCTTTCCCTTCCTGCCCACCTGTGGGTTCCCTTCACCATCTGTTTCCAGTTAGATTGCCCCTGCCTGGCTAATCCTACAGTCAGCTTCACCTATCTTGCCCTAGAATATATGCACCTAGCCGACTGGTTAAAACCCTGCTTTTGGATTTGAGTTGATGGTGTCTGATTTAAATAACATTTTTACTGAGATATAATTCACATTCTGTAAAATTTGCCTTTTTAAAGTGTACAATAAAGTGTATAACTTTTTTTTCATTGACAATTAAAAGATGAATTATCTGGTTTTGAAGAAACTGAATTTTAAAGTAACAGACTCTAAGGCAAGATTATTGTAGGTCTAAATTAATGTGTAGATTCTAGATTTTATCTTATCCGACCTGGGGCATGAACTATATATGCCTTTTTATTGCTAATATTTTTGCCTTAAATTCTTTGTTTCAAACATGTAGGCACAAGTTCTTCAACCAAGCGGAGCACTTCTGCAGGTAATAAAGACTCCAGTTCTACTAGAGAACGATTACGTGAACGTACCCGACTAAACCAGAGCAAAAAACTGCCTTCTGCAGGTCAGGGAGCTAATGACGTGGCATTGGCTAAACGTTCCCGCAGTCGCACTGCTACGGAGTGTGATGTTCGGATGAGCAAGTCTAAATCGGACAATCAGATCAGTGACAAGGCTGCTTTGGAAGCCAAGGTGAAGGATCTTCTCACACTGGCAAAAACCAAGGATGTGGAAATTTTACATTTGCGGAATGAACTCCGAGACATGCGTGCGCAGCTGGGCATCAGTGAGGGTCACTGCGAGGGTGACGAGAAGCCTGAGAAGGAAACCATTATTGTTCACCAGCCCACTGATGTTGAGTCCACCTTGTTGCAGCTGCAGGAGCAGAATACTGCCATCCGTGAAGAGCTCAACCAGCTGAAAAATGAAAACAGAATGTTAAAAGACAGGTTGAATGCATTGGGCTTTTCCCTAGAGCAGAGGTTAGACAACTCTGAAAAACTGTTTGGCTATCAGTCCCTGAGCCCAGAAATCGCCCCTGGTAACCAGAGCGATGGGGGAGGAACTCTGACTTCCTCAGTGGAAGGCTCTGCCCCCGGCTCAGTGGAGGATCTTCTGAGTCAGGATGAAAACACACTGATGGACCATCAGCACAGTAACTCTTTGGACAATCTAGACAGCGAGTGCAGTGAGGTTTACCAGCCCCTCACTTCGAGCGACGACGCGCTGGACGCACCGTCATCTTCAGAGTCAGAAGGCATCCCCAGCATAGAGCGCTCCCGGAAGGGGAGCAGCGGGAACGCGAGTGAAGTGTCTGTTGCTTGCTTGACGGAGCGGATACACCAGATGGAGGAGAACCAGCACAGCACGAGTGAGGAACTCCAGGCAACTCTGCAAGAGCTAGCTGACCTACAGCAGATTACTCAGGAGCTGAATAGCGAGAATGAGAGGCTCGGAGAGGAGAAGGTTATTCTCATGGAGTCTTTGTGTCAGCAAAGCGATAAGTTGGAACACTTTAGCCGACAGATTGAGTACTTCCGCTCCCTTCTAGATGAGCATCACATTTCTTACGTCATAGATGAAGATGTAAAAAGTGGACGCTATATGGAGCTAGAACAACGCTACATGGACCTAGCTGAGAATGCCCGTTTTGAACGAGAACAGCTTCTTGGTGTCCAGCAGCATTTAAGCAATACTTTGAAAATGGCAGAACAAGATAACAAGGAAGCTCAAGAAATGATAGGGGCGCTCAAAGAACGCAGTCACCACATGGAGCGAATCATTGAGTCTGAGCAGAAGGGGAAAGCAGCCTTGGCAGCCACGCTGGAGGAGTACAAAGCCACAGTGGCCAGTGACCAGATAGAGATGAACCGCCTGAAGGCCCAGCTGGAGAACGAGAAGCAGAAAGTGGCGGAGTTGTATTCTATCCACAACTCCGGAGACAAATCTGATATTCAGGATCTCCTGGAGAGTGTCAGGCTGGACAAAGAAAAAGCAGAGACTTTGGCTAGTAGCCTGCAGGAAGATCTGGCTCACACCCGAAATGATGCCAATCGATTGCAGGACACCATTGCTAAGGTATTGTTTAAGTAGATTAAAACGTTCCTTCGGCAGCCATTGTGCACAACATACTTACTGAGAGCCAGGGTCGCTTGTTTGGTGTGTTATTAGTTATTTTTTAAAGCCGATTTTTTTTTTTTTTTTGAGACCGAGTCTTGCTTTGTTGACCCAGGTAGAGTGCAGTGGCATCATCGTAGCTCACTGCAACCTCAAACTCCTGGGCCCAAGCGATCCTCGAGTAGCTGGGACTACAGGTGCACGCCATGAGGGCTGGCTGATTTTTTTCTGTTTTTGTGGTAGAGAAGGGATCTCGCTCTTGCTCAGGTTGGTCTCGAACTCCTGAGCTCAAGTGATCTTCCCATTTCAGCCTCCCAGAGTGCTAGGATTACAGGCGTGAGCCACCATGCCCGGCCAAAAAGCTGATATTTTTTAAGCTTGAAAATGGTTTTCTTTTATTGGAATAGAGTGAAAACCATTTTTATGATTATGTCTGTTTCACTCAATTGTATTTCTTTACTGTTTTCTTGCCCGTGAGAAGATATGGCTTGAGTTACAACTAACACCAGAATCTGTCCCTGGTTGTGGAGCAGGTTGTGTAATTTTACATCCTCATTTCCGATATATTTTGGTATAAGATAGATGGAGAGCCAGTATTCCCGTCTATAGGATCAGCAGTGCCTGTCACTTCTGATCCTGCTGTCATTGTAGGTTTTTTTTGGTGACAGAGTCTTGTTCTGTCTCCCCGGCTAGAGTGCAGTGGTGTCATCATAGCTCACTGCAACCTCAAAGTCCTGGGCTCAAGTGATCTTCCTGCCTCAGCCTCCCAAGTAGCTGGGAGTACAGCTACACCGTGACATCTGGCAAATTTTTCTGTTTTTTGTAGAGGCAAGAGGTCTTGCTCTTGTTCACACTGGTCTCAAATTCCTGGCCACAAGTGATGCTGCTGCCTTGGCCTCCCAAAGTGCCATGATTACAGGTGTGAGTCACTGAGCCTGGCCCTGCTGTAGTTTTTTTCCAAATAGAATTCTGTTGTGAGTTATAACTAATTTAGGAGTATCGAGACTCCTGTTTCTTGGAGGTCTATGATTTGTTGCTGACAGGGACCTTAGAGCTCATCGGCCCAACCCCCTCGTTTTACACGCAGCAGTGTAGTGGTGGGGGCTCAGTTGGAACTGCTGGCCTTCTGCCTGGGGATCTGTGCCCTGCATGGTTGCTGATGAAGTGTTTATTTCCCTGAGGTATCTAATTAATTCTACCTCACATTTTATTTATTCGTTGTTTTAGTGCAATGATTTTTAAAGAAAGATATCAGTATATCTTTGGCCAAAATTTGAATAGTTTAGGCCGGGCGCTGTGGCTCACGCCTGTAATCCTAGCACTCTGGGAGGCCAAGGCGGGCGGATTGTTTGAGCTGAGGAGTTCGAGACCAGCCTGAGCAAGAGCGAGACCCCGTCTCTACCAAAAATAGAAAGAAATTAATTGGACAGCTAAAAATATATAGAAAAAAATTAGCCGGGCATGGTGGCACATGCCTGTAGTCCCAGCTACTTGGGAGGCTGAGGCAGTCGGATTGCTTGAGTCCAGGAGTCTGAGGTTGCTGTGAGCTAGGCTAATGCCACGGCACTCACTCTAGCCCGGGCAACACAGTGAGACTCTGTCTCAAAAAAAAAAAAAAATTGAATAGTTTAGACTTTAGTTTTTTTAGTGATCACTTTTAGAGATAGAGTTTAGGAGATGTGTGTTATTTCTTGGGTGCGTGTATGTCGAGGGGGCATTATAAACGAATACTTCTGCGAAGACACTATTTGAGCATTTGTTAATGTTTCCATTTTCCATTTGGTAGTGCAGTTGTCACAAATAAGACATCATTTATGTAGGAGAGCATGTTAATCATTAATCAAAGGCATGTGCTTTCAGTCCAAACTTTGGAGAAGGGAAAATTTCCAAAATTTTCTCATAAATAATCTGGTTAAGATCAGTGATATGTCAATATAATTTTAGTCAGTGATGAGCAACAGTTTATACTTAAGCATATTACATGAAGTCTTATAGAGTACTTGTTGATACTTTTTAACAGTTATTACACAGCTTGTGTTCATGCATAGCACCTCACACATAGCTTCTGTTTGAAACAGAGTGTACCTCAGTTCTAGAACTTAATCTTGGAACAATTCTTACTTTTCTAAATCTACATCATCAATTTTATATAGGTAGAAGATGAATACCGAGCCTTCCAAGAAGAAGCTAAGAAACAAATTGAAGATTTGAATATGACATTAGAGAAATTAAGATCAGAGCTGGAAGAAAAAGAAACAGAAAGGAGTGACATGAAAGAAACCATCTTTGAACTTGAAGATGAAGTAGAACAACATCGAGCTGTGAAACTTCATGACAACCTCATTATTTCTGATTTAGAGAGTAAGTGATGAGAGAACTTTTCATTCCTTTTTGTTCTACTCTTTTAGACATGTGGGGATATTTTACATTTATTAATAAAAATTAATAATTCTGGTTGGTACTATAGTCCAAAGGCACAGCTAACTCGCAGAAGTGGTAAAAGTGTAATTCACACATTAGTTGATAGTCTTTTTGGACTGCTGTGTTTTGTTCCTAAAGAAGAACTCTTAGATAGAAGCATTAACATTAAAATTGTGCCTAATTAAGGAAAATCATTTAAGTGAAAAGCTAATGGGGTTATTACTTTCTAGATTTTAGTAAAAGGCATTTATTCTTTACTTCCGGTGACTGCAGGTGAGACAGAAAAATATTGATCCTGAATGATCTTAAGCCTAAACCACAGATTTTTATTGATTTGTCTGATTTTCCTTCATACTATGAAGATTTTTATAATATGGTGGAATTGAAACTCAGTTTTAAGTTTCTTTGTTTTTATGTCAGACTTTTAAAAAAAATTTTATTTTGTGATTTTTTTAGACTTACAAAAAAGTTGTGAAAATAGTACAAAGCATTTCTGTATAGAAATTGTGATGAGGAATAGGATATTTGCATGACCTTAAAATGTCTTCCCATAGGCTGTTTACTAGTTGCAAGTGAAGAAGAAAAATAAGCATAGTTATACAGGGGACAAATTGGGCAACACTTTGACCAGGTGGTCATGTGAGTGACACAGGCATGTGGGTATTGGACACAGCATCGGCTTGGCCATGTTCTGACTGAGGCACATCTTCAATTAATCACAAACATTAGAAGGCAAAAAGTGAGGAATATTCTACTAAACGCAGAAGTGTGGGGCATGCTATCATTCTCACAAATGCCAATGTCGTAAAAGACCAAGGGTGTGGAAATGTTGCAGATTAAAGGAGGCTAAGGAGACATGACAATTAAATGCCTTACTTATGCCTGGATGGCCCAGTACTTCAGGGGGAAAATACTTTAAAGAACATTATCACAAAATTGGAATATGTTTGGTAGATTAGATGAAGGTGTCATATCGGTATATAAATTTATGAAGTTGATTATTATGTTTACGTAAGAGATATTAATATCCCTGTTCTTCAGAGCCACACAATGAATATTTAGGGGCAGAGGGCCATGATGTATATCTTCAAATGATTCTGGAAAAACATTAGAACTAGAGATAGATAACAACGAATAAAACAAATAAGTACACTGTTAACAATAGGCAAATCCAAGTAAAAGGGTATATGGATGTTCCTTGTACTATTTTTGTAACTTTTTGTAAGTTTGAAATTATTTCCAAATAATATATTTAAAAAATTCTTACACATTCTTAAAATGTGTTAAGTTTTAATACATTTTAAGTTTTAATATACTTTTATATTGCCCAGGTGAGATGGACAGGGAGAATGGGGGTAAAAACATTTTTGATGCATTGGGTACAGCTTTTAAAACTTTTGGTTCATGCTTCTGCTCCTTTGGGCTCTACCTGTTTATTATTAATTAACAGAGTATCGATTGGCAGGTCCTGTGTACTGTGTACTATGGATGCATAGGTAGGGAGGTTTGAACCATCGCCAGGGAAGGGTGGGTCACTTGCCAGAGCCCCTAAAAGTGTCTTGTGGCATTTCTGAGTTCTAGCTGGCTGACCCAGCATCTGCAGATTGACTCGAGGGTTGTTTGGACCATTCTGAGGCCCTCGTATACTAAAGTGTACAGAATATGGGACTGTGTCTTTTGGAAAAGATGATAGATTGTTATAGAGATGAATGTTCTCATCTAAAGTTTTAAAAAACCTTTTAGTTTAACATTTGTATTTAGTTTATAGTTTTACTTGAGGGGATGTATCTAATTCTGTTTCCTAAAGGTAAGAGGTTCTGAAGTTTTTTAGACTAACTTGGAAATTCAGTGTACTTATAGTGTACAGGTATTATGGGTAATAATATATCCTTTTCTCTTAGAAACTTTTGTTTTGAACACGGAAAGAGTGCCAATTTGTGGTAATTGGGGCAAAAGCTAGAAAAATGTTAAGATGATCAGGATTGTTGGGACAAAATTTTATAAATCCTTACAGTAGTAATATGTGGATTTTAATTAGAAAATGGCAGAACATCCTGAATACATTTTTTTAGCCATGTAGCTTCTCTCCTCATTTTTTTGAAATGAAAAGTTCAAATATACAGATATATTGAAAGAATAGTGTAGTTACCACCTACTGCCTGTATTTGACAATTGTTAACGTTTTGCAACGTGTACCTTCCTTATGTGTGTATACGTGTCTATTTAACTGAACTGATTGACAGTAAGTTGTTGACTCATGACATTTAACTCCTAAATATTGCAACATGCAACTCCCAAAAAAAACATTCTTCTCGTAACCACAATGTTATTGTTACATGTAGTAAAATTAGTCATAATTCCCTAGTGTCATCTAATAGCCTGTATTCATATTTTCCCAGCTGTCCTCAAAATGTCTTTTACAGTTTTTATAAGGTCTACAATCAAAACAGATTTCACACATTACATTTATAGGTTACATCTCTGTAGTCTGATAGGAGTTTTTGTTTCCTCAAGAATTCTAGCATTTGGATACTCCTGGATAGAGCTGGAATGCATTCTACTTAGTGAGGTATCCCAGGAATGGAAAGACAAGCACCACATGTACTCACCATCAAATTGGTATTAACTGATCAACACATAAGTGCACAAATAAGAAAACATCTATTGGATGTTGGGCAGCGGGGAGGGGGGAGGAGGGGATGGATATATGCATACACAAAGAGTGCAGTGTACACCACCCGAAGGATGGACATATTTGAAACTCGGACTTGGGGGGGGCGGCAAGGGCAACATACGTAACCTAAACATCTGTACCCCCAATAATATGCTGAAATAATAAAAAAAAGAATTCTAGCAGTCACTCCTCATTTATCCCAAAGGGATCCAACCTGACTTTGGAATCTGTGTCCTGGATTTTAAAGCAGCTATTGTAAGTATACTCGAGAATGTAGAGGAAAATATGCTCGTAATGAACGAACGAATGGCAAATCCCAGCAGAGAAATAAAAAGTATAAAAAAGATCCAAGTAGGAATTGTAACAGCTAATATAAAAAATTTACTGCATTGTTTAAATAGCAAATTAGAGATACAGAAGAGCCAATGAACTTGAAGATAAATCGGTAGACATTATCCAGTCTGAGGAACAGGGAGAAAAAAGATTGAAAAAAATGAATGGTAGCATTAGTGACCAGTGGGATAATATCGAACAGTGTAACACATGTAATTGGAGTTCCAGAAGGCTCCCAAATTGCATCAGTGCCACACTGCTTAGACCTGGCCTTCAGTGCTTATCCATAGTCCTTGGATTTAGCATCTAAACTAGAAAAATCTGATATAAAAACTCACTCAGGACTTCGAGATCAAGATGATGGCCTGAGATCACACACAGGCTTCTTTTCCTTCCCAGAGTCCTATTGACCAGGCAGAAGAAATATAAAAACTTCAGTGAACCAAAAGCTGAGAGAGAAAACAGGGAAGGGGGTCCCGTCAGTAGATTAACAATTTTGAGTAATTTCTGGAATTGAGCATTTGGAGAAATCAAACAGAACAGAAAAGCCTGTAGTACAGGACACTGAAACTCTGAGTTACGATGTTCTCTGCAAAACTTTGGGACAGGAGGACTAAAAGCTCCAGCACAGGGCTGGTATGGGCTGGGAAGAGCAGGCCACGGTGCTAGAGGACTGCCAGAACCCTGCACCCCTTCTCTCCTGCATAGGATGTGGCTGTGGTCTTTGCCCCCGGCCTGGTGCTGAGTTCAAACTCTTCTCTAAATAATGTTGGAGAATATGGTGCCTGGGGCTCCTAGTATGATGTTGGCATCAGAAAGAGAAGTGAACCCTATGCCTGAAGTAACTTCAGACTGCTGTGTGGTGTTGAGGAAACCACGCAAAGGGAAAGGCAGTCTGGCCCAGCAGTGAAACGGATCTACTGGCCCTCACCTTGGTGGGAGCTGCCCGTTCCCCTTGTACAGTCAGAGGGGAGCCCCCTGTAGGCATGTGTCATCAGCACAGCTTTTAGCCAGTTGTTATTTGGAGAGGAGAGGCCTTTGGATAGAACAGTGAGACTCCCACAGTTGTTGAGTTAACATGCAGAAGTCTCTAATATTAACCATTCTTGTCCTTAAATAAAAAAAGCCACCCAGGGCTTTCTTTTTTTTTTTTTTGAGACAGAGTCTGGCTCTGTTGCCCTGGCTTGAGTGCCGTGGCATCAGCCTAGCTCACAGCAACCTCAAACTCCTGGGCTCAAGCGATCCTCCTACCTTAGCCTCCCGAGTAGCTGGGACTACAGGCATGCGCCACCATGCCTGGCTAATTTTTTCTATATATATATATACTTTTAGTTGTCCAGATAATTTCTTTCTATTTTTAGTAGAGACGGGGTCTCGCTCTTCCTCAGGCTGGTCTTGAACTCCTGACCTTGAGCGATCCACCCGCCTCGGCCTCCCAGAGTGCTAGGATTATAGGCATGAGCCACTGTGCCTGGCCAACCAGGACTTATTAAACATTTTAAAAATACCTCAAAAGAGCTTTAAAGAGAAAAAGCAGAATGAAGCAGATCAAGTGAGCCCAAAGAAATAAAGTTAATGGCTTCACCACCAGTCCAGTAAAACCAAGCTGATCAGTGTCAAGAGTAGTGGTGTCAGTGAAATCTTAGGTCTAGCTCAGTCACAGTGACTTTCTCAATCACTTAAAATTTGCGTACAATGCTCTGTGCACTCTTGGAGTTAGATTTAAGTGCGTTTCCTGGGATGGGGCAAGAACCTGATCCCTAACACAGGGCTGTGTCTCTTCTTTGGATCACCAGTGTGATAGTGGGGAAGTGAGACAGTGGGGAACCGGGGCTGGCTTGAGATTAGGGAAGTAGGAGGAGACAGAAGGAGGGGAGTTGTATAATTCTGTCGTGGGAAAAGCCTTTCTAAACATGGCAGATTACCCAGAGCCATATGGAAACAAAGGCTCAGACTTCACTATGTGTAATTAAAATTTTAAATTCCCCCAAAGTGTCATAAATAAATGACACCATAAATAAATCACACTGAGAGAAATATTTACAACATTTAAACAAATACGTCAAGAGATTCTGTGCACCAATAAGACTGGAACAATCCATTAACTAAATAAAATATATGAATAGATAAGTCAACAAAAGACCCTAGAAGGCTTGATTTAGTAAAAAGCAAAGAAATACAAAGTAAAACAAGGTGCAAGGTGCCAGTTTTTACTTAGCAGATATACAAAAATTAAAAAGATTGATAACGTGGAAGGGAGGGAGGAAGGGGTCCTTTCATACACTATTGGAAGGAGTATGGATTGCCACAGCCTTTTTAGAGCATTGATCAAAATTTTAAAAGTACAACACTGACTTAGCAATCCAATTCCAAAAACCTGTACCCTTCAGAAACATTCTTATAAGTTTGCAGATGTATACATAGATATGGATGCTTACTGCAGAATTGTTCATTACCACAAAAACTCGAAAACTACCTGTATTTTCAACAGTTGTGCACAGTATATTCTTACTCTGGCTGCAGTTTCACCAGCGAGGATAAACCAGGCAGGTCTGGGTGTACTGGCACAGAGGAATGCCCCGATGAAATACAGCAAGCCACCGACAATAGAGTGTGCATTGTGCGTGTTACCTCTACAATTAAAAATCAGTAAAAGTTTTAAATACAATATTATCCTGAAATGGTATAATAACTAGATATAATAGTGTTCCTTTAAAAATACTGATTTCAGTGTGTTCTATACAATAAATTAAATAACTTGGTAACTTCTAAAAACAAATTCTATATACCTGAGCCAGAGCCTTCTAATGGATTGATTTAGGTCCTGTCAATAGTTTCTGATGACCCAGGCCAGGCAAGGTGGCTCACTCCTATAGTCCCAGTACTTTGGGAGGCCAAGGCAGGAGAATTGCTTGAGGGCAGGAGTTCCATACTAGCCTGGGCAACATAGCGAGACCCTGTCTCTACAAAAAAATTAGCTGATCATGGTGGTGTCGTCATAGGTACTTGGGTGGCTGAGGTGGGAGGATCACTTGAGCCCAGGAGATCAAGGTTCAGTGAGCTATCATCATCACTGCACTCTAGCTTGGGTGAAAGAACAAGACCCCATCTCTTAAAAAAAGGCCCTTCATCACTTTTTCCACTTCTAGAAATGGATCTTCAAGTAATATCTGGACAATTGTAGAAAGCCATTCACTGTATTTATAACAAAAAAAAATCGGACCCATTCTATTAATAGGAGATTGTTAAATCATGATATAGCCAATTGATGTATTGTTCTGTGGCCATCAAAATGGTGCTGTAGATCTATATTTATTGATAAATATGTTTATTACCTACTGCTAAGTACAAAAGCTTATGAAGCAGTATAAATAGTATAATCCAATTTTTTTTAAAAATGATTATATACATACACATATGAAGTCTGGGAGAATATATACCAAATGCAAATAATAGATAATCTTATTTTTATTACCTTTTTCTCTTTTCCATACTTCTTTGAGACGGGGCCTTGCTACGTTACCCAGGCATGTCTTGAACTCCTGAGCTCAAGCACGCCTCCCGATTCAGCTCTCAAGTAGCTGGGGCTACAGGCATGTGCCATCATGCCCAGCTCTGTTTTCCATACTTTTTATCGTGAGCATGCATTACTTTTAGAATTAAGGGAAAAAAATTGTATTTACTTTTTTGGGGGTAAATAAAAATGGGTAAAATAAAAATTAAAGAGTAAAGAAAAATAAAAATAGTAAACAGTTCATTTGAAATTCACCTGTGTCCTCTTCCATGTCAGGAATTCTGGTTTGGGGACAAAGCTGTGGCCGGGTTGCCTGGACACACTGCCCGCCCCGGTGCCCTGCCCCTGTGGTGTGGTTTTTAACAGAATTGGGTACTCCTGTTTTTTCCTTTTCTCTAAAAATTGCACCTGGAGTTCAGTTGGAGATACTTGATCAGATGCAAGACTGCCTAAGGGCTGTTGCCAGTACTCAAGAGTTTTCTAGGGATTTAGAGGACAGAAAAGGTTGCTTATGGATTTTAATTATTTTGTGCCTTCAAGAATCACAGGTTGATTGATCCTGTGTCCATGGTAGCTGCCTGATAACATCTGCATGATTGATGGGCATATAACCAGAGCCAGAATGGATTATTCTTGATTTGTCAGGGATGGTAGGTCCTCGGTGGTGATAAGATTCCGAACTCCATTGTTAAACGAGTAGGGTAGTGCCCAGAATTGTTCAGAACAAAGTTGGTCTAATAACATTGAGAATAGCAATTTATCTGATTTCTAGAATAAAAATAACACTGTAAGAATTGAGTTATAATTTGTAATTTTTTAAAAAGGAGATCGTAGTAGCTTTTCTGTTTGTTCTTTGAGTTGAGGACAGTAGGTGGCAGTGTCCCCTACAAGAAAAACTGAAGAGAAAGGAAACTGCTTTTAGAGGTCCTAGGGTTGAAGAGTAATGCTGCCTTCTTACGAGATCATTAATTGCGCTAGATGGCAGTTTTGCTAACTAGTCTTCACAGTGAGAACTTAGACACAAACTCCTTTGTTTCTAGGGAGGAAAAGCCTGGCATCGTTTTTAATACTTTGTTTTACAGTAAAAATACAGGCATGGTTGTAAGTTTTAAATCAAATTCCCTAGAGGCAATTTTAATGCACTTTATTCTGTCTAAATATGCCCTGCTGGCTGCCAGCTTCCCTTTTATTTAAAGGAAATAGTAGTAAGATGTGACAATTTAAATATATAGTGCCAGGGGCAGGAAAATGCTGTTTAAAGAATAGCAATTATGGCTGGGCGCGGTGGCTCACACCTGTAATCCTAGCTCTCTGGGAGGCCAAAGCGGGTGGATTGTTTGAGCTCAGGAGTTCGAAACCAGCCTGAGCAAGAGCGAGACCCCGTCTCCACTAAAATTAGAAAGAAATTAATCGGACAACTAAAAATATATAGAAAAAATTAGC
>NW_012153040.1:528570-545232 GCF_000956105.1 Propithecus coquereli
AACAAATAAATCAAACACAATACTCATATATGACAATTAAAAACGTGTGCAAGTCTCTAAATATTCATTTGATTCAGATTTACCATCGTTAGTAAGTGGGGTGGACGTTCACTTTCTTCACAACTCTGTTCTGTCTGGATTTAATTTTATAATATGTATTCATTCCTGTTTTGATTATATTAAAAATAACATTACTTTCATTTTTCAAAGATTTAAATATACATGTATTCATATATTGGCATGAAGATACTCTGTATGTTGTCATTTTTAAGTCATGTTATCAGGTAAGTGTTAATTTGATCTCACTCATATAAGAATAAATATTTAAATATACATATTTTCTAAAAAAAAAGCTAATAAACTCCAGATGTCATCTAGTGTGATAGGGATTTTTTTAAAGAGTCTTTGGGCAGGATAGCTTTTATTGAATTTCATATTTAAGTACCTCCTCTGTTTATGTTGTTTCTTTGGAACACAGCTATAAGAATAAATATTTAAACTTTGGCGGTCTTTTCAGATACAGTTAAAAAACTCCAGGACCAAAAACATGACATGGAAAGAGAAATCAAGACACTACACAGGAGACTTCGGGTAGGATGAATCTTCATGTATGGTCTTGTTAGAAAACAAAATTTTCTGACATTTGAGCTGTAGTCACTGACCATGTTATCACTCATCTTCGGCTGTAGATGGAATGGTAATATTGGCCCCATTGGGCTTTGGGCAGAAAGCAAATGCTATCGTTTCAAATTGGGACTAGTGCTGGATTTTGGGTAGGAGAATGTACTACAGGGTGACTATCCCTAATCTGAAGTCTGAAATGCTGCAGAATCTGAAATTTTTTGAGCATTGGCGTGATGCTCAAAGGAAATGCTCATGGATTTTTGGATTTGGGATGCTCGTCTGGTAAGGATAATCCAAACATTCCAAAATCTGAAAAAATCCAAAACATTTCTGGTCCCAGGCATTTCAGATGAAGAATACTAAACCTTTGGTAATTTATGGGCAGTAATTTTAGGAAGATGGATTTAGGAAACAAGTGTTATATTTTGAAAAGAAAGTTTATTAGCTTTGGATTATAAAGTGTCCCAAACTAAGCTGCTTTCATTTGATTTTTGTTTTCTTTATTCTGTGGATTCGATCAGCTTGCCAACAGCAGGGCCGCCATAATGCCAAGAGTGGGGAGAAAGCTAATCTCATAGTTTGGGTCATGCCACAGTACTCAGACTGCCTTCCTGATGTCAGAAAATCACTTTGGGGACAAGGGGGAACTGGATTCCGGTGTGGCCCAGCTTTGGCTCTGGTGGAGGTGAGGCCGTGGGGAGACTTCCCACCCAGCCGCACCCGCATCCTCCATGGCTGTGGGAAGCAACAGACCATACAGTTCCTTAGCGCCTCGTTGTATAATTTTGTCTGCCTATATTGAGTTTGTTGTTTTTCTTCTGGCTTCCTCTTCCTTTTCCTTTTCTTTGATTTTTTTTTTTTTCTCCTCTTAGTCTTTGATGTCAGGATATTTATAGTTTTTTACTGTATGGTTCACATACCATTAATATACCTTCTTGAGCTTTTCAGAGGTAAAGCTTTGTAAATTTTGGTTGATGTTTATTTTCATAAGACTTACTTTGAGACTTGCATGAGGAAGGGAGGCTTGATATTTAGTTTCATTAATATTTATTGGGTACTGAGTGCCTGATGCCCCCCATATGCAGATCAGCTAGAAAACCTTTTCCTCATTAAGAACAAGTTCACTAATAATAGCTTCATTGCCTGTTATAAATAGGTAATAGCAATTCTCTGGGTTAAAAAAATTTAATCATCATTTGGGAGTACAGTGCATTATAGCAATCTAATCAGAAACAAATTTTATTGCTTTTAAATAAATCTTCATTGCTCTCTTTTGGAAATAAAAAGTTAGTTTTTTAATATAGGAAGAATCTGCGGAGTGGCGGCAGTTTCAAGCTGATCTCCAGACTGCAGTAGTCATTGCAAATGACATTAAATCTGAAGCACAAGAGGAGATTGGCGATCTGAAGCGCAGGTTACATGAAGCTCAAGAAAAAAATGAGAAACTCACAAAAGAATTGGAGGAAATAAAGTCACGCAAGTATGTTCTGAGACACCAGTGTGTACTTATTTTTCAGTAGAGAACACTTAAATCCCAATTTTGTGATGTGGTATTATGGTAAGAGTGTGGAGTTTGACACTTAGTAAGGTTGGATGTGATGGAAGTCACTCTACTTTTCTGAGCCTCATTTTATGATACATGTAAAATAGTGCAGTCTGGGCCGGGCGCGGTGGCTCACGCCTGTAATCCTAGCACTCTGGGAGGCCGAGGCGGGCGGATTGTTTGAGCTCAGGAGTTCAAAACCAGCCTGAGCAAGAGCGAGACCCCGTCTCTACTAAAAATAGAAAGAAATTAATTGGACAACTAAAAATATATAGAAAAAATTAGCCGGGCATGGTGGCGCATGCCTGTAGTCCTAGCTACTCAGGAGGCTGAGGCAGGAGGATCGCTTGAGCCCAGGAGTTTGAGGTTGCTGTGAGCTAGGCTGACGCCACGGCACTCACTCTAGCCTGGGCAAAAGAGTGAGACTCTGTCTCAAAAAAAATAAATAAATAAAATAAAATAGTGTAGTCTGTATGGCTCTTTCAGGGGTGTTTCACACCTCTGGAGGGAGCCAGAATGCTCCTGGCATAGGGTACATCATATTCTCTCCTTTCCCCTGTCCTCACAATCCAGCCATGTTACTTTTCAGATTCTAGCCTTGCGATGAAGGTGTGGACTCTGGAGCCTCTTGCTAGCTATGTGATCTTGGTCAGAAACCTTAACTTCCCTGAGCTTCAGTTTTCTCATCTTTAAAGTGGAGGCAATACTGCCTGCTTTACAGTATTGTTGGAAGTATTAAATAAGATAATACCTGCAAAGTGCTCAGGGCAATACTCAGTATACTTTAGTATTTTTGGAGTCCCAAGTAGAGAATGTAGGTGAGTTTCTCTCCATCACTCACTTGAGGAGTTTTCACTTGTTTTATCATATAACCGTATGAATCTCCACAGTAGTGTTTTTCACCCCATCTAACAGAGATCGTTGGAAATTTGAAAAAATTATTAGATGAAATGACATTTGTGATATGCTCTGAGCTCCACAGTGAGACTCCATCTATGAGTGGGGGCCCTTTGAGGTTATTATTAAGAATTTGATTATTCCTTACTTTGAGTAATTCTTAGGTATAGGGAAGAAAATTCAAAAACTAACAGAATATCTTTGAAAAGCTATCTTATCTTATTATTGCCCAGCTCTAGTGTATGGCCCAGAGAAAAACATTGCTAAGCATTTTTCACTGGCTTCTTTAAGCAGATTATTGTTTCTTTATTGGTGTAAAACTTGTATTACATTACTTTTTTTCCTGTATACTGTTACATGAATAATGTATCAGAAATCTTTATTCTCTACTGAATGAGCGAGTGAAATTCTACTCTTAAAGGATCATTCCACTGGATCTCAGAAGCTCATCAGTCTTGAGACACATATTTAAAAGAAGAACCTTTTGAAAGAGGTGGTACCTTGTACAGTAGTAGTTCCCCAAGTGAGGTCTACACATTTCTGGGCTAAGGCCCTTTCAGGGGATCTGTGAGTGAAACTGTTCATAATAATACCATCACAATGTTTGCCCTTTTCACTGTGTAGACTTCTGCCCTGAGAGTGAAAAGGCAAGTGTAAACAGTTGGTGGATCAAGGCCTTAGCACCAAATTGCACTCGTAGTCACTATATTCTTCACCATCACACACTTGCATTTAAAAAAAAATGCAGATTTCACTTGAAGATGTCCTTGGTGAAACAATAAATTGTTAATTCTGCTAATCATCAGTCTTCGAGTAAACGCTTTTTAGCATTCTATATGACAAAATGGGAAGCATGAAAAAAACGCTTCTGCTGTATCTGCTGTATAACGAAGTATGAGGCTGTCTTGAGGAAAACGCTGTGTGACTTTTAGTTTGAGCTACTTCTCTTTTGTTGTGGAATGCCACTTTTGCTTGAGAATGACTGACAGACAAACTGCAGATATTCAGATTTTGGTATTTGGTAGATATTTCTTGAAAATGATTAAGAGAGCCTGTCACCTCAGGGAAAACAACTAGCCATATTTGTTGCCAGTGATAAAATGTGGGCATTCGAAAGAATGTTAGGATTTTGGAAAACATCTATCTACCATTGGTGAGCCTGGCAGCTCCTCATATTTAAAGAGTTTTCTGATGAGCTCATTGGCGATATTAACAAATGTGCCTTTAATATATATATAGTATAATGACAGGCATTTGGAAAATTTGTGTAACTCAGTGAACCAGTATTTTCCTTCTGACCAATGAAAGATGTTAAATGATCATATATGGGTAAAAAGATGCATTCAAAGTACAAAATTGAGTGGATTTTAATGGATAAAATAGGAAAAGTTCATTTATATCATTTCAGATTCCACATTGAAACTAAATTTTAAGTTATTACCACTTGCTGCATTTTGGTGTAGTATCAAAGAAGAATAGCCACAGTTATCTACAAAGGCTATTAAAATATTCTTCCCGTTTCTATTTACATATCTATATAAGACCTGTTTTTTTAAATATCTCAATAGATTGAATACAGAAGGAATGAGAATCTAGCTTTCTTCTATTAAACCAGACATTAAAGAAATAATTTATAAATGTAAAGTGCTGTTATTCTTCTTACTAATTTTTTTTCTTTTTGGAAAATATAGTTATTTTTCATAAAAATATGTGATCGTGTTAATAAGTCCTGGGTTCATTTTTATTTTTGGATGAATTAAATATTGTTATGTATTTCTTAGTTTAAATTTAATTTAGTAGAAGATAACCCACATAAACAAAAGCTTTTGGGGTCTTTAGTCATTTTTAGGATGGAAAGGGTTCTAAGATCAAAAAATTTGATAATCATTGTTATAGATTCCTTATTAAAACTTCTAATCATGACAGCTAGCTGAACTTGAGATCCTATGGCAGAAGACTCTGCCAGAAGAGCCAAATGGCCACCAAAGATAAATTTTCCTAAGGACTGGCTTTATTTTGGTCTGTCTAAGATAGTTATGTGACAGGTACAAACTCTGCAATTACACTCTTATTCCAGGTGAAAACTTTTGTGTCAGTCAGCTCAGTGAATTAGAGTGGGCCAGAAATGAAATGGAATTGATTCTTTTCAGATGACTCAGGATACATCACACTGAGCTTCTAGGGAATTCATATTACTTACTAATATGGGTCTAAGGGTTTTTTCTATTTGGAGATCACAGCAGTTTTCTTGGGTTTTTGTTTGTTTTTAAGAGCATGGACTTTGGTTTCCCTTCTTTGTATTTCCACATCTAAGCATGACATGGTAGCTAGAGCCAATGTAATTATTCACATGTACTGGTGAGTCCCCAGGCTTCTCTGAAGGGTTGGGCCTTCTTGGCAGCACAGGCTCTGGAGATTCCCAGGTCTGAGTCAGGATCTCTGGCCAGTCTGCCTTCCATTTTACTGCTAATTGATTACTGATGTCCTAGCCTTACACTTACTCAGATGAAGATGGAATTTGATGATTATTTAACTTACTTAGGATAACCTGATATAAAAATTTCAGTATCATTTCCTGTTATTTATCAAGCAAATGAGAATATTAGACCAGGTAATTTACTAAGCTCAACTGATACAATTATTTAAAGATACTTTTTAATGCTTTTCAGTTGGGAGGGGAAAATGTGTATTTTTTAGTACGTAGGTAAAAATGCTCTGGTTTTAATATTGTTTTTAGGCAAGAAGAGGAGCGAGGCCGGGTATACAATTACATGAATGCTGTTGAGAGAGATTTGGCAGCCTTAAGGCAAGGAATGGGACTGAGCAGAAGGTCCTCAACTTCCTCAGAGCCCACTCCCACTGTCAAAACCCTCATCAAGTCCTTCGACAGTGCGTCTCAAGGTAACTGATTTCTTGTACCTTGTGCCATGGGCATGTGGTGGCATTCACTTAGCATATGTTCTCTGGCCTGCTTTGATATTCTTTACCATCTTAATCTCTTAATCTCATTAACTTTCATATAATATTGATGAGTTAGACTTAATATAAGGTACATTTTAACAGGAGATTTGAGATGTATTCAGCTTCAGAGGTGTTGGTCTCAGACGGGTGCATTAACCCATACAGAGATGTGTGTTTTCTCCCTAGGTGGAGCACACACATTCCTGTGACTATAAATATCTTCTCTGTGCCTAAAAACTTCCAGATACATAACTTCAGCTCTTCCCTTCCTGTGAGCTCCTCAGTTCTGTATATCCAGATGCCTACTTGGCATTGATACTCAGGTATCTCCTAGACATCTTTTATGTCCAAAACCAAGCCCTTGTCTCTCAGCGTCAGCCTTTCCTTATGCGTAAGTGGCAGCACTGCTCACCCAGTTACTTACACCAGAAACCTAGGAATCTTCCTTAAGTTCTTCTTCTCACCACTACATCTAGGCCTTATTAGCAAGTCCTGGCGATCCAGCCTCCCACACGGGTGTCTTTGCTAATCTACTCCTCCCCACCTCTGGTGGCACAGCCTTTAGCTCAAGCCACCATCAACCACTAATTTCAGTAACCTCCTGATTACCTCCCTGTTTCATTCCATGACAGAAAGATCTTTTCTTGTTTAAAATCCTTTAATTGCGTTATTATAGTTGGGATAAAATTCTGCTTCCCAGATGCCTGCATGGTCTCGCCTCTGCCGACCCCTTACCTCATTTGAACCACTCTTCCCCGCTCGCTGCAGTTCCGGATCCAGCCAGGCTCTGTCACTCAGGGCCAGTGCTTCCTCTCTGCCCGGAAGCTCGCCCTCCCCACCTTCACGTACCTGCCTCTTTTTCACGTCTCTAACCTCCTCAGCTCTGGGAACGGGAGAGGGATGTAGTTTTTAAAACAATTAATTGTAATATGTTCTTAAATTTTTATCTAGAAATTCTTTAAACTTTGTAGCAGCCTATTGGAATCTATATTCTGTGATTATACACAAATGAGTTTTCTTTGACTTAAAATTGGAGCAAAAGTCACACGTATACATTAGACATCCTGGGGAGCAGTTAGTATCTTCCAGTGTAAGATGGTATGTGGTCACAAAACCTGAAGTTCTTGTGCGTGATACTGGCACACATGTATAAAGATAAACATACAGAGTTTTTAATATAGCATTGCTTGAAAAAATGGAAAACCTGGATATTGCTTAAAATGCCCATTAAAAGGATTAAGACAATTATGACCCATTAATACAGTCATAATTCTACTTCTTGTTATATATTCATTTTCTTTTTCTTTTTTCTTTTTTTTATTTTTTTTCCTTCCTCACATCTGAGCTCATGGTAATATATATTGAAAAGAATTGAAAAATAGGTATTCAGACAAATATAGATGGTCCCTGACTTACAGTGGTTTGACTGTGAATAAAATATATGTGCTTTGAAAATAAAATGATGATGGAATGTCTACACTAAAATGTGCAACTACTTAAAATGTTAATAAAACAGGCTGTAATGCAGAAAAAGATATATCTGCCTCTATATTGACCTTTTTTAAAAAGCCAAATATGTTATTTTATAATCAAATATATCTAAATGACTCATCAGTTCCACTCCTAGTTACATACTCAAAAGAATTGTAAAACAGGTATTCAGACAAATACAGATGGTCCTTGACTTTCAATGATTTGACTTAGGATTTTTCAACTTTATAATGGTGTAAAAGCAATACACATTTGGTACAGTATTTAGTAAATTACATGAGATATTCAATACTTTATCATATAATAGGCTTTATGTTAGCTAATTTTAGTCAACTCTAGGCTGATGTAAGTGTTCCGAACATGTTTAAGGTAGGCTAGGCTATGATATTTAATAGGCTAGGTATATTAAATGCATTTTTGACTTATAATATCATCAAATTATGGCGGGTTAATAGGTACGTAACCTCATTGTAAATCGAGGAGCATCTGTACTTTCATATAAATGTTCTATTCACAGCAGCACTATTTTTTTTTTTTTTTGAGACAGAGTCTTACTCTCTTGCCTAGGCTAGAGTGCCGTGGTGTCAGCCTAGCTCACAGCAACCTCCAGCTCCTGGGCTCAAGTGATCCTTCTGCCTCAGCCTCCTGAGTAGCTAGGACTACAGGCATGCGCCACCATGCCCAGCTAATCTTTTTCTATTTTTAGTTGTTTGGCTAATTTCTTTCTATTTATAGTAGAGACGGGGTCTCGCTCTTGCTCAGGTTGGTCTTGAACTCCTGAGCTCAAGCAATCTTCCTGCCTCGGCCTCCCAGAGTGCTAGGATTACAGGTGTGAGCCACCGCGCCTGGCCTCACAATAGCACTATTCACAATAGTGAATAGTGATGGAAGTGATGGAAAGCAAGAGATGGAAATGACTCAGGTGTCCGTGCATCGGATGAATGGATAAACAAAATGTGGTCTGTGCATTAAATGGAATATTATTCAGCCATAAGAAAGAAATGAAGTACTGATACGTGCTGTGACATGGATGAAGCTTTATGACATTATGTTAATTGAAAGAAGACAGATGAAACAGACCACATAAGATTCCATTTATATGAAATATGCAGATTAGGTCAAGCTATAGAGCTAGAAAGCAGATTGGTGATTGCCAGGGACAGGGGAAGGGGTGGATGGGGAACAATTGCTTAATAGGTCCTGGGTTACCTTTTGGGGTGATAAAAATGTTTTGGAACTTGATAGAGGTGATAGTTGCACAATATTGTGAATGTACTAAGTTCCACTGAACTGTGTATTTTTAAATGGTTAACTTTGTTATGGGAATTTTATCTCAGTAAAAAAGAATACATCTAAAGCTGTCAATTCTAAACATTAGTACCTGGCTGCATGAAAGGTCCACGGTGATCTGCTGCTTCTTGCCACATTGCGTAATGTTCCTGAATTCATTTGTGTCTCTTGTTTTTAATTCAATTCAGCTTCAAATGAATAACCATTTTTATGTTGCCTTTACTAGAATCTGAGCTATGCTCAAGTCTCTAGAAATTAATAAATTAATTAAAAAAAGAATAAACAAGCTTTCACCAGTTCAGTCTAGAGAGGGAGACTGATATGCAAACAAATATTTACGCATCCCCATGTTAAATACAAATCAGGAAATGCATGAGGTACGAAGCGATGAACTCTGCAGGAGGAAAGATGAGCAGGAGTTCATCATTCTTTTGTTTAATACACAGTTTGGGGTTTTTTTGAGACAAGTCTCGTGGTGTTGCCCAGGCCGGAGCCTATGCTCACGCGACCATCCCACCTCAGCCTCCTAAGTGGCTGGAACTCAGGCGTGGGCCACCACACCTGGCTTAATATGCACTTAGTGAACATCCACCACATGCCAGCTTCTTACCTGATGAAGTTATAGAAATATTCCTCCTGGGGTTTTTTTGGTACTTGGATTTCTTTGGTGTATGGAGCGTGTTAACCACATCATGTAATTAAATGCAGAACCAGGGTTGGAAATAAACGTGACTACTCTAGGGAAGCAAGCAGTCTACCTGATGCGGGGAGAAGCACCTGTACGCTGGGGCACGGCTGTGAGTGTGCAGCATAGGTTAGGCATCAGCCAAGACAAGTTTCTACAGCATAGGAGAGCACTGGTTAATCTGGTGAATGCTTCAGTGGAGATGAGTGATTAAAGCTGCCGTTGTACTATAGTGCATTCATCATTGGCTGGTTGTTGTTTTTGTAGTACCAAGTCCTTCTGCAGCTGCAATTCCTCGAACGCCTCTGAGTCCAAGTCCTATGAAAACCCCTCCCGCAGCAGCTGTGTCCCCTATGCAGGTAAGTGCGTGGGACCACAGAAGATTCTAGGGGCCTAAGAATGTGAAAGTTAAGTAGATTTCTTCAAAGTCATTTACACGTTTATCAGGTAGGCAAATGACTACCTCATAAGGTTGTATTTGTTTCCTAAAATACTACGAATATCTTTAATTGAGATAAATTACATAAATGTAAATTGCGTTATTCTTCAATAGTTGAACATTTACCATGTGCTCTATCTAAACTGTTCCAAATGCTTATAATGTTAACTCATTTAATACTTACAGCCCAACGGGGTATTAAGTACTATTCTTATCCCTGTTTTTCACATGTGGAAACAGTGGTCCAGAAAGGTTAAGTAACTTGCTGAGGTTCATACAGTTAAGAAGCAGTAGATTCAAAACCTGGGTAGTCTGACTTCAGAGAATAAGCTATTAATCACTACACCAAGACACCTCTCTAATTAGCTCTTGCTGCATAGCAAATCATTTCAAAACTAAGTGGCTTACAATGGGAATTTTATTTTTTACATTTTTCTAGGTTGGCTGGACAGTTCTTTGTTGGCTTTGCCTGGGCCCACTCCTGCAGCTGTAGTCAGCCAGAGAGGGCTGGGGTCTGGGCTTACAGGATGCGTGGGCTCCCCTGTCCAAGTGATTTTTCTTCTTGGGCACCTTCATGGCATATTTCCAGTTCCAAGAGCATGAAAATGGAAGTTAGACCTAAGCTTGGAACTCAGACAGTGACCCTTCTGTCCCACTTTTTTGGTCCAGGGAAATCACAGGCCAGCTCAGATTCAGTGGGAGGACTCCGCCTAAGGCGTGAATTCAGAGAACAGTGATTCACTGGGGGCTGTTCTGTTACAGTCTAGCTCAAGGGTGTTCCTGATCCATTATAAATAAGTTTCAGAAGTTGTTCCTCTTCGCCATTGTGGAAATGCAGACCAGAAGCGCAGGGCAGGTGATTGTTACTCTGTGGTTCTCCCGAGGCTTTCTTGTTGTGCATTTTATTCAGCCACTTTTGGTAGGTGTGGCTGAGGTGGAGTATTTCCACAAAGGTGTGAGTAGCCAAAGGAAAAATGGCCTAAAACCCAGTATCCTGTGATATAAGGCAGCCTTGGCTGCACCTCTTTCCTGAAATAGGGTTTGGGAGCTTTTTTGTTTTGAGTTGAGACTTTCGTGTTAACTAGTGGCCATGTGTTTTAGGAGTGAACGTCTTTCTTTGTAAAGTTGAGGAAAAAAGTGTGCTCCTTCTACATTCCTAACGTTGCAAGTTAGTGGCTTCGTATTTCCATGTATGTACTAGATGTTACGTCTTAATTTAAAAGGAAGGGAAGGGGAATTCTATATTCCCCCTACAGATTTAATGCTTTTTGTGTAGTCTCTATTGATCAGACCTTTTCTGAAAGACCTGAAGATATAAATAAAAGCAAAATAAAGGTGCCAAATATAATAAACTTCAAATAAGATGAAGTTCAAATAATGTTGTCAGTTGAAGTTTCATAACATACCAGGCATTGCTTTGTAAATAGGGAGGAAAGATCTCATTTCTATAGCTTGAAAAAGCTAATAATTACAAGCTACATTCAGTAGCTTTTTTGTACATGATTAGTTAGTCCATTGCTTCTCAAACCTAATTGTATATTAAAATCATGTCGAAGCCGGATGCAGTAGCATGCACCGGTAATCCTAGCTACTTGGTGGGCTGAGGCAGGAGACTCACTTGAGCCCAAAGGTTTGAGACCAGCCTGGGCAACATCATGAGACACTGTCTCTTTAAAAAACAAAAAATCACCTGGAGAGTTTTTAACACATGAATTCATCCTAGGGATGAATTCCCTAGGCCTCATCCTAGGGTACCAGAATCTCTAGGGCCTGGGGCTCAGCATTGGGATCATTACTTTTTCAAAAGTCCCTGGGTAGGAATTCTTCTACTGGCCATGAGGTAGTAACAGGGGCTGGATTATTCTGCCATTATGAACAACTAGAACACTGGAAAAAATCAAGGAAGCATTTATTTTCAGACTTCATAAAACAAGCAGTACAAGACTGTGATTGTGATCCTTGAACAAAAGTTAAGAAATGAAGTAAATCCTACTGTGTCCCACAGTCTTTTCCTGGAGGCACTTTCCAGGTGGTGGTACAGAGAGTGTGAACCCACATGGAGCAGGGAAGGGAAACCAGTGGGATCTGAGGGGACACAAATCAGTGTTCAGGGAGAAAGACTGTTAGAATTTACAGGGCGGAATACTGGGAGGGTGGAGATATGTAGAGAAAGGGTTCCAGAAATCTGATAGGTGTCCTTTCGAGTCTTTGCTTGAATGCCAGTCTGTACATGCATTGAGAGAAACCCCACAAGCCTGGGCAAGCATAAATTCCAAAGAACAGTTCCCAGGAATGGAGAACTATCAGGCAAGCACTTCCCAGTTCACGCAGGGCAGGGGATCATTTGAGTTCCCAGCAGCCACTGTGGAGAAACCTCTTTGAATAGGTGGAGCATTTGGTAGAGCCTCCTAAAGGACCACACTTTAAAGTGGAACCAAGTAGCCCTAGAGTAAATGCTGTTCTAGATACGCCCTAAAAGACCTTAAAAATAAGCTTCAAGAGGACCGAGAAGACCCATAAGTAAGGGTGGTAGGCAGCCTGCAAAGTACTTCCCCGGGTCCTTGACTCTTAGGGTCGTTCCTCATGTAATCTGCTCATGGTGAATGCTGGCTGCACTTCATGATTCGCTTCCAGTGAACAGAATATGGCAGAAGTGATGGGATAAAGCTGTCACTTTCAAGATGAGGTTATGAAAAGATTTTCTTCTGTCTCAAGTATTCCTCTTGCTATCTCTTAGATCCACTCACTCTGGGGGGCCCAGTTGCCATGTTGTGAGCCACCCCTCATAAGATCTTGGAAGCAGATCTCCTGAGGCTTGCGAGCAGCATGTAGATGAGCTTGGAAGTAGATCTTCCTCCAGTTTTCCTCGAGATAACTGCAGCCTTGCCGGCAGCTTGATTGCCTCCTCACGAGAGACCGTGAGCCAAACGCACCCGGCTAACTTTCTGACCCATAGAAACTATGAGAAGGGCCGGGCGCGGTGGCTCACGCCTGTAATCCTAGCTCTCTGGGAGGCTGAGGCGGGCGGATTGTTTGAGCTCAGGAGTTCGAAATCAGCCTGAGCAAGAGCGAGACCCCGTCTCTACTAAAAATAGAAAGAAATTAATCAGACAACTAAAACTATATAGAAAAAATTAGCCGGGCATGGTGGCACATGCCTGTAGTCCCAGCTACTCGGGAGGCTGAGGCAGGGGGATCGCTTGAGCCCAGGAGTTTGAGGTTGCTGTGAGCTAGGCTAACGCCACGGCACTCTAGCCTGGGCAACACAGTGAGACTCTCTCTCAAAAAAAAAAAAAAAAAGAAAGAAACTATGAGAGCATAAATGTTTATTGTTTTATGCCACTAAAGTTTTGGGAAAATTTATCATGTGGCATAGATAACTAATATAGTAGCTTACCTCCAGATCAATGTAATAATTCTTAAAGGAATACAACAGAATACAAGACTCAATAATGAAAAATGCAGAGTCTGGGATTCAACAACAAAAATTACTGGACAATGAAGAGGCAGGAAAATGTGACCTGTAATCACGAGAAGAATCAGTCAATAGATGCAGACCACCTGGAAAGGATAGAAATGATGGAATTAGCACACAAAGATGTTGATATGCTCTCTGTGCTTAAGTATGTAAAGGGAAACATCATGCACAGATGAAGAGAGAAGTGGAAGATACGAAAAAGGACAGAAGAAAAGATCGGTACATTGAAGGACACAGCAGTAGACGCTATCCATATCCATAATGAGCCACAGAAAGAAAAAAAAGAATGGGAAAAAAAATGAACTCAGCGTTTGACTTACGAGATAAATCAAGTGGTCTTACATACCTGAAATTTGAGTCCAAGAACAAAGCAGGGTCATGGGCGGTGAGGGAGGATGTGTTTGAAGAAATGATGGCTGAAATTTATCCAGATTTGAGAGAAAACTGACATTCACAGATCCAAGAAAATCAGGAACCTAAAGCAAGATAAGCATATACAAACACTCCTCCCAACCCCCCCACCACAGGGCACTGCTGAAAAACCAGTGACAATTAAAAAACTCTTGCGGACAGCCAGACAAGAATGATCACAGACTTCTAGTTGTAAACTATGCAAGTCAGAAGACAATGGAGTGCAATTTTTAATGCTGAAAGAAAAACAACTGTCAGCTTAGAATTCTGTATCTTCAAAAAAAGAGTAATATTAAAATTTGTTAGATAAATAAAAGCTGTGGGAATTCATCATCTGCAGACCACAGGGAGAAAATGGATGAAGGGTACGTGGGACTCCTCTGTACTATCTTTGCAGCTTCCCATGAATTGCTAATTATTTCAAAATAAAAAGCATTCCATAAAAAGAAAAATCGAGGCCCAGGCGGTTTTACTAGTGAATTTAATCAAACCTATGTGAAAGAAATAATTGCAATCTTGTGCAAAGTCTTTCAGAAAACAGAATAGAAAGATGACTTTCTAGTTTATTTTATGAAGCCAGCATTACGTGATAGCAAAACCAGACAAATTAGAAAAAAAGAAAACTGCTAAGCAGTATTCCTTATGATTATAAATGCAAGCTCAAAAGAATGTGTTAACAAATTGAATCCAGCAATATATGAAAATGATAGTCCACCATTACTAAGTGTGGTGTATTCCAGGGATACAAGGTTAATCTCAACAGAGTAAAGGAGAAAAAAACATTAATTTCAGTATCTGTAGAAAAAACATTTGACAAAATTTCACACCGATTCATAGTGAAAACTGTTCAGCAAACTAGAAATGGAAAGGAATTTCCTCAGCCTCATAAAGGGGATCTGGGGAAGGTCTGTGGCTAACTAACATCATCCCTCACGGAGAGGCTGCGTGCATTCTCTCTGGAATTGGGAACAAGGAGAGGAGAGTATCCACTCTTACCACTTGTTTCGTTCAACATTCTGCTGGAGCTCTTGCCCTAGGAAGTAAGCAAAAAAAAAAAGAAAAAAGAAAAGAAAAAGAAAGAAAGAATACAGATCAGAAAGAAAGAAGTAAAACTGTCATTATTTGCAGGTGACATGATCATTTATGTAGAAAATCCAAAGGAATCCACAAAAAAAGCTTCTTGAGTTGAGCAGTGTTACAGGATACAAGGTCACTATACAAAAATCATTTGTTTTTCTATATATTAGCATGAACAATTGGAAATGGAAATCCTTAGCAATAAATTTAATGAAATGTATACAAAAATGTGTATAACAAAAACTATAAAAATATTGCTGAGAGATTAAAGAAGTAATAAATGGGAAGAAATGTCATATTTACGGATTGGAAAACTTAATATTATGAATATCTTGCAGATCTCCTTTAAATTAATCTATAGATTCAACATTATCCCAGTTAAAATCTTAGTGCTCTTTGGGTAGAAATTGACAAGACAAATTTATATGGAAATGCAGAGGGCCCTGAATATTCAAAGCATCTGGGAGGAAAAAAAGAACAAATTTGGAGAACTTGTGCTACCTGACTTCAACACTTATTATAAAGGTAGAGTGACGGAGACAGTGTGGTGCTGACATACGTTTCAACGTGGACATCAGGCCAGTGGAATAGAAGAGAGAGCTCAGAAGTAGGTCAGTTTATTTCCAGCAGAGGTGCCAAGGTAATCCAACGGGGAAGGGATAGTATTTTCAAGAAAGGTTTCTGAGACAACTAGATAACCAAATGAAGAAAAAAAAATAACCTCAATCCTTACCTCGTGACATATACAAAAATTGAAATTGACTGTAGGCCTAAATGTAAAACCTAAAACTGTGCAAATTTATCTATCTATTTATTTATTTATTTATTTAGCCTCAGCCTTGAAAGTAGCTAGGAGTACAGATATGCGCCACTACACCCGGCTAACTTTTAAAAAATTTTTTTTGTAGGCTGGGAGTGGTGGCTCACGCATGTAATCCTAGCACTCCTGGGAGTCCAAAGGCAGAGAATTGCTTGAGGCCAGGAGTTCAAGACCAGCCTGAGCAAGAGCAAGACCCTGTCTCTACTAAAAATAGAAAAATTAGCCGGGTATCGTGGTGTGCACCTGTAGTCCCAGCTATTCAGGAGGCTGAGGCAGGAGGATCTCTTGAGCCCAGGAGTTTGAGGTTGCAGTGAGCTATGATGACGCCACTGCACTCTAGTTGGGGTGACATAGTGAGACTCTGTCTCGAAAAAAAATTTTTTTTTGTAGACACGGATCTTGCTATGTTGCCTAGGCTGGTCTTGAACTCCTGGTCTCAATTGATCCTCCCACCTCAGCCTCCCAAAGTGCTGGGATTACAGGTGTGAACCACCCTGTCTGGCCTATAAAACTTTTAAATGAGAACATAAGAGAAAATCTTTATGACCTTTGAGAATGCAAAGATTTCTTATTTAGGATATAAAAAAGCATGGACCATAAAAGCAAATTGATAAATTTGGCATCAAAATTTAAAATGTCTCTGAAAGACATTAAGTAAATGCAGAGTCAAGCTATAGACTGGGTAGAATGTATTCACAATACATTTATCTGACAAAAGACTTGCATCATATCTCAGTAAGAGGACGACGGACAACCCAATAAATGTGGGCAAAAGATTTGAAAAGACCCTTCCTAAGAAAAGATATATTTATTTATTTATTTATTTATTTTTTGAGACAGTCTCGCTCCGTCGCCCAGCCTAGAGTGCCGTGGTGTCAGCCTAGCTCATCGCAATCTCAAACTCCTGGGCTCAAGCAATTCTCCTGCCTCAGCCTCCTGAGTAGCT
>NW_012153040.1:545282-572420 GCF_000956105.1 Propithecus coquereli
GGACAGAAACTACACCAATGGCTTTCCTGGGTCTCCAGCTTGCAGATGACAGATCCTGGGACCTCTCAGCTTCCATAATTGTGTGAGCCAATTCCTCATAATAAATATAGAGAGATATATTTATTTATTTATCTATTTATTTTTTGAGACAGTCTCGCTCCGTCGCCCAGCCTAGAGTGCCGTGGTGTCAGCCTAGCTCATAGCAACTTCAAACCCCTGGGCTCAAGCAATTCTCCTGCCTCAGCCTCCTGAGTAGCTGAGACTACAGGCACACACCACGATGCCCAGCTAATTTTTCTGTTTTTAGTAGAAACGGGGTTTCACTCTTGCTCAGGCTGGTCTCAAACTCCTGAGCTCAACGATCCTCCTGCCTTGGCCTCCCAGATGCTAGGATTACAGGCATGAGCCAGCACGCTTGGCCATCAAGAGAAGATATATAAATGGCCAATAAGCACATGAAAAGATGCTCAACATCATTAGTCATCACAGAAGTGGAAATTGAATCCACAGTTAGATCTCACTCTACATCCTTCAGAATGGCCTGAATTTAAAAGGCTCGTGATACCAAGTGTGGCAAGGATGTGGAGAGGCTGGAGCCCTCACACGTTTCTGCTGGGGGTATGAAATGAGTGGTTAGCGGTTAGCAGATAGGACAAGCTAGGGGAAAGCCGAGGGGATGAAGCATGAGAACAAGCACAGACGCACAGCGTGGCCTGTGTGGTAGTAAGGACGGAGTTGGTGTATCTGAGCGTATGGAGGGGTAGCAGGAGACGAAGCCAGAGACCCAAGGGATTCTGAGTATTTGTGGTGGATACGTCTGGGTGCTTGTATGTGTAGAAGTCTGGAGATGAGGAAGCCAGTGACAAAGCCGTTGCCGTGGTGCTGGATTGAGATGCAGAACGCACTAGGGCAGCTGTGGTAATGGAGTTAGCGGGCAGGTGACAGATTCAAGATCCTCCTGTGTGGAACCAGGACATGAACGGCCAGTAAGACTACAGTAGGAACACATCTACATTTCATTTTGGAACATGTTTTTATGTTTAGTGAATTGGTATGTGATATTTTAAGAATTCTCTTGAAACAAAATAATGAAACTACGTTCTCAATACCAGTGGTTACCCGGGGTTGGTGATGTGGGGTCAGGGAGGGGCAGGTGGGTATGGCTGTGAAAGGCCACAAGAGGGATCCTCATGGTGATGGACATGTTCTCTGTCTTGACTGTGCCAATGTCACTATCCTGGTTTTGATAGTCTGCTACTGATTTGTAAGATCTTACCATTGGGGAGACTGAGTAAAGAGTACATAGGATCTCTCAGTGCTACTTCTTACAACTGCATGTGAATCTACAATTATCTCATAATAATAAGTTTAAATTTTTAGAAAGTATATCGGTCACATTACATGCCTGCAGAGAGAGAGAGAGTGAGAGCATGTGCGCATGCGTGTGTGTTACAGCTTTACGATAGCAGTATGGAAGGAATTAATTCAAATTTATAACTAAATATTCCCTCAGTGCAATACTTTCCTTCTTTGTGAGGCCCAGCACTAGATTTAACCTAACTTTGATACTGTTTATCTTTTGATTTCAGAGACATTCCTTAAGTGGACCGATCTCAACATCGAAACCCCTGACAGCCCTGTCAGACAAGAGACCCAACTACGGGGAAATCCCTGTTCAAGGTACATATGTCACACATTTTACCTTTTTTGTCAATTTTTGAATCGTTCTGGCTTCTTTGGCAAACTAAATTGTTAAATAACAATTACTAATACTGATAACAATTACAAATAGCAATTGACGGATATTATTTCAGTCAATCTGGTATACCTTTTTATCAGAAGTTTACTGATAATATGTCTAAATTACAAGTGGGGAAACTAGTTATTAATAAATGCATCTTTCATGACAACTGTCACGACATTATAATAGGTCATAGAGAGTGCACACCATTGGTAGGCACTGTTTTCACAGTTCCTCCTGGCATAAGTATTATTGTCATCCCCATTTTACAGATACCAAAAATGAGGCTTCAAGGAGTTGAGTAACCCAGGTAAACACGGTAGTGAACAGTGGCCCTGGCAGCCTGACTCCACAGCCCATTCCTTGCATCTCTGTGCTGTATGTTGTAGTCATAAGAGGGAGCTGAGACTCTGGAAGATGAGGCCCAGCAACTCCTTGGAGCCCTTGGGGGAGGGACTTGCTGGTTTTCACACAGCTCTTTGTGGTGGAGCCGACACCAGAGCCCAGTCTCCCGCCTTTCGAGATCCGGTCAGAGCAGGGCGAGGTTTGCCAGGGAAAACCAGCACCAGCAGTGTTTCTTGAACTTACCTGAGTTGCTTGTTAAAATATGGAATCGTGGGCCTCCCCTCAGGTATACTGACATGGACTGTCTAGCAAAGGGATTTTGGAAGTTCCATTTTCACAGGCTCCCCAAGTGATTCTTAGGAATGGGCAAATTTGGGAAATTGGGCAAAGGTTACCACCTAATTGTTTCTGTTACCTTGCTTTCGTGAGTGGGGCATGGATGTGGGAGGTCTGTGGGCCAAGGTTATAGAAGACTGAATGCATTAAAGAGTCTGTTCCTGGTGCTCGCATTTTATCATCTGGCGCTGTGTCGCATGATAGGGCAACGGGGTGTGTTCACCAGTCTGCGTTCATGCTGGTGTCATCCTCCGCCGCAGTCTGTTGTCAGGACTGAATGGGCCTGGCTGAGACATTGCAAATACAGGAGAGAGGGAGACACACTGAGGCGAAGTTGTTGATACTGTGATCTTTTACATTAGAGAGAGGAACCACTTACCAAACTAAGAATAGCCGAATGATTTGTGGCCATAAAAAGCCACTGTGGTTTTCCAAACTGCGATAAGAAAGCGGGAGGCTTTCCGAGCTCTGTCTTGAGCTGCTTTTCTTTCTTGATTGTCTCTTTTACCTTGGCATAAATCAAAAAACAGTCTAGAGTTTTCATTTTAAAAGTTTCAATGGCTTCATTACTAAATTTTTAAAAGATGCTGCCTCTTGTTCTACTTACACTTGAATAAGAGAACTTGTTATTTTTCCAGTTAAGTATTTTATAATAGGTGTGGTTTGGTTTATTAATATATTTTAGCATCATGCTTGGATGTCAGTTGCAGGAAGTGTTTCAGACCAGAGAAATCTTAACTATAAATGAACTAATCTCTTGTTGGTATTGTTGGCGGTTGGATTAAATGGCTAGGGTCATGCCTGGTGCCACCTCAGTGAATCTTTGTGGATAGTAGTAAATTAGCATTTGTGGCCTAAGCAGGAGAGCATAGATCTGCTACCAGGTCCATGGATACAGGCAGTTGAGAAGGTCCTTGCTAGCCCTACTTGCACAGTAACCTTACGAGGTCCAGAATGCTGAGCACACACCTCAGCCGGCTGGTGTGAGTAGGAGCTAGGATTGTCCCAGCGTCAGTGTGACGTTGTCACCGTGTCTCTCAGCTCAGACACGCCCGTATCTCAGGAAGTTGGTTATCCAAGTGTAGTCATGTTCTGTAAGAAAATTCATACCGTCGTCACGTGTCTCAATTGTATTACTTGAGGCTAGAGATGTAAAATTACTTTTTTTTTTTTTTTTTTTTGAGACAAAGAGTATCACTCTGTTGCCCCAGCTAGAGTGCCGTGGCGTCAGCGCATAGCAACTCAAACTCCTAGGCTCAAGCGATCCTCCTGCCTCAGCCTCCCGAGTAGCTGGAACTACAGGCATGCGCCACCATGCCCGGCTAATTTCTCTATATATTTTTAGTTGTCCAATTAATTTCTTTCTATTTTTAGTAGAGACGGGGTCTCGCTCTTGCTCAGGCTGGTTTCGAACTCCTGAGCTCAAACAATCCGCCCGCCTCAGCCTCCCAGAGAGCTAGGATTACAGGCATGAGCCACCATGCCTGGCCTAAAATTACTTTTTAGAATTTGAGCATTTTTAAAAACCAACTTATGTTAAGAGTACCACAAAGGTGATACAAAGTTAGGAAGTTTTGGTAGAAAGTCAAATCTGTGTTAGGAATTATCATCTCTTCACTTTCAGGTTTAAAAGAAGAAAAGAAAAAGCTTTCTGTTTAAAACCTTTCACAGGAATTTTCTTTTTGCTCAAAGGGTAGATCTAATCCGATTCTGCCTCAATGCTAGATCCAGCCCTACCCACAAAATTCCCAGGATAAACTGAGATAGAAATCCTGCCCTCCTGTGCTTCATAGTCTAATGATACCTGTTATATAACTTCTAAGGGTTTCCCCCACCTTTTTTCTTCTCTTCCCTGTGGTTCTTGGTATTTGTCTTGATAAAAACCAGTGCATCTAGGCTTCTATTTTTTCCAACATATTATGATGAAAATTTTAAAACATAAAACTTAAAAAATTATACAGTGAATATTCATATACTTACCACCTAGATTCTACAGCATTTTGCTATATTTGCTTTTCACAAAGCAAGTTGTCATCAGTACACTTCTGTGTGCATGTCCGTATTTGTTTAAGGTGTTCTCTCTCTCAACTCTTTTTTTTTTTTTTTTTGGAGACAGTGTCTCACTCTGTTGCCTGGGCTAGAGTGTCGTGGCGTCAGCCTAGCTCACAGCAACCTCAAACTCCTGGGCTCAAGCCATCCTCCCACCTCGGCCTCCCAGAGTGCTAGGGTTATAGGCGTGAGCCACCGCGCCTGGCCTTCAACTCTTTTGAATTAAGTTTAGAGTTACAAAAATATTGGGATTCCCTTATACCCTTCACGCAGCTTCCCTTATGTGAACATCCTGTATAACTATAGAACAACGATCAAAACTAAGAAATTAATATCAGTAAAATATTATTAACTAACCTACAAAATTTATTTGGATTTTACCAGTTTTTCCACTAATGTGCTTTTTCTGTTCCATGATCAAATCCTAGATCCCACTTGCCATTTAGTTGTCTCATCTATTTGTCTTCACCAGTCTGCAACTATTTCTCACTCTTTCCCTGTCTTTCATGACCTTGACACTTTCAAAGAACACTGGTCAGTTATTTTGCTCTCTCAGGACAGGCTTGTCTGCTACTTTCTCCCAGTTAGGTGGAGGTGGTTTTAATGGGAAGGACGCTGCAGAAGTGTGGTGCCTTCTCGGGGCATTGTAGCAGGGTACATGACGTCGATGTCTTACTACTGCAATGTTAAATTAACCTTGATCACTGGTTGAGGTAGCTGTCCACTAGTAATTAGTAAATGTCGTCCCTGCTTCAGCTTTCTCTCATGGATTTTAACATCTATTTATGCATTTTGCCCTCAACAGTTATTACTGTGATGTTTCCGTGGTGATTTCCTCATTCTGCCTGTAAGGAATTATCTCTCTGTATTATTATATTTATACCTTTTATTTATTAGTGTAGACACGTGAATATTTATTTTATTCTTTAGGTTATAATCTTTTTTATTTATTTTGTGGTCAAGTGATTTCAGCAGTGGCCACTGGGAGCTCTACATTGCCTCCCTCTCTCTCAGTGCACCTCGCCTCTGCCCCACAAAGCACTTTCTTGTTTTCTGGCACCACAGGTGCTCCACACTCAGCATGGATTCTTTTCTGCACTAGCCCTGGAATCACCCATTTCTTACTTTTATTAGAGAATAGTATTTAGAAACCAAGCTTTGGGTGCTAGATGTGCCCATCGCTACTGGGGTTTCCCTGCCTTTAGTCCCTCTCTGGATAGAGCTGGGGACATTGTGTGTACGTGTCCCAGCCCATGCACGCACACATCCTTCTGTCCATCCATCCCTCTGTCCAAAACCAAGTACCTCTGACTCCAAGCCATCACCAAAGGGTCCATTCTAGCCTTTTCCCTTTCCTTATTTGTAACTTCTTTCTCTTGGTGGTTAGAAACCTGGCTCTTGTTATCCATGCTAGATTTACTTATTTGTTCAACCTTAGTATAACACAGACGGTAGTTTCATAATTGCTAAAACATACCCCTGTGGGAAGCAAATTTACCAGCTAGAATACAGTGTTTATGTACAGTTTTTAAAATCTTTAACCTTATAGTATCCAGTCAAAACACTTCTTTTCCCCAAAGTTACTTCAGTAAGCTCCTTTCCCCCCACTCTCTTCAGTGTGGTTATGTCATGCTTTTGTAATAGTTAGATTAGTTTGTCACAGTCTGAATTCCATTTTTCTCTCCCCCACTCTATTCCAGTTGATTTTTTTTTTTTTTAAATTTACATACAGGAGAATTTTACTCTCAGCTATACAGTTCTGTGGATTTTGACAAATAGATAGTCATTTATCCATCATTACAGTTTCACAGTTCTGTAGACAACAGCCCCATTACCCCAGCTTCCCTCATGCTGCCCCTTCATAGTCAACCCCACACTCCCCACTTCCCAGCAGCCAAGACAGGTTTTTCATCCCTGTAGTTGTGCGTTTTCCAGAGTGTCACATCAGTGAAATCAGACAATGTGTAGCCTGTTAAGTCTGGCTTCTCTCACTTAGCAGCATGCATTTATTTTGCTGTTATTGGGTAGAGTGTTTTATAAATGTATGTCGTATCTAGTTGGTTGTATGTTCAAGTCTAGGTCTTCTATATTCTTTTTTATTATTATTTAAAAATTTTTTTAGAGACAGTCTTACTCTGTTACCCAGGCTGGAGTACGGTGTCCTCATCACAGCTCACTGTAGCCTTAAACTCCCAGACTCATGTAGTTCTCCTGCCTCAGCCTCCCGAGTAGCTGGGACTATAGGCGTGCACCACCATGCCCAGCTAACTTTTCTATTTTTTGTAGAGACAGGTGTTAGAGCCGGTTCCCCTCGGCCCCAGGAACAGAGAGGCAGAGTCACCGAGGCTGCAAACGGCAAAGGAGTTTATTGGCTAGCTCGAGCTAGGGTCCAAGTCCCAGAGCACCAACGCAGTGGCCTCCCCTATGAACCAGGACCCCGCCCTGGGGTAAAAGTGAAGCTTTTATACTTTCTTTTGCACACGACACACCGGTGGCACACAACACGCAGGTTCCACACGACGCGCTGGGCATACCATCCCCCTTCCCCCTTAGTCCATTGGTTCCTTTGAAAGTGGCGGATTGTTTTGACTCCTGATTGGTTGGCTCCAAGCCTCGGGATTTTCAATTTTCGCGCCGGGCGCCAGTTTTGGTCCGCATTTCGGTTTCGGGGGAAACTGAAACTTAGGCCTATTTCAGGAAATTCAGCTTGTCATGGAGTTACTCCTGCTCTCACCCCTATATTTAACAAACAACTAAAAGCAAGCACGGTTACAGAAGCAAATGGCATTAGTTACAATCAAAGAGAACACATTTTTCTAATCTCAAACAATTTGTTCCACACAAAACAAAGTACATTCTCCTACTATCAATTCCTGTCTTTCACAGGGTCTTCTGTGTTGTTCAGGCTGGTCTCAAACTCCTGGCCTGAAGTGATCCTCCCACCTCGGCCTCCCAAAGTGCTAGGATTACAGGCGTGAGCCACTGTGCTCGGTCTAGGTCTCTTCTTACTAATTTTCAGTCTACTTGTTCTGTCAATTACTGAGAGAAGAGTGTTGAACTCTCCAAGTCTAGCAGACCTGTTTACTTCTCCTTTCAGTGCTGTCAGTTTTTGTCACATATACCTTAAAACTCTGTTGGTAGGTGCATACACATTTAGGAATGTTATGTCTTCTTAGAGAACTGACTCCTTTATTACTAGGTAATTTTTTAAAAATCCCTGATAATATTCCTTCTTCTAAAGTCTTCCTTATCTGATATTAATATAACTATTCCAGCCTTCTTTTGGTTAGTACTTGTGTGGTTTACCTTTTTCCATACTTTTCATTTATCTTTGTCTTTTGTATTTCTTGTGGATGGTATATAGTTCAGTCTTCCTTTTTTATTCATTCTGACAATCTATCTTTTTTTTTTTTTTTTTTTTGGGCTAGAGTGCCATGACGTCAGCCTAGCTCACAGCAACCTCAGACTCCCGGCCTCAAGCAATCCTCTCGCCTCAGCCTCCCAGAGTCCTAAGATTATAGGCGTGAGCCACCACGCCTGGCCCCTCGTCATGATTTTTTAAAATGTCTTGCTTTCGCTCTAAACTGTGACTTCCACAAGGGCAAGTTTCCTGTCTCCTCTTTTCCTTTCTCTGACCTTGCACCAAACCCCGTGCCTGGCACATAGTGGACATCCAAATGATTTTTGTTTAAGGAATGGATTAAAGACAACAATAGCTCCATATGGCAATAGAATAGGATCTATTACTGTAAAATATGTTCCCTCCTGCCTGCTACACTTGATTGTAATACACTAATCTTATTTCCTGAAGAGGAATAAACCGACAGCTTGACACGAAGATGGAAACCAGCTGCTTACTGCAGTGGTAGATGGGCCTGTGTTCCTACTGTGACAAGTGCCTCTGGGCAGATTTGATTCTCACAGTAAAAATACTTTATGAAATGGCAGCAGACTGTGTTTTGGCTGTTGAAAATTACCACAAATAATTTTTAAAGGAATAACCTGCTTGGGCTTTCAGGATGTTTTTGTACATTTTCAGAAAGTAGGTGCTGGAGAGTGTCTGCCAAATGTGGATCCTTAGACAAGCAGTGAGGAGACTCAGCCAGGTGTTGGGCACGTGTATCAGCAGGAGATTTCATGAGCTTTTTTCCAATTGTGTGCCTATAGTGTGCATTATAAAAGAGAAAAAGTTAAATACGGCAACTTACGAACACTTTCCTTGTAGGGGATGACCAGAGTTTATGCCTATGTCCATAGTTGACATCCCCTGTTTTGATTTATTTGTCTTTTTAACCTTTGTTTTCACTTCTTAATTCACTGTATTGTTCTTTAGGGGACTAAGATTTTTAGGGAAATAACCACAGTTTCATAATTGTAGAATGAAAAATTTGATTAAAATGTTGATTTCTGTTTCCTACTATTTCTGTGTTCTGCTAACTTTGTCTGTCAAACTTTGTGCATAATATGCTCTTCCTGTAAGGATAAATGCCAACTGCTGACAGGGTTCAGAATTCTACTTGATGCTTGCTTGTAGGACCTTTGCACAGAGGTGATCTTTGTTCGAGAAACTGTAGGCTGTATCTGTCCTGTCTTCATTAAGAAAGTTAGCTCATCCTTCCTGCTCTCCAGGCCTCCAGAGCAGTGAGTCATTACAGCCAGATGTTCCTCATTCTCTTAGGAAAACATATTTTGGAGTGAAAGATGTGTTATCCTTAAGAGATAGTGTCATATGCCATTACTTTGGACATCATTATATTTTGAAAGGGAGTATTGTTAAAATTGTCTCTTCTTAAAAAGAGGTGGTGGACATTCTTGGATGGCAAGGCTGTGAGTCTTCATTACATGCAAGGCCTGGTATCTTCCCTCTGCCTGTCACACACCCCCAACACACCAGGCCGAACACATCTCTTTGTCCTCGTGTCTGCCTCCCTGTGTCCTGGCTTGAAGATGGCCTCTTGTTGGGCTTGGAGCCTTGGGTGAGAAGTGTACAGGAAGAGGGAGTCAGCAGGGCCCCCCTCCCCAGTCTGTGTTTGGGGGACACAGGTCCCGAGGAAGCGAAGTTCACCTGAGGCCTGAAGGGTGGTGAAGTTAGCCAGGCTAAGGAGAGAACGGAGGAGTCATGTCGAGATGAGGGACCAGCTTGTGCCCGTGTTCGGGGAGCTGAAGAAACTCTCAAGACAGCTTGTGTTCAGAAAACAAGGGAAGAGTAGCACAAGGTGACGCTGCAGACAGACAGTCGAGGCAGTGTCTGACTGTGTCCTTCCCTGAATCCTCAGAAATCTGTGGAGCTTCCTTGTTGCCCTCAGACTAAAGTCCACGTGCCAGGTGATGATGGCTGCCCCTCTCCAGCCCCTTTCCCTGCTGCCATCCCTGTTCTTCATCCACCCCTTGTTTTAGCCACACTTGGCCTTTATTCGTCTCCATCTTAAGTGTCCTTGTACCTTTTGCTGTGCTTACTGTCTAGCCGAAAGACAGCTCCCCACCCCTCTTCTCTGCAGCAAGGCCCAGCTCAGTGTCATTGTGCTTTCACAGGCTTCCCTGCTGTGTGAAATCAAAGTGAATGGCTTCTTCTCTGTGGTTTGGTAACACTTTTCCGTTCGTTATTCTAATTGTCCATCCTGACTTGTCTGTCTGTGTCTGTATATACGTATGGCTTCCACGCTAACATAGGCACATAAAGGCAAGACTTTTATTTAGTTTGTGCTTTAGACCTAGTTGCAATAGTGGATCTGTGAATTTTGATCAGATTGCATCAAAAGAGGTAAGTGGCAGTCTGGGGTTTAGAAGCATTCGTCTGTGTGGAGCGTCTCATTCCTAGAAATAAAACGTTGAGTGGAATGTTTCACGTGTGCCTTGGCTGGGAGAGTTGTTTTGGACACACAGGCTGTGGGAAGTTGTGGAAATGCCCTGGGTTGGGAAGGGTGAGCCTCGAGGTTGAGAGGAGTAAAACGTACCTCGTTTTACTTTTATTACTTTAAAGTTCAGCATCAGATTTCTTCATTGCGCCCTTTGTACTTTGTGCAGAGCATCTGTTACGAACATCTTCAACCAGCCGGCCTGCTTCTCTGCCGAGAGTACCTGCCATGGAAAGTGCCAAGACCATCTCAGGTAATGACTTTTATCTGAAAAAATTTTTTAAAAGACTCTTCCAGAAGTTTTAGTAATGGTACTGAATACTTTCTCTTTAGACTGATTTGACTCTGCTTGCCTCTTTAGCTCTTGAGTTGATTATTTATACCCTGAATTTGCCCTGTTGTATCTTCCAAATTCTACAGAGATCCCATTTTTAAAATGTGACTTGGAAACAACAAACCTAGATAGTTCATTTATTTAACAAATATTTATTAAGGGCCTACACTGTGCTAGATGACGTACTGAAAATACAGCTTCATACAAAGTTGATACAATTGTGAAAGATTACGATATTTACTTCAAAGTGTATCCTGACTGATTTTGAATAATTATTTCAAAACACACCAAAAATTTTCTGGAACTTTTCTAGTACGATAAAGCCATCCTATAATGATGAATTGGATGGGCTCACTTTGTCTTATGGAGCTAACACTTCAGTTTATCAATTGTTTGTATTATTTTTTTCTCTGTGACGTTTTCTTACACTTAATAGCTCAACTGGGAATTGGACCACGAGAGGAGAAATCCCTCTAACTGTGCCTCAGTGCAGTGAATGTCCCTTTGTGCGTGGAGCGAAGTCACCGCAGTTCTACATCAGGACTTGCCTTACGTCAGTGGGAAGTCCTGTGATCAGCTAAAATTGCCATCTCTGGGCTTTTCTTACAACTGATTTCCTCAGATTCTTTGTCAATCTGTTTCCTCTATTTTATGTGATGAGAAATTTTCTCATCCAGTTTCCTAGTACACTACTTAAAAGAAACTACTGATTTAAGGCATAAAAAGAACTGACATTGTAAGAAAAAAAAAGAATAATTATAAAATTATGTATGCCAGAAAATATATAAGCATATCATTCTAAGATCATACAATAGGAGAAAGCATCTGTCCCCTCAGGATCTTTAAAGGCATCACTTTACTAATGCAGAGTTGTACTCTGTTTGTGGTTACCCTAAAATCATCAAGAAGACTATAACCAATAAAAGGGGACAGTTTTAGTAATCAGGGGAAAACAACTGCTGATGTATATCATTGATTGCATTGAATCAGCCCAGTTAATGGCTCCTACAGACCCAACTGCTTCTGAGGTGAGAGAGAATTTGTCTGAGGTCAGGGACTTTGTCTGGTGTGTCAGTTGTCACTGTGCTCAGCCCCGTGTCCTGAGCAGCTGGCAGTACTCAGGCTGCCTTGCTAGAAAGCTGTTTCTGTTGTGGCTACTTCTGCTTAACAGTTCTCAGAACTTTTCGTAATTCTAACAAGGTACAATGTCTTACTATGTCAGACTTTCAAAATGAGACCCTTCTAAAAGATTGTTGCCATTTCCCAATAGTTGACTTGATACCTTTTGGTTTTCTGCCTCATTGATTTGTTTTTTAAAAAGTGGCCTGACCCAGAATTATGGTGTCTCTGTAGTGAAGCATCTCTTTCCTTTCTGTCCTTTTAACAGTGTTTTTTGCTGAGTTCAGGTTTGTGTTGATTGTAATTGTGGGTATTGGACAGGGCTGAGTAGTTGCAGGTACTGCTTTAATTAGCCTTTGGTTTTTAGTTGTATTTGTATTTAAACAGATGTTTATATAGCACTGTCTGTGTGCTTGTAGGTACTTGGAGGATGGAGAAGACACACTCCTTATCTACAAGGAATGTGGGTTTCAGTGCATGTTTCAACTACTCTACCTCTTCATGGATTTTTTTTTAATGAATAAAATAAATCTTTATCAGTTATCAGTAAGATAAAGAAAATATTAGGTTTTCCTTCTGTATGACAATATCTGTTCTTTTTGAAATCTTCAGAAGAAAAGATCTCAATTTAATCTAAAATATTTTTGCCATAAAATGCATAATGACTATTTTTCACAACCAGTGTCTCGACGAAGTAGTGAAGAAATGAAACGGGACATCTCTGCACCAGAGGGCGCGTCTCCGGCCTCTCTCATGGCTATGGGGACCACGTCGCCTCAGCTTTCCCTGTCCTCTTCTCCCACGGCGTCCGTGACCCCCACCACCCGAAGCCGGATCAGGTAGAGAACAGTTAATATCGGTGTGTTTCACAGGTACCCTTCCTGGTCTTTTGAGAGTAAACAGTCAGGTGGTAAAGTAATGACATTTGAGCTCTGTGACTTTTCCTTCATTTTGTGTTATTAAGTGATTACTGATCTTTTTTTCTGTGTCCAGAATTGGGTGAATGGTATAGAAGATGCTGACAAAGTAATAAATTAAGAGACAATTCCTTTCCTGAAGTAGCTGTAGTTTTGTTTTTGTTTTTTTTTTAAATTAGAGAATGGTTGAGTACAAAAGTAAGTATTGTGAAATTTGAATCCTGGGGTAAGAGTGAAGGGTTAGGGAAGCGCCCTAGGTGGGCAGAATTTGAGTGGGGCCTTGAGGGTTGGGGTGAGGAGGGGCATTACTGGCAAGGTTAGTAACTTGACGGAATGTACCGCGGCCGATGAGTGAGGCATCTGGAGGGGATGCTGTGTAGTTAGCTGGGACTGCAGATGCCCAGACAGGGGATCCAGAAGGCCAGAGGAAGGAGTGTCTTCCCTATCAGGGGTCGCGTAAGAAAAGATTGAATAAGTAGAGTATGGCTAGGTGACAGAACCTCTTTCAAGTCCAGTTGAGTCACTTTGACACGGTAGAAGTCATAAAGTGGGGTAAATAAATTGCTGTGAGAAGATGATTCAAGGACTATTCTATTCTGGACGAAAGTCGGAAACCAGCTAAAAGGATATTGTAGTATTTCTGGGACAGAGTCATCAAGTCTAGACCAGGGCGATAACATGGAAAAAGAAGTGAAGAGACAGTTGGACCCAGGAGGTTTCTCAAAAGGAAAGATGATTTCAGCAACAGAGTTTTATAAAAGGAATGCAAGAATGGGAAGTATCAAAGATGACCCTAATTGTTTACACCAGGAGTCTGGGAACATGGTGCTACATTAATAATTGATAAACAACACACGAAAATGTAAGCTTATGTTTTATTCATGTTCTCTTATGTCAGAAGCCACTTTGGACTCAGAGGTATTAAGAACTTAGAGGAAAAAATAGATGTCGAAATTTAGCAAACATTGTTTATAGGGATGAGGAAAAGTTATAGCCAGCACTAAGAAGAACTGAAGGAGGAATAGGAATGAGTTGCAGAAATTTAGCCATATATTGATTTATAGCTTTGAGCATAAATGGAATATTTGGCCTCTCAAACTCAAATTATGGACTCACTTTTAAAGCCCTACCTCTAAGGGGGCCACCCTCTTAGACTAGTGGTCACATAGCCGTGCACCGTTGGAGCAGGCGGGGAGCTCAGGCCAGCCTGGCTGTGGAGGGCTGTTCTCCGTGGTGGGCTCCTGTGTGGTGCCTGTGCAGAGGGCACTGGCTTGGGAGACAGGACTCCCGTTCCTGCTGGCTCCCCCACTGGGACCCATGCTCTTCCACGAGGTGTCTCCTGGCCTCAGTTCCTCATCTCAGAACCAAGAAGTTACAAGAAATGGCCTTCTAGCCCTGGGGGCTCTTTTCTGTAGCATTTCATTGTGTCCATAGAGTTTGTTCTACTTTGGTGCTTTTTAAACTGTTTCTGTAACAAAACAGAACCCCGTATGAGCCAGAGTAAACTGTTCACGTTTATTGTAGCAGTGACATTCATGTTAAGCATGACAGAGTTTTGGTTTTGTTTTGGGCTTGCCTTTTTGCATTCATTTACATAATTTTATCTTCATTCTCTTTCCCCATGTTCAGTGATGTTATAACGACATTTTTGAATTTTGCCACGGACCGGGTGTTGGGGGAGCGGGGGGAGGCGGAGCTCAGGCAGTGATATATGGCCTGTTCCTAACAGGCCACAGACTGGTACCAGGCCATGGCCCAGGGACTGGGGACGGCAGCTTTAAACCAAAGGAGGAATCTGGGGGGCTGGCACACAAAAATAAAGGTATTTCTTCAAGGTAGCAGTCTAACTGCACATTGAACAAAATCTGTTATTTTGCTTTTGGTTCTATGATAAATAAAAATCGGTACTATTTCAGTGTACCTCTCAGTTGGAAAAGCTTCATTTCTAAAGGTATCCTCTTTGATTTCGTAGCGTACTTTGAAGGGTGAATACTGACAGGAGAAATGTGCTGAGCAATGCTAGGCTGCTGGTGACATACGAACCTCGAACCTCCAGGACGTTTACTGGCTGCTGAGTTAGTGGTGTCTGGGGCTAGGGTCTCTGCTTTGCTTATCATCACCGAAAAATAGACCAATCTTTTTAAGAACACGCCACTTGTCAAGCAGCAGGTTATATTACAAAACACTCTCTTTCTCTGAATATTCCTCAGTGTTGTGTTTCACTTCCAAAGTAGCTACCTAAAGGAAGGACCTGGTGCAGAATGAGTAGGTTTGTAAGCCTCCCCTGCCCCAGTGATTGCAAAACGTTTTTTGATTTAATGTCTGGTCTAGGCCAGGATATAAATTTATTCTGCCTACAAGGCAGTTGACAGTGCCATAAAGTACCCTACATAAAATTTTTAAAAATAAGTTATGTAGGCTGGCGCGGTGGCTCACACTTATAATCCTAGCACTCTGGGAGGCTGAGGTGGGAGGATCACTTGAGCTCAAGAATTTGAGACCAGCCTAAGCAAGAGCGAGACCCCTTCTCTACTAAAAATAGAAAAATTAGCCGGGCATGATAGTGCATGCCTATAGTCCCAGCTACTGAGGTGGCTGAGGTAGGAGGATCACTTGAGCTCAGGAGTTTGAGGTTGCTGTGAGTTAGGCTGACGCCATGGCATTCTAGCTTAGACAACAGAGCAAGACTCTGTCTCAAAAAAAAAAAAAAAAAAGTTATGTATAGCCATTGATTTATTTTTCCCCCCAAGTTCTATAATGAGTCTATCATATAGTAAACTCTGAAGTTCCTTAAAGGAGCAGGGACCCTGTGTTGTTCACAATTGATTGCCTAGAACTTGCACAGTGGTGCTCTGTAAGGAGACATTGAATAAGTGATTTATAGCAAAATTCCATTTTTTGTGCAAGGCAAAATTCTAACTGCCTACAATCAATAAAGAGTATACAACTTGGTACTAAACACACCTGAACACACACTAAACACACATTTTATGGAAGTTGTAAACCTTTTAATATTTATTGATGTCTCATGTCTGTCTAATCTGCTTCCCCCAGTTGTGAGCTTCTTCTTGAAGGCAAGAACTATCTTAGAATCCTCCACCTTGCATAATCTTGCCATATCTGTTTACAAGAACTGATTTTAGGCCGGGCACGGTGGCTCACGCCTGTAATCCTAGCTCTCTGGGAAGCGGGTGGATTGTTTGAGCTCAGGAGTTCGAAACCAGCCTGAGCAAGAGCGAGACCCCGTCTCTACTAAAAATAGAAAGAAATTAATTGGACAACTAAAAATACATAGAAAAAATTAGCCAGGCATGGTGGCGCATGCCTGTAGCCCTAGCTACTCGGGAGGCTGAGGCAGAAGGATCGCTTGAGCCCAGGAGTTTGAGATTGCTGTGAGCTAGGATGACGCCACGGCACTCTAGCCTGGGCAACACAGTGAGACTCTGTCTCAAAAAAAAAAAAAAAAAAGAACTGATTTTAAAAATGATGAGATGATAAAGGGCATAAAAGTTTGGAAACAAACAGGAGTAAAATAAACCAAGGCATAAAGATTATGGAAGGGTAAGGTAGCGAATGAAAGGCAGCCATGGCAACTTCAGATGCTGCCATAGCAGGTTGTTTTCTCTGTTCTAAGCATCCTGGAATTTCTGTTAATCCTAAACGTACTTTGTGCTGAGTCTTTGCCACTTTCTGTGGGGATGATGGGTAGAGTCCCTCCTTTCAGATAACAGAGACCCCTGACACCAGTGGGTCTGTGGGGCCACAAACTAAAAATCAGATGAATAAAATGATATGTGTTGCCATTGGATGGCCATAGAATGTGCGTTTGTCCTTTTCAAAAATGCACACTAACACTGTTCTTTTTCTGGTGCTCAGATAAAACATATGTCAACTTTGGGTTCTGTGTTTACACTTACCAGGGAAGAAAGGAAGGACCCTCTCTCGGCGTTGGCAAGAGAATACGGAGGATCAAAGAGGAATGCCTTGCTGAAGTGGTGTCAGAAGAAGACCGAAGGCTATCAGGTAATCACGTGGTTCTTTGGCCGCATGAGTAGTTGCCACACCACAAGCGCCTGGTGTCACAGCTTGCTCCGCATGTCACGTCAGAACCGATGGGTCCTGGACCAGATTTCAGGAATGTGTCCTCAAAGTCAGCCTGACCTTGACCGAGCATCACTTGGATGGAAGAAGTTTGCTACCTTTCCACAGTAGCCTGTATTCCTGGTACTTTATTCAGCTACTGTAGCACTTCTTTATTTAAGTCCAGGTTAAATGCTTTAGTTGCAGTATCATCTGCTGAGAGTGGAAATACATTTATTTTACTTAAAATGAATAGTTTAATTATTATGTTTATCATATCTTTTAGCTGAGTTGATTTTTAGCTGAGTAGCATTTTTCTGTCCCACTGTGCTTCGTGCCCTCGTCATTTCACATCTGAGCTGTTTTAATACTCTGGCCTTGGCCGGGCGCGGTGGCTCACGCCTATAATCCTAGCTCTCTGGGAGGCCGAGGCGGGCGGATTGTTTGAGCTCAGGAGTTCGAAACCAGCCTGAGCAAGAGCGAGACCCCGTCTCTACTAAAAGTAGAAAGAAATTGATTGGACAACTAAAAATATATAGAAAAATTAGCCGGGCATGGTGGCGCATGCCTGTAGTCCCAGCTACTCGGGAGCCTGAGGCAAGAGGATCACTTGAGCCTGGCAGTTTGAGGTTGCTGTGAGCTAGGCTAACACCATGGCACTCTAGCCTGGTCAACAGAGTGAGACTCTGTCTCAAAAATAAATAAATAAACAAACAAACAACCTCAGTCTAGTTTAAAGTGTTTTCTGTATTTCAGGCATATTTGGGAATCTTCTTGACTATAATCCACTTTCCTTTTGGTCCAGAATCCTACAGGATATATCATAGGTTATTGAAGTTATCAGTTTGCATGTCTGTCTTCCTTTACAGACTGTGTAGAAAGATCTGTCTTTGTCTACCCAGCATCTAGCATAAGAGTCAATCCTCTCAAACCCTGCTGCTGCTTTTTCAACTAAGTTTATATAATATTCACAGCATGTCCACCGGGAGTAGATTCCATCTTAAGAAACCACTTTCTTTGCCCATCCATAAGAAGCAACTCCTCATCCATTCAAATTTTATCATGATGTTGCAGCAATTTAGTCACATCTTCAGGCTCCACTTTTAATTCTCATTCTCTTATTATTTCTACCACATCTGCAGTTACTTCCTCCACTGAAGTCAAACTCATCCATGAGTGCTGGAATCAACTTCTTCCAAACCCCTGTTAATGTTGGTATTTCAGCCTCTTCCCATAAATCACAAATGTTCTTAATGGCATCTGGAATGGTGAATTCTTTTCAGGAGGTTTTCAATTTACTTTGCCCACATCCGTCAGAGGAATCACTATCTGTGGCAGCTATAGCCTTATAAAATGTATTTCCTACATAATAATTCTTGAAAGTCAAAATTGTACTCCTTGATCCATAAGCTGCAGAATGGATGTTGTCTTAACAGCCATGAAAACAATATTCATCTCCTTGTGTATCACCAGAGATATTGGGTGAACAGGTAAATTGTCACTGAGCAGTAATATTTTGAAAGGAATCTTTTTTTCTGAGCAGTAGGTCTCAACAGTGGGCTTAAAATATTCAGTAAACCATGCTATAAACAGATGCGCTGTCATCTAGGCTTGTTGTTCCATTTCTAGGCACAGGCAGAGTAGATTTAGCATAATTCGTTTTTTGTTTTTTTTTTTCATTTTAAATACAGACAGGGTCTCGCTCTTGCTCAGGCTGGTTTCGAACTCCTGAGCTCAAGCGATCCTCCTGCCTCAGCCTCCCAGAGTGCTAGGATTACAGGCGTGAGCCGCCGTTGACCGGCCGATTTAGCATAATTCTTAAGGGCCCTGGGATTTTCAGAATGTTGAATAAGCATTAGCTTCAACTTAAAGTCACAGCTGCATTAGCCCCTAACAAGAGAGTCAGCCTTTGAAGCCGGGCATTGACTTCTCTGTAGCTATGAAAGTCCTAGATGGCATCTTCCAATATAAAGCTGTTTGGTCTACATTGAAAATGTGTTGTTCAGTGTAACCACTTTCATCAGTGATTTTAGCTACATCATCTGGATAACTTGCGATCATAGCTTGGGAGGCTGAGGTGGGAGGATCGCTTGAGCCCAGGTGTTCAAGGCCGCAGCGAGCTATGATAGCACCACTGCACTCCAGCTTGGATGACAGAGCGAGACTCTGTCCCTTAATTAGAAAAAAAAGAAAAGAATTTTTTAGGCCAGGCATGGTGGCTCATGCCTGTAGTCCCAGCACTTTGGGAGGCAAAGGTAGGATTGTTTGAGACCAAAGAGTTGAGACCAGCCTAGGCAACATAGCACAACCCTGTCTCTACAAAAAATTTAAAAAATAATGAGCTAGGCATGGTGGCACCTGCCTGTAGTCCCAACTACTCAGGAGGTTCAGGTGGGAGGATTGCTTGAGCCCAGGAATTTGAGGTTGCAGTGAGTTATAATGATACCACTGCCCTCTAGTCTGGGTGACAGAGTAAGATCCTGTCTCAAAAATAAAAAAGAACTTTTCCTTTGCACTCACAACTTGACTAGCTGTTTGGCACAAGATGCCTCGCGTTTGGCCTATCTCAACTTTCAACGTACCTTTCGCACTAAGCTTAATCTTCTCTAGCTTTTGATATAAAGTGACATACGTGCGATGGTTCCTTCCAGTTGAACACTTAGAGCCCATTGTAGGCTTATTAATTGGCCTAATTTCAATATCATTGTGTCTCAGGGAATAGGGAAGCCTAAGGGGAGGGAGAGAGATGGAATGGCCAATCCATCCAGCAGTCAGAATATACGCAGTATTTATAGACTAAGTTCACTCTCTTACACGGGTGCACTTCATGGTATCCCAAAACAATTGTAGTGGTAACCTCAAAGATCACTGATAATACATCATTGTAACAGATATAATATTAATTGAAAAAGTTTGAAACATTGTGAGAATTACCAAAATTTGACACAGAGACATGAAATGAGCACACACTATTGGGAAAATGGTGGAAATAGACGTGTTCAACACAGTGTTGCCACAAACCTTCAATTTGTAAAAAACAAAATACCTGCAAGGCACAGTAAAGTGAAGCACAAACCAAAGTATGCCTGTAGTGGATGTAATGGGATACTTTGAAATTCATTTTTAGGGGAGTGGTTTTCAAACTTGTATGTATACAGATTCCTAAGAACCACCCCTAAAAATTTGCAATTTGGGAGATAAAAAGTGAGACCCTGGAATCTGCATTTTTGACAAGTACTCCAGGTGACTGATAGACCATGCTGTTGGGAGTCACACATAGAGTAGTGATTAAGACCTTGGACTTCAGTCAGGTGAGGTTCGAATGCCAACTCTGCCCCTTATGATATGACTGTGGGCAAGTTACTTAGCCTGTTTGAGCCTGACTTTCCTCTTTTGTATAGTGGAGCAGTCAAAAAGGCAATCAGGCACAGTTCCTATCATATACTGTGTTTAACAGATTTTTAATTGTTATAGACAAACCTCAGATATTGCAGATTTGGTTCCAGACCACTGCAGTAAGGTAGATAATTGAACCAAAGTGAGTCACATGAATGTTTTGGTTTCCCAGTGCATAAAAAATTATATTTACACTATATTGTAGTCTGTTACATACGCAGTAGCATTGTCTTAAGAAAGATGTATATCCCTTAATTAAAAATATTTTTTTGTTAAAACATGCTAACAAAATGAGCACATGCTCTTGGAACAATGGCACCCATAGACTTGCTCAATGCAGGGTTGCCTTAGATCTTCAACATGTTAAAACACAGTATCTGTGAAGTATAATAAAATAAGTTGTGCCTGTATTTTCTTCCATGTTGTTAGGTATCTTCTAGTATCGTAAGCTTTAAATTTTCCTAGACTGTTACTTAAAATGAATAATTTTAGGTAACTATAAAGTTCCTCCCCCTTAATTACGGAACTTTGTCATGCATCAAGTGATTAAATGGAGATAATTCAAGCATTAAAGAAATGATTTAACTAATCTCTCTTAGTTCCTTCCCATTTAAATTCTCTGATTCTGTCATCTTAAGATAATTGGCATTGTGTTATGTTAAAAAATACGTACACAGAAATCAATTACTACAATGAAAAGTTTTAAGTTTTTTCCATTGACTTGGGGCGTAGAGTACAGGAGGAAACGTGATGCGGGATGGTTGACCATTTGGAAAGCAAAACCTTTGTACACTGGATAGTCTTTGCTGCAAACCCAGTTCCCTCCTTCTCACATCCTGTGGACACTTCTGTAACGATATATATGTGTGGCTTTCTGGGGGCGGGGGGGCTTGACTTTTGTTTCCTGTGAGACAGATGTCTGTTCTTGCCCTTTAAAAGTGGCTGGTTCTTTTGTTTCAAAGTCTGTAAGTTAAAATTGGACAGTCTGAAAATGCGTAATCTTTTTAAACTGCAAGATACATTAAGAGCTTCTAATTTGTCAAGAGCCATATAAGAAGTGCCAGAGCCCTCTCCCTGTCTAGCTGTGTGGATGAGAACACCCATCCTTTGGAGCTAGCAGTTTTGGTTCAGTCTTTTGGTCTCTGTCTACTCACTGTCTGCAGGAAAGGGCAGATTGTGCCTCTTGACCAGCTCAGGAGAGCAGGAGCTGTTACGTGACACTTAGCATGTACTGCTTTCACTGGCCCCAGATGGATCATTAGTGCTTGGACTGTGCATGCTTTATGTCGAAGAAGCTGTCTAATCAACGGAGATAGATTCCCTAATACCCATATCATCTTTCGTTAACTCTCTTAAGAGTCATCCTAAAATTACTGTGCTGATCACTGTAATTTCATTAACCATCCATTACAAAACAAGCCCTTTGAGTTTACCTTTTATCTAACAAATACATTTTTCTCTTTTAAATTGTGCCCTGCCATTTATTAGTCACCAAAGTTGTAGAATACTAGAATATTAGTGTTGAAAGGGCCTGGAAGTCTGGTTTATTGTCAGGTTTGCAGATGTAGGACTGTCACCCCACAGTATCAGTGGCTGCCTGGAGGCTGTGTTGTGAGTCTGTGGCGCTACATAAACAGCTTTCAGTACTACGATGACACAGCTTTAAGTGTTGGGTCTTCCTTTTTTTTCTTTCTTTCTTTCTTTCTTTCTTTCTTTCTTTCTTTCTTTCTTTCTTTCTTTCTTTTTTCTTTATGCCTCAGTTTGTACATAGTTATGTTTTTAATTTAAATATGGAATGAACTCAGTAATTCTTAAGAACTTAGAAGCAGGAGATCCACTGTCCTATTTCCTTACCTCTGAAATTTGTGCTTTCCAGAAGCAACCACTTTTAATTCTTTAGCTATTTCTTTAGGGATTAATGATGCAAGATTGATAATACAAGCATAACCAACCAAGTAATAGAGAAAATAATTTATATTTTCAGTAAACCTTTAGTTTTAAATTTTACATTTAAGAGCTTTTGTTGTATCATTATTTTCTCGTTCTGGAAAAATGTAACTGAATACAATCAAGAAGCCTCTAAAGGTTAATTTGAGAGAGCTTCGTTTTGGATGAAAAATCTCATTGCTTTCTGATAAAATGCCAGACCTAGAAATGGATCAGTTAAATCTAAAGGATAATGAAATCACTTAATCTAGAACAAAATAGTTTTAATAAATGAACAAAGGATTTTAGTGCTGCCTGAGGTAACTTAATCTCAGATAAGCATTAAGCATGCAGTTTTATTGAGGAATGTGCTTCATTAATGTCTGGGCCAAAGAAGAAAAGATTAGACGTTTCTTAGTGAAGATTAGTGAATTAGGAGAATTGATGGGCCAGAATGGTTTAGAAGTCATGTTTTTATGTGCTTTGCTTTACTTGCATTATAGCCTTTTTTTCCCTAATATAAAAGTTAATTAATCAAACACACAATAGCTCTGTGTCGGGTAGTGTGCTGAGTGTGGAAACATCAGGAAACATGAGTAGCTCCTATTCTCAGGAAGCTTATGGACTGGTCAGGAAAATGTACATCAGTAATTAAAACTCAATATGGACTTCTGCCTATGGTTATAATGGAATATCACAATAAACCTCTGCTGAGACTACTATAAAAGCTGTTTAAAATACAAAAAAAATAAGTATCTTTGAAGGTACTGGGGACTAACCAAGGCAGCCGGACAAATTTGGCTAGCCAAACTAAAAAACCTGTTGAGTTGAACCCCATATCTACCCTTGCTTTTTTCCCTGGGGCATTTGCCAGCTCCTGGCATAGGGTAGAGGCCAGACAGAAAGCAGTGGTCCAGAGCTTGTTTCAGAATCACTACGTAGGGAGACCAGAGTTTGAATTGAGGGATTCTGAGGCAGCCAAGATTTGAGAGTCCCAAGATCCCAGGGAAAAGACAATCTCAAGAGTAGTGAACTTGGCAGGGCGTGGTGGCTCACATCTGTAATCTGAGCACTTTGGAGGCCAGGAGTTTGAGACCAACCTGAGCAAGAGCCAAACACCCTGTCTTTACAAAAAGAAAAATTATCTGGGCGTGGTGGCGCACGCCTGTAGTTTTAGCCACTCAGAAGGCTGAGGCAGGAGGATGACTTGAGCCCAGGAGTTTGAGGTTGCAGTGAGCTGTGATGATGCCCCTGCACTCCAAGCCCAGGCAACAGAGCAAGACCCTGTCTCCCCCACCCCCCAAAAGAAGCAGTGAACTCAACATTTGACTTTGCTTTTGCTGTCAAGGTAGCTTTCAAATCCTGAGATGTGTAGGGCTAAAAGAGAAATTCAGCAGAAAGATACATTCAGTAGAAGGCTATTACCAAGAGACTAAAAACTTAAGTATAGTTTTTGTTCTCACTATACAGGGAGATAAAAATTAGATTTCAAGGCTGGCCAAGGAGGAATGACCCTGGGAAGCACTCCAGGTTTTCAGTTGAGACCTCAAAAGAACTATGCCTTACAAATAAAGGTTGACTGGAAATTATTAGCTTGAAATTCAGCTTCAAAACTTTCACTGATTGGATCAAGGTCATCAGCCCTTACCTTAGCTGCCTGTGGGAAGAAACTTAAAACCTCTCTGGAGGGAGACGACGTCATCGAGACCCTTACACTCTGATACTCGGCGTTCGCATTCCATCAGAAATACCAGGCATGCCAGTAAGCAGAATCAAATAAATGAAAATAAGGGAAATACCAAGTAATAGGAAAAGAACTTCAGGTGATCCAGATATTGAAATGTTTAGGCCTTTAAAATAACCGATTAATATGTTCAAGAAAATAGATGAAGAGAGAGAATTTTACCACAAAATTGGAGTCTGTAAAATAGAAGCAGATGGAAATTTTAGAACTAAAAAATACAATAGCTCAAATTAGGACCTCCAATACATGTGTTTAACAGTACACTAGGCACAGAAAAGGTTTGTGAATTGGAGGAGGATTCATCAGTAAAAGTGACCCACAGTGAAACAGCAGGAGATGAAAGGATGAGAAATGTGTAAGAGAGCGTAGTAGACAAATGGGAAGAGTCAGCTGTACACCACTGTAGTCCCAGAAGGAGATGACAGGCACGGATAGGAGTGGCATATAAAAGTGCTAAAAATCGAAGACAATGAAAGAAATCTTAAAATTGCTAGGAAGAAAAGATACTAGTTCCAGAAGAGTAAGGTTGGCACCTGATTTCTCAATATATCAACAAAAACAGAATTTGTCACCAGCAGGCCTATTCTGAAAGAAAAATTTAAGGAAGTTCTTCTGGCAGAAAGAAAATAATCTCATAGGGAAATAAAATTTTAGGAGAGAATAAAGAACAATGGAAGGAGTATGTAAATATAAATGAATATCGACTGTAGTATAATAAAAATGTCTTGTTTAAAGATATATATATAGGCCGGGTGCGGTGGCTCACACCTGTAATCCTAGCACTCTGGGAGGCCGAGGCGGGCGGATTGTTTGAGCTCAGGAGTTCGAGACCAACCTGAGCAAGAGCGAGACCCCGTCTCTACTAAAAAAAAATAGAAAGAAATTATCTGGACAACTAAAAATATACAGAAAAAATTAGCCGGGCATGGTGGTGCATGCCTGTAGTCCCAGCTACTCAGGAGGCTGAGGCAGTAGGATCGCTTGAGCCCAGGAGTGTGAGGTTGCTGTGAGCTAGGCTGACACCACGGCACTCACTCTAGCCAGGGCAAAAGAGTGAGACTCTGTCTCAAAAAAATAATAATAAAAATAAAATAAATAAATAAATAAAGATATATGTATATATATAGGTTGGAAATACAAGACAAAAAGGCCTCAAAGGTTGGGAAGGGCCTCAAAGGAACAAAATGTTGTGAGGTCCTTGCATTGTCCATAAAGTTGTGAAGTTATAATTTATCGTAGACTCTTAACTAGGGGTTTCATACTATAAATCTCTAGGACTGCACTGCCTGATATAGTGGCCATTGGCTGTGTGTGGTTATTGAACACTTAAAAACTGGCTATTCCAAATTGAGATGTATTGTGATTATAATATACACACCAGATTTTGAAGACTTAGTATGGAAAACAAGAATGTAAAATATCTCATTTTTTAAAAAACTCATTATGGCTGGGCGTCATGGTTCACATCTGCTGTCCCAGCACTTTGGGAGACCGAGGCAGGAGGATTGCTTGAGCCCAGGAGTTCAAGGCTTCAGTGAGCTATGATCACACCACTGCACTTTAGCCTGGGCGACAGAGCAAGACCCTGTTTTCAAAAAAAAAAAAATAGTGGTTACATGTTAAAATGATCATATTTTTAATATAAATAAATTAATATTATCTATCTTTTTTTAATGTGGCTACTACAGTATTTAAAATTACATGCTGGTAACAACTAAAGCAGTAGTAAAAGAATGGAAAATTAAGAGGCTAATAGAGGGGAGAAATAGAATATTAATAAATAATAAAACAACACAGATTTATTATTTTACAGTTCTATGGGTTAGAAATCTAATACAGGTCTTACTGGACTAAAATCACAGTGTCAGCAGAACTGTGTTCCTTTCTGAAGGCTTCTGGGGGAGAGAATTTGTTTCTTGCTGTTTGCAGCTTATAGAGGAACCCACATTCCTTGGCCCGTGGCTCCTTCCTGCATCTGCAAATCCAACAACAACTGGTCAAGTCCTTCTTACGTTGCATCATTCTGACCTTAGGTTATCTGCTTTTACAGACTCGTGATCAGATTGGATTCACCTGGACAATTCAGAGTAATTTCTCTTTCCTTAAAATCCTCAACTTAATCACATCTGCAAAAACTCTTTTGCCTTAAGACAAACGTATTCATAGGTTCTAGTGATTAAGACATTGACATCTTTGTGGGCCTACCACAGATCTTTCAAGTTAACTCTTGGGAGGTGAGTTTCTAGGATTTGGTTGTGTGGGTTTTTAAAACAAATTTATTGAGCTATAATTCACATACCATAGAATTCACCAAGCTACACTGGACAATTCAGTGGGTTTTAGTATCTGCACACAGAGTTGTATAGCCATTATCACAATCAATTTGAGAATATTTTCATTACCTCACAAGCTCTATACCGATTAGCAGTCACTCCCCATTCCCCCCCAGCACTTTCCAGCTCTAGGCAACCACCGCAGGTTTGCCTATCGTGGACATTTCATGTCAGCAGAATCAGTCGTGGTCATTTGTAACTGGCTTCTTTCACTTGCCGTATTTTTGAGGTTACGTGTTCTTCCATGTAATACGTGTCAGTGCTTAACACCTTTTTACAGCCGAATAATATTTCATTGTGTATGTATACCTCATTTTGTTCATCAGTTGATAGACATCTGGACTGTTTCCACTTCTGACTGTTAAGAATAATGCTATTGTAAACATTTGTTTACAAGTTTTTGGGTGGGTATGTTTTAATTTCTATTGAGTATATACCTAGAGTTGGAATTGCTGGGTAAAAAGGTTATTAATTATGTTTAGTTCTTTGGGGAACTGCTAAACTATTTTCCAAAGCAGCTGCACCAATTTATGTTTCTACCCACAAGACACACGGGTTTCAGTTTCTCCTCATCCTCACCAACACTTACTGTCTATCTTTGATTTTAGCTGTCGTAGTTGGTGTGAAGTGGCATTTCACTGGTTTTGATTTCCCTTTCCCTACTGACTAATGATGTTGAACATCTTTTATGTGCTTACTGACCATTTGTATATCTTCTTTGGAGAAATGCCCGTTCAGATCTTTTGACCGTTTTTTAATTGGGGTGTTGTTTTATTTCTGAGTTGTAAGAGTTCTTTATATATTCTATATCCCAGTGCCTTGTGAAATAAATGATATACAAATCTTTTCTCCCATTCTACGTATTATCTTTTTTTTTTTTTTGAGACAGAGTCTCACTCTGTTGCCCAGGCTAGAGTGCCGTGGCGTCAGCCTAGCTCACAGCAACCTCAAACTCCTGGGCTC